>NC_020492.1:24028485-24088161 GCF_000184155.1 Fragaria vesca subsp. vesca | reverse complement strand
AAAAACAAAAAAAAAAATTAACCATGGTTTAGTATCAAACTAGGCGGTGTACCCAAGCGTTGCTTGGGGCTTGACAAATGCATACAAACGTGAAAAAAGGATCAAATATAAAAACGAAAAAAAGATGGATAAAAACGTCACTTGTAAAGTTGTAATAAAACGAAAAAAACAGGGACAAAAATGTAAATTATGCATGTCAGAGTGAGTGACAGAGATGTAATAAAAACAGAAAGAAGGATAAAATTGTAATTTCACATCTTATAACACTGTTCAAATCGAAACTGAGAATTAGTATATAGTATATAAATATTTGCTTAGACCGAAACTAGGCTCTCCACGTATTCTACCACTTGACGACAGTAACCACCTTCTGGTTCGATAAGCATCATCTCTCTCTGATTTTCGAGGTCATACGAACATAGATGACGTTCAGAACCTGTGTGACGCCGTCTATCAGTACGGCCTTTGATATAAATAAGTTGATTATCCCAAACTCCACAGGGACGTCCACAGTACCATCCGTCAGGAGTTTTGACAGTAAATTGTAACGTCCAATTCCAGCTAGTTGTCATTTGTGTATGATCATCTCTAGATTCTGGTGTTAACACCCAAACATCATACCGGGGATTATGTCTGTCGACCCATAACGAACAAGCAACCAAATTGTTCCATGCAAAGATTGATCCGCTTATTCTGCTAACAGGAATATCAGATGGAAACGGTAATGGTATGCTATCAATCACCTCATGCTGCAGATTGAATGAGAAAACTCTCCATCCCTCGTAGACCCACGAACAGGTCCATGACAAGAAATACATCACTCCATTCAAAGTAATGCAAGACGCTTTAATAACCCCAAAACATTTTAGATCATAGTCTGTAGTACTCTCCATGATTTTGCACTTCGAGTGAAGACTTGGGTTGCAAGTCTTCCATCATTGCATTTTGAAATCCTCACCACTTTGTAATCGATATCCATGCCATGGTCTTGAATGAATCCAAAACCTACAAGTGGTGCGGCCTTGAACATCTTGAACATCTTGAACATCTTATCCCCCTCCAAAGACAAGTGAGGCTTAGGTAGTTTCTTATATTGTTTTGTTACTGGGTTCCATACGACGATTTGCTCCGTTAATCCAGCATCTCCAAGAAGATGAAGGCAGACCAAACCACTATCAGATCCGGCAATATATATGTTCTCAAACGATTGATCCAGGACAAATGCAGGTGACTCTACTCTCGAAAGTTTGTCGACTTTTCTGTCAAGCAACGAGAACTTGTGATGATGATGTCTACCTTCACGACTGTGAAGGTAGAGTATACTAAGATTGCTCCTCAGAATAATCTCTTGATTTAGGAGAGCAAACCACTCTTTTGATACGCACTTAAACCTAACTAAAGACTTGACGGGTAGTCTTGAGAGGATTTCTCTTACAAGATCTTGATTCTCAGCCACAGAATATGGTACTATCACTTCTTTGTTGGATCTTGAGAGGATTTCTCTTACGAGATCTTCATTCTCAGCCACAAAAGATGGTACTATCACTTCTTTGTTGGTAAAACAAGAGATGACATTGACCACTTTGCTTACTCTTATTCCCATTCTCTTGGAAAGTACGGTCAAAATTGTGATTTCAGAATTGAATTGAAGAGAAAGAAATTATTATAACCAGGGCATGTCTATTGTAATTGTATATATATTCCAACCTGAACAAATCCAAATTGTAATAGGAACTGACGATACGAATTCTAGTGGGCAACGGATTTTCTCGTCCTTTTTCATTGTTTTATTAGTGTGATACACAAGGAAGGAAACGACTCCTATCTTGTTCTTATTTATGCAATTGATGAAGGACAAAAAATGGTCAAGTCAGAAGTACATGGTGCTCCTATGAGGCAAAAAAAAAAAAAAGGAAAGCTAAAACTTCTGTTTGTGACTTGAACGCCGTAGTCGGTTAATATTGAACACCGTAATCTGTCAACAATTGAATCAATCAGTATTGGACATGGATCGTTCAACAAGAAGCTTACGAGTTCAACTCTATTTCAGTCTGAAATTTTCAGATAAGTAATCCAAGTTGTATATCAGTTAGATTGCAAAGGGGTTCATTGTATATATAAGGGGATTTATGAGGGTGTATTCAATCAAGAGTCTATGGGATTAGTTTTTCAAAAATCTACAGGTATTCAATTCAGATTTTAATAACTCCTTAAAAATCTGTTGGTATTCAATGAGGAGTTTAAAATTTCCGTCCAAATCTAGTGGTATTCAAAAGTTAATAGACAGTTACTTGTATGTATAGACTTGTCTAATAGTAAACTTGGTTTGTGCACAAAGCTAGCTAATCATCTTATGATGAAATGAATGGCTTGGAGGTTTGCACAATGAGCTCCTTGAAAGCAAAGAAGGAACCAATTCTAGCTTGAATTCTCTTCACATTTTATCCCTTCCTTCCTGTACAAAATTCAATCACAGATATTCTCTTCCATCCCTCTTATATGTATATGTATCATTCCACACCCTCCACCGTACCCCCCATTTTTTCTCCAACAAAGCTACTTTGTTAAGATACCTTTCATCCCCCACGTAAGTACCAAGTCTTTGAAAAGTTTGTTTCATTTTATGTTGTTTCAACTATTTTTCTTGTACAATACATATATGGTTGCTATTTGCTAATATGTATGTGTATGTCTCTGGGTTTTTGTTTTATTTTTACAGATAAAAGACAATGCCACGTTTGCTTCATGGGACACTTTATGCAACAATTTATGAAATTGATAAGATAAACAGTGGATGTGGAATCGGCTTACTGTGGACGGTACTTATATTCCTGCAATTTTTCTTTCTTCTCTTTTTTTAAGAACTAATGGTACACCCATTAAAATTTAAAGGCCGAATTTGAACTCCATTTTATAGAGTAAATTTCAATAGTAGTGATTTAGGACGTGATGAAAATCTATGGTTGTAAAGTTTTAGAGTATAATGGTCTAAAAAAAAGTTGCAAAGTCTATTTGAAGATGATGCTGTACGTGCTTTGCTTATATCTGAATCGGCATAGTCATTGACAATCTCATAGGAGCTCAAAACAGTACTTAATTACCCCCAAAATCTAGCAACAGATTTTGGAGCTTTGGCCAGACCTGATAACACAAACCGACATCCTAATTCCATTTGAATCACTTTGCCTTGTTATTTAAGTTGCCATATATGTAGCAGCTTGAGGTTTCTCCGTGATTCCATCTGGCAATTGCGGTTTTTTTTCTGTGTTGGTCTCTATGCAGGCTTCATTGCTCATAATACATCTGCTAGTGATTTAGTACTTTCTCTTTTCTATTGGAAGTGAATTGATGTGAAAACTGAAAAAAAAATTAAAAATTAAAAAAAAATTAAAAAAAAATGCAATGTATATTAAAGAAGCTTCTCTCCTAGACGAAGTTCTTGTATCACTTTCACAACCATTCTAGCACATAGAACATAGCTATATGTTTATAGAATGCTGTTCCCTTTAATTTGTTAAACAGAAAAACAATATTAATGCTGAGAATAGTGCTCTTCAAATTAATTCTGACAAAATTGTGATGAAAACTTGCACACCATGTTTGTATAGTGTAATTCAATATGTTTTCTCTACACCGTTACCAAAAAAAAACTGTTTTCTCTACACTGCCTTTCAATGCTTAGTTTGTACAAGAACTTATATTCTGTTCTGCCGTAGTGTTCTTGCCAGAGTAACTTGTTTTTTTTTTTTTTTTTTTTTTCCCCCTTACTTTCCACATTCTGGATGCACAACAGTCACCTAAAAAATTTGTAGATCAAGTCAAGAGGCTAGTGCTATGCGGACCTGAGGTACATTTTCTGTGGCCAAAAAATATCACTCTCATTTTCCTCCTAGACTACTCAATCAGTTAAAATTTGTCTGTATAATTTACTAACTGGCAGACCATGAACTTCTTTTTGTAGATTTCTGGATCCAAAATCTATGCAACAGTTGATCTAGACAAGGCTCGGGTGGCGCGAACTCGAATGGTTAACAATCCCCGCAATCCAATATGGAAGGAAGATTTTCATATCTACAGTGCTCATAACATCTCACATATTATCTTCACTGTCAAAGCTAATGATCCTATTGGTGCAACCCTCATAGGAAGAGCTTATGTACCTGTTGAAGATATCATTAAGGGCTATGTGGTGGACAGATGGGTTGAGATACTAGACGAAGAACACAATCCCATCCATGGAAACTCTAGAATTCATGTCAAGTTGCAATTCTCAAGTGTTATAGAAGATGCTCATTGGTCTCAGGGCCTCAGAAGTCCCAACTATGAGGGTGTTCCTTGGACCTTTTTCAATCAAAGACAGGGTTGCAAGGTTACTCTCTACCAAGATTCACATGTGGAGGATGATTTTCATCCTGGGATTCTTATGGCCAATGGCAAAATCCACGAGCCACAAAGATGTTGGGAGGACATATTTGATGCAATCACTAATGCAAAGCACTTGATCTACATAACTGGCTGGTCTGTCTACACTGAAATAAACTTGGTGAGGGATCCACAAAGGCGAAAACCAGGAGATGAGCTCACACTAGGACAGCTTCTCAAGAAAAAGGCTGATGAGGGTGTTCTAGTTCTCTTGCTTGTTTGGGATGACAGAACTTCTATTCCTGAATATAAGAAGGATGGTCTGATGACAACACATGATCAAGAAACTGAGGAGTACTTTCGAAACACAAAAGTTCGTTGCTTCCTTTGCCCTCGGAACCCTGATATTGGAAGAAGCTTTATTCAAGGTTTTGAGACTTCTACAATGTTCACTCACCATCAAAAAACAGTTGTGGTTGACAGTGAGATGGTTGGTGGAGATCCCTCGCAAAAAAGGAGGATTCTGAGCTTCGTAGGAGGCATTGATCTTTGTGATGGAAGATATGACATTCAGAAACACCCCCTATTTTCAACTCTAGGCACAACTCACCAGAAGGACTTCCATCAGCCCAACTTTCCAGGCGCTTCAATCCGAAAAGGCGGTCCAAGAGAGCCATGGCATGACATCCATTGCAAACTTGAAGGACCTGTTGCTTGGGATGTCTTGTACAACTTTGAGCAGAGGTGGAAAAAGCAAGTTGGTGACAAGTTCTTAATTTCTCTAAGCAAGCTTGAGCAAATCACAGTCCACCCTTTACAAAACATGTATTCAAATGACAGCGAAGCATGGAATGTTCAGCTGTTTCGTTCCATCGACAATGGAGCTGCTTTAGGATTTCCTGAAAAACCACTTGAAGCAACACAAAGGGGACTTGTCAGTGGGAAGAATAACATCATAGATAGAAGCATCCAGGATGCATATATCCACGCCATTCGCAGAGCGAAGAATTTCATTTACATAGAGAATCAGTACTTCCTTGGAAGCTCATTTGGGTGGAGATCGAAAGACATCAACGATGCGGATATCAATGCTTTGCATCTTATCCCAAAAGAGCTGTCACTGAAGATTGTTAGTAAAATTGAAGCAGGGGAGAGGTTTGCTGTCTACATTGTTCTCCCAATGTGGCCAGAAGGTATACCTGAGAGTGGTTCGGTTCAGGCTATCTTAGATTGGCAAAAAAGGACATTGGAGATGATGTACACTGATATCTCTGAGGCCATTCAGAGAAAGGGTTTGAATGCAAACCCTAGAGACTATCTTACATTCTTCTGCCTTGGGAACATGGAGAGCTTGAACGATGGAGAATATGTACCTCCAGAGTCTCCAGAGCCAGACACTGATTACATCAGAGCTCAGAACGCCCGGCGCTTCATGATTTATGTGCACTCAAAAATGATGATAGGTACGTATGTGGTAACTAACTGCAGACTTCCCATATAAAACAGGAAATGCTACATAACTAACTATTGGCATGTGCAAACATGTAAGAATGACTAGCAACATAAAATGTGAAACGATCTGAAAACAGATTGATTACTTGCATTTGAGTTCAGATTACTCGATCAAATTAAGCATTCTAACATCTGATTTTCTTCAGTTGATGATGAATACATTATCATTGGATCTGCCAACATAAACCAAAGGTCAATGGATGGATCAAGGGACTCCGAAATTGCTATGGGAGCATTTCAGACTAATCATCTGGCTAATTCCACAGATTCAGCAAGGGGAGAGATATATGCTTTCAGGGTGTCACTATGGTATGAACACTTTAAAGAGCTACACGATTCATTCTTGCATCCAGAATCAACGGAATGCATTCGGATAGTGAATGAACTTGCTCAAAGAAACTGGGATCTTTTCTCAAGTGACACTCTTCATGGTGATCTTCCAGGTCACCTTCTTCGATATCCTTTTGAGGTAAGCAAGACTGGAGTTCTAACAACACTGCCAGGGTTTGAACATTTCCCAGACACCAAGGCTAAAGTACTTGGCACCAAATCTGAGTACCTTCTTCCAATCCTCACCACCTAGAAGCTGGGAATAGAAAGAGAAAAAAAAAATTGCATTATTTGGTGGAATTAATAGTGACTGATCTTAGTAATACTTATGATTTGATTTAACATTCCTGCTACTCATCAACAATTTTAGTCAATTGAATGTGTACAAAACTATGCCAATTGTAAAGTTCATAAACTGTAATCCTTTATTGTTCCTCTCTCAACAATATATAGAGTTCAAAATGCCTTGCCTTTTCCATCTCTATAAAGTTTGTATTGGCCTAGTCATGCCTCCAGTGTCACAATTTTCGCTCTATCAATGAGTCCAAAAGGAGCCAAGCAAACCAAGTGCCTTGTTATTTCCAAGTACCTTTTTTTATCCAATTCTAAACACTATCGTCTCATTATTGTTTTGGATATGCATCTCCTCAGTAGCTTGAAGAGACAAATCAATCTCAGAACCACAAATAACCATCTTCTTATACTTGTCAGTTGTCACTCTTTTTCCTCTTGGGTTTCAAAATTCTAGAGAATCAGGTTCAAATTAGGGCTGCCACTTGGTTTGGTAAATACCAAACCAATCGAAAATTTATGATTTGGTAAACCGAATTTTGGTAATCGAGATCAAAAAAACCGAAACCAAGAAATACCAAAAAAATTGGTTTGGTTTTTGGTAAATACCGAATTTACCGAAATTCTAATTATTTAAAGACTTATATTTCTAAAAACACACAGACTAATAATCTTATCTCACGTTTTCAATTGTATATACCATTTAGTAAAAAACAAGACAATGAATAGAAAATTCAACTATACTTGGTAGCATTCGGGTCTCAATTAAAGCGATCAACTTTGATTCAATGTTACTTGTTATATAAAAACGCTCTTACCTACCCGTCTTAGTCGATTCATCACACACACACATAGACAAACCCACTTAGATGACATGTAACCGCCCATGTAAAAATTTAGGAATGTTTTTACCTCTCTTGATGATAGGGCTCCCCATAGGAAGCACAAACGTAAATAGGTTAGCCGCCTTGATTAAGGCCAAAACATTATCAAAAATACCTAATTTTTCTACCATAGTCGTATTTCACTATATTGATCACATCATAGTTCACAAGGTTTTTGAAAATTTTGCTTCCTCTTTGTAGTTGGTTCACAAAGATGTACATATGTATATAACTTACTAAATAAGTTATACCACATTACCAGACATGTTGTGGTTCCAATGATTACAATTCACAAAATTAAAATTCGACTGTCTGATGTGATCATTATAGTATAATACAATTATGATAGAAAATTCAATTGTACTCAATAATGCTCGGGTCTTGATCAAAGCGGTCAACCATAATTTAACGTCACTTATTACACGAAAAAGCTTTTACTGCCCTTATGTGACTTATTTTAGTCGACTCTTCCACACACATACTTTCACATAGATGACACATAACTTGTTCATATAAAAATTTGGAAACATTTACATCCTGATTATTTCGGTAGAAAATTAAACCATACTCGATAATGTGTGCTGAAATGACTATCTTTTGTATATGTATTATTAGACTCTAGAAACTCAAGTGATATTTAAATTTTATAGTTTTGTATTGTTTTTGTTATATTTTGAAAATATATTTTTTGTGAAGTTTGGTAATACCGAAAAACCGACATCCGAAGTTGGTAAGATTTATCTCATACCGAAGTTTTTGGTTTGGTAATTGAAAGTCATATTTCATTACCGAAAGCTTTGGTTTTGAAGTTAGTAACCCCCATTACCGATTCGAACCGACCGAGTGGCAGCCCTATATATACCTCTCATTAGTTTGAATATGATGCTATCTCAGATAGTAAGATGTGCTGATTGTGCTGCAATCATGTCCTTTACAGATTGGTTGATATATATTTTTTCCCTTATCCAGCAAGTCAATATTCTGGTTCAGCCAAATCAATTCAGACAGACCATGTTCATCAATTGCTTTGGTATCCATACAATAGAGCCAATTATGTAACATATAAACACATAAATCTGCATCTCCCACATTAAAGACCCACATGAATCAAATAATTGAGGGATTATTTCTTCTTCAGTATAGAATCAAATAATTGAGGGTTTTCTTTTTTTTCTTTTTTCTTTTTTCTTTTTTCTTTTTTCAAAGCAATATTGGTTAGGTAACATAGATAGCATCAAAGCATGAACATCACCTTTTTTTTTCCTAAAATATTTTTATTAATAACTCACACACCTTATATATGCAAGGCCGGTTTTAGGCCAAGACGAGCCAGGCCCAAATCTAGGGCCTCAAATTCTTAGGGCCCCTAATATATAAATCTAATGTTAGTAAATATTATGAGTAACTTGCTTTGATGGTAAGCAGCTGTATTTACTACTAGAGAATCAGGGTTTAAATCCTTAAATGGTCAGTTTTGTTATTTATTTTCTTTGTTCTTTTGTCTTTATTTTATTTGGTTATTTATTATGGGGCCTCGAAAAAAATTTGTATAGGGCCTCCGAGCACACAGGGCCGGCCCTAATATGTCCAGTGAAGTTTGAACTCAAATAATAAAAGCAATCCTAAAATGAAAAACAAAACCAAAAAGGATGATGGATGATGGATGATGGATGATGGATGATGATAAGATGATTGATCAATCCCACCATTTCAGCACTAAACTAAGTTAGACATTTCTGTTTTAGTTTAGACATTTGGACCCCCCATCACCCAACACATTTCTGAAACAAAAGTTAGAACCATTGCATCCTTAAACTAAACTAAAACAGAACTGATTGTAACTTGTAACCTGCCACAACCAAAGAAAAATGTAAAGCCAAAGGAACCGATATCTAGGGATCACAGAAGTAGTTACAAGTTACAACCTTTGTTTGGTAAAAAAGTATAAAAGATAAAAGATAAAAATAATTATTAAAAAAAAGTTACAACCTTTGGTTCTGTCACCCTCCTCTTAATAAAGCAATACCACCTGAAATCACAGAACACAGAAAGTAAAACAGAAAAACAAGAAATAAAAAGGGCGAGGGGAAACAGCTCAAGAAGAAGAAGCACGACAGTAAAGGGTGCCCCTTTGGTTGAATCAGAAGCCAACTAAAAGGGCCAAACCCAACTGTTGTTTCATGAAGGAGAGCAGAACCCAATTTCAATCCAATCATGGCATCTTTCAGGTCCATCATTGTTTTTATTATAAGCAAAAACCCTTGGAAATGCAAATTGGTTTTTTTTAATTAAGTGGCAGTAATTAATTTTATTGGTAATTGCTTATGAATTTGGCTGAATTTGTTTGACTGATCTGTTGCCAGCTCCAATTGAATGAATCTGTTTTGCAGGATTGTGAGTTGTGTCTCTCTCCTTCTTGGATTTAAAGTTTTGGAGGAGGCTGGCCACGTTTAGATGCAAAGCTTTAGTTACATTCCATCTTGGGTCTCTGCCATTTTCACATGCATGGGGTGAGTTTGAGGTTTTTACTGTTTTCTTTTCTTATTCCTTGATCTTTATGTTTTCATCATTTTCTGGTCCTATTTGTTTCCTGAGAAAGCTGAGGAAAATGGAGAAGGAAAAAGTTGAAAGCTTGGTTTGTTGTTGTGAAATTTCTGTTTGTATGTTTATAATAGCAATGAGAGGGAAAAGAGTGGGACTATTACATCTGGAAATGATATTTGCTCTTTGCTGAGATTCTTGAGCGCTAATTCGGCTTACTTATATTTGGCGTAAAACAATTGATCTTGCTGTTTCTAGGAATGGTGACATCACTGAAAACAAAGATACAAAAGTGTAATGTTTCTTTTGTTTTTTCCCCTGGCTTTCTGGATAACCTGACCAAACGGAAGATTTAAGGCTTTCTTCTGTAGCTGAAGCTTTGTTCCTTTAACTTTGTTTTAGGAATCTTTGTACTTGAACTTGCTTGTCCGTTAAGCGAGCTTGAGAGTGAGTGAATAAGGATACATGGCCATTCTTTGCTTCGAGTCTTAGGCATTTGGCATTCTAATAAGGGTATTCCCTTTGCATGGAATTCTGGGGGAATTATGTATTCTAGGTGTTGTTTGTTGTCCCAGACAGAGAGATGTTTTGGGAAGAAATCTTGCTCTTCATTTTTTGCATTCTCTGGAACTTGTTTTCGAGCTCTTGTGGTTCTACTTATGGAGAAGTTCAAAACTAAATGCAAGGCACTTTTCAGTGTAAGGGGGAAAGGAATTCTTTCTATTTGCTACCAGAAATAATTAGCTCCAAGGAATGGCATGCCTTCCTTATAATAGATATTTTTCAAAATTACTGTGGCTGTGTGGCCTTAGATTGGGTGGTGTGAATATGAGTAGTTGTGTTCTTTTCTTGGGGTTAAATTGAATCCTAGGTGTGTTTGCTCAATATGTGACTTTGGTACCAAAAAATCTTTCTCCAGGATGGTTTTCTAATTTAGCAAAGTTTTCCTGGAGTACTGCTAATTTCTCTTTAGTATATTTTACCTGTGTTTGTGTCTACCAACTTATCTGTATTCTTCTCAAAGAGAAGAACCTGTCCATATTCATGCATCAAGTGTATATTCAGTACGGTTAGTTGTGGATTCTCATAGGATCATGCACTCAACAATTGCTCCGTGTGTTTAAATTAAATATCTATGTTCATGCATACTATGGTTTGTCTTTGAGACTTTGACAGCTATTGAAACTCATAGATTGCATGCTTCTTAGCTTACAACTTTTTTTGGTGATATGTTGCTATCTGTTCACCTAAACAAGGAAAATTTGTATTATAGTTAACTCCTGGCATATAGTATTTTCATCTTATAGAATCTTAAGAAAATTTATGGCCATCTTTTTACTCTTTTCTTATATTTTCTTCCTTTCTTGGAAAAGGGTATTCATTCTTCAAATGAAACTGTTTATGCAAATATATGCACTCAATTTGTCTTAGTTTACATTTATAGCACATATGCCAACTTTGGTTGTTTCTTTCTTTTTTATTTTTCTACAGTCTGTCATAACATTTCTGGATCCCTGAATGTAACCGAGTTAGGTGGCACTAATCATTTTCATGGTTACTTAAAACTAATTTGTAACAGAGCAGAGGTTGTCTTGGAAGCTGTAGCCAACCCAGATTTACTGTGGTAGATGAGCCATCAAACAGACTGAGAATTCAAGGTCAACCATTGAGGAAAAACAGCATATCAGAGGATTTCTGGAGCACTAGCACTATTGATATGGATAACAGTGCGATTCTGTCTCAGATAAGCATCACTTCAAACAACCCCCTTGACGCCCATGGTGCGAGCAGCACAAGCAATACTTCTGAATTTGTAAATCACGGTATATATCTAATAAACCCGTATATATGCATATGTGTTTTTGGGGCTCTATCTCTCTGTGTTTTTTCTTATTTCTTCTTTTTGAAAAGAGGGAGTGAGGGTTATCACTCATTGGAACTATTATTTGTGTTGTTTATATGGCATCCTTGAGACCTTGATGTTGTTAAGTCTGACCCACAAAATACTAGTTTTTTTCCATGTGAAAAATGGTCCAATGAAGCTTGGGGCTAGATGATTCTGATACACGTATTCTGGTAACTGACTGTCATAGAAAGAGCTCCCTTGGCCTATGTGGTTCAGTGTATTATATATTCGAAAGTAGAAGGTGCTCAGTAATGCGGATAACATAGAACTGGAAGTAACTATTATAGGAATTCATAACTGGTACATAGTGCCTATGCATGTTTTGATTTCTATGTTTAAAGAATAATGGAAAACAATGGTGATGGTCAAGAATGCTTACCTCTCACGACACTTTTTTTCTTTTCAGCTGGTTGTTTTTAGTCATTTTTCATACGTTATTTGTCCGCCTATCAATGTATAATCTTTTTGGAAGTGAAAGTGATCGATGATAATTTATGATGATCTTTTGAAAATTGGTGGCTTAGCCTCTGTGAAGACTTATTATTGTTTCTGTGAAACCTTTATTTCAAACTCATGTACTAAACTAAAAATTTTGACAATTAAAATTTCAATGATACAGGTCTCTTACTGTGGAACCAGACAAGACAGCAGTGGGTTGGAAATAAAAAGTCTCAACCCCGGACACAACTTCGAGAACCTACAATAAGGTGATTATTTCTTTATTCCCTTCAATAGTAGTGGTACTCGTAGTAGAGGCATACTGTAAAAGCAGCATTTTCCTTTTACATGTTGCATATTCATTAGATCATCTCGCATTTGCCAATGTTTGAGTATTTCAATATACAATTCCTACTCCTAGTTTGTAAAAGTAGGCATTACATTTCTAATTTTTGCTTGATTCTTGCTATGCTGCATACATAAGTGCATAGTACAAATGATCCAATGATTGTGTTTGTAGTTGGAATGCAACTTATGATAGCTTACTGAGTACCAACAAGCGTTTTCAGCGGCCAATCCCTCTTCCTGTAAGTTGGTGACTCGGCTCCAAATTGTCTCACCTATCTTATTCTGCTTCCTTCTGCAAGCTGTGTGATTCTTTCTAACTCGTTCTCAAAATTTGAAAATGACAGGAAATGATCGACTTTCTTGTTGATATATGGGAGCAAGAAGGTTTGTATGATTGATTGAGCCATCAAAGTCTGAACAGCTTTCTTTTCTGTTTCTCTGTAATTTATAGAAGTCTGTCATTGCTAGATATTGATTGCTAATTAGAACACTTCTAAGCAATTGTTTGTACAGCCTGTTCACCACCCTTTAATAACTACTTGCTTGATGGGTTGCATTTTGGCAAAGTAACCCAGAAACCACACTTAGCCAAGTAAAAATGGCCAACTTTTTGAACGAAGTTGGAAGGTGGTTAAACTTGGAATTCAGAAAGAACAAATAATAAAATTAAGGGTCTGAAATATTTACTTGGGACAAAATTGCTATCAAATTTCTCCAAGGAAAACTAAAATCCATCAAAATACATAGAGCAGCCAGGATCCATGAACCAAATCTCTCATGAGATTCTTTCGACCATAAAAAAAGAATATCATGAGAGATTCTGATGTTTCTGCACCTAATCTGAAATCTGATATTTTGTGCAAGCATGATTATAATGGCCAACTGAATTGACATTGATCATCTCGTCATTCTCCATCCACAGAACAATAGCTATGTGCTCTCTTTGTGGCATCACTTCACACCCTTCTGATCTTGTCACAAAGACAATCCTTCTCTCATTCATTACCTCCACAATATCAACAATACGCTAGCATAACGATCCTTTGAACTGAAATATGTGAACTGCACCGTGCGTAAAAATTCCTTATATTTCAAAAAAAAAATCGACCCGAATAAGTTCGAACCTACAACCAGTCAATTAACAGCCGACCTCTGGCCAAAAACAGTGCTCTGCTCAGAAGTCAAAACAAGGCAGTGGGCAAAGTCCTGGCTGCTCTATCTGAACTGCTCCAGACGTTGTGTAAATCATAGTATATACTAAAAGTAGCGAGTAAGAAGTTTCTTGAATGGGAATGGACCTTACAAGTAAGTCATACAAGTTTGGAATGTGTTCTTCATGAATCTTTCATGTTTCACGTTTAGTCCTCCTTTGAACAAATAATTGAGGTTAAGAAGTGTGAAAACTAAAGAGTCAAAGACCTTCCCCCCTTGGTTCATCTATACCATTGTATTTGACAATTAAAATAAAAACACTAGGTTTTGTCCCACCTATTGCAACATTGAAAGTGGGAGTGGGCCAGCGTCTTTTGAACTTTTTAATTACATAGGCCAGCCCAATAATTCAAGTCCTTTTTAAATGTCTTGGGCCATGATAATTTTAATGGCAAAGAAAAGACATGCAGAAGCATAAGCACCATCGGATGATGTTTACAAAAATGTTCTTGTCACATGACATCTTATACTATGCTTCAAGATCTAAAGTAGGTTGTGTACATCTTAATTCTACTTCTATATTTCCTAAGTTGAATGACAAACGTTAAGTGCAAGGGCGGCAAAAGGGCGGCAAATTTTTCTGGTGGGTCATGAATCATGATTGAACTTACTTATATCGTGTCGATTATATTAACTAATAAATCATATCAAAAAATGAGATTAATATATAGCTTATGTTAAGTGAGATTAATTAGCTGGAAAAAATATTCCATAGAATCCGCAAGACCCCGAAATCCCTAGTCCATGGAAACCAATATATTCTCTCATGGAAATAAGAGAGCCAATGAATTGAACCAGAGTGGTTGCATGCTTGGCTTCGTTGGCTGTTGATGATGACGACGATCCGCGTCGAACTTCATTGTTTGTATAATTCAAGTTGCTAGATTTAGCTGCTTAATTATATCCTTAATACGCAATTGGGTTTAAACAATTAGGGATTAGGCAGCTGGAGGAATGTTAAATTAGTTTAATCTTCCACGATTTAGGTTCAAAGCACCAGATTAGTCAAATCTATACAGAAAAATCTGAAATGATCATTATTGTTATTATAAAACTTGCAAAGAAAACAATTTCTGGGAAATGGCAAGTGGGTCAAAAAGAAGAATCATCCTGTGAGGAAATGTAAGAATCAATGAACCTGGGAATGGTACAGATTGGTGTACAATGTATTTGGGGGGCTCTGGAGTAGAATTTTAATTAAAATTGAGACAATTATTAATTTTGCTTAATTACTCTAATTGTTTAACGTAAGTACTAAGTAGTGTTACTAATTATAAGAATTAATGACTGGTGGCACCGACTACTGGATCAACTATAGCTTTAGCTTAATTGACGCGCAATTATGTAGTTAATCCTTGTGTATTAC
Organism: Fragaria vesca subsp. vesca; assembly: GCF_000184155.1. Lineage (NCBI taxonomy): Eukaryota > Viridiplantae > Streptophyta > Magnoliopsida > Rosales > Rosaceae > Fragaria > Fragaria vesca. The sequence goes on along the minus strand of NC_020492.1, from coordinate 24,072,971 downwards.
GTTAATTTGGAGATCTGGATCTGCGGGGAAAGCTAGGGATCCTTGTCTAAGAGGGTGATCTAATAATCTATCATTATATATATATTAGTAATTGGATTCTGGGAAGTTTTGATTAGGTTTTCAATTGTGAGATCTTCGCTAGATGCTATGTTCAAATCAATGTTGATTTCTTGAGGTTTTTTCTATTTGTTTTGCAGATCGAAACCATTTTTACATCTATTTTTACATCTTCAGAAGATGGAAAGCATTTCTATTTTTACATCTTTTTTTTATTAATCTATCGTTACTGCATAATATACGTACGTAATGTAAAGAAATCGAACTGACAATCTGAAATAATTTGATTACTGTAATCTTCGTTCTAACTTATTAGAACCGTTCGAAATAAAGTTACTAAATGAAAGAAACGTTATTACCTTAAATAGCATTGATCATAACAAAAACGTTATTTGTTATTACATACATGAATATAAGGTGACTGTCCGAAGCAAGCGAACTGGTAATAGGCATAATTGTCAATTTGCTACCTTAACTTTCACATTAGTGTCAATTTGTTACCCTAGCTTTCATTTCAGTCAATTTGCTACCCTAGCTTTTCTAAATGAAAGAAACGTTATTACCTTAAATAACATTGATCATAACAAAAACGTTATTTGTTATTACATACATGAATACAAGGTGACTGTCCAAAGCAAGCAAACTGGTAATAGGCATAATTGTCAATTTGTTACCTTAACTTTCACATTAGTGTCAATTTGTTATCCTAGCTTTCATTTCAATCAATTTGCTACCCTAGCTTTTCTAAAGAAGTCAATTTGCTACCCTTCCATCAAATTTGCTACTTTAGAGTTTCAAGATTAACCAATTTACTTATCGAAATTTCAATATTGACCAACTTTAAGCTTCGAATTTCATAATTATTTCATATTTGGATGAAGAAATGAATAAATTAAAATGACAAAAAGGTAGCAAATTGGCTAATTTTAAAACTTAAGGTAACAAATCGGTATAAATAATACCTAAAATAGCAAATTGACGTCGAGATGAAAGCTAGGGTAACAATTTGACTAAAAAACCCTATTAATATTAACTGTCGACCGTGCGGGTGGTGCTGTCATTGTCATATGAACCCTGATTGAAACCCTAATAAGAATGGAAGAGAGTGGCGGATTCATAAAGCAGTGGGTAGGTTAATTATACGTACTGGCCCCGAAAGGCCAATGAAGTCGTGGCTGGCTCCGCAATGCTTATTATTGATCGACGTCGATCATATATGAAACCAGACACACACCCAGCTAGTATAGTAGTCCCCTTGTGGCTGCGGATCGATAGCTCTGTCATCAATTCAATAATAGGGCATGGATTCCAAATGCAACTACGTACTACAGCTGGAAATCTTCCACCAGTCGATCATATGAATTTGGAAATAGCTCAACTTGGTGCTGAAGTTAGAGAGTTTAAAAGATGGCGATAAACACCTGTGAAGGGACATATATGATCGATGAGCATTTGAATCATCAATTGTTCAGTTCGATGCGTAGAGCCGGTAAACGAAACATGCATGTCCTTTTCAGTCCAATTTGCAATGATCATACAACAGATTTAGGTTCATTGCTTCCATGCTACCATACAAAGAGCCATAATATATCGGTTGAATCACTTGAATCTGCTTGTGGTCATCATTTCTCAAAATTTATATTCTATTTAGCAAAACATAACATGTCATTTAAACAATATTTATTCAAAAATTTAGCTCCAAGCAATATTTAACATCTATTTTTCTATTTTTAAGATGCAATTACCGATAAGTGTAAAACATAACAAAAAATAGTCTTAACTCTCACCTACAATTCTCCATGAACTTTCGTTAACATATAGACAATTATTGTGAGAATTCCACGATAGTGTGTTGCGAATTGATGTTTACAAATGATAGTTTTCAAAACCATCACAAATGAAACAAGGCCTAGCTATACTGGAGCGCTCATTAGTATGCTGCAAAGAAGACCACGATTTAACGTACACCCCAGCTAAACTCTAAATCGACTCAGAGTACACTAAGAAAATTATGGTCTATTACACTAATTATTTCACATATTCAACTAATAACTAAATAAAAATTATTAATATTAAAATCGAATAAGCAATCTGGCGGTTTTCAATGTGCCAAGTTGCGGACCGTGCCAGGACTTTGAACCATTTATCCTAGCCCGCCTCATGCCCAATGAGCAGACCGAGATGAGGATTTTGGCAGGTCGGGTCGGGCTGGACTTGTGCACAGTAGGTTGTGCGCGCAGGCGCCCATGACCTAAATGATAACCCTTAAGACACATTTACTTTATACACCATATTCACTATTAATTTTGCTTGTCACACATTCTATCTGAATCGTAAACCTGGATACATGCATTGTTTGGTGTCACCAAACAGCCTATTGATGTCGCTAAACACATTTACTTTATACATCATATTCATTATCAAATTTGTTAGTTAAACATTTCATCTAAATCGTTGATATAGATAATTAGATACATGCATTGTACAGTAACACTAAACCACCTATTGATATTGTTAGAAACATTTACTTTATACATCAAATTTACTCCTAATTTTGTTCGTCAAACATTCCATCTAAACCGTAAACCTGGATCCACACATCAAATTCGCATTCAATTAGTTTATCAAATTCAATTTCGACCGCAAAAATTAATTCACGCATTGTTCATACTCACCAAACACCCTCTTAAATGGCGCTAGATACACCAAACGCCTTACCATCTTAGCACCCAATTTTGTTCGTCGGATATTCAATCTCGACCGCACAACCTAGATTCACGCATTGTTCAGCCTCATCGCACACCCTCTTAAATGACGCTGGATACACCAAACGCCTTACCATCTCAGCACCCAATTTTGTTCATCGAATATTCAATCTCGACCGTATAACCTAGATTCACGCACTGTTCAGCCTCACCGCATATCCTCTTAAATGACGCTGGATACACCAAACGTCTTACCATTTCAGCACTCTCGCTGGTCGCTATAAAACCGCAGTTCATAACCGATTATCAAGCACAACAGAGCGAGTGCATCCCAATCAAAACCCGAGCGAGATTTATCGAAAGAGAGAAAACCAAACAACACAAACAAAAAGAGTTCTCAAAGGTCTTAACCAGCAAACAAGAGAGAAAACAAGGGTTGGTTTTACAATTTCCCACCGTTAACCTAGTTAGGGAGGAGGCAGACCTAGGCATCATCCAAACAAGCCTTACCAGTGAAGCAAATACCAAAAACGAAAACCCAAAACCAAAGAAAAAAATTGAGTGGTGGGTATTGGGGAGAAGGAATATAACAAAGAACCCACTAGGTAGCCTAAATGCATTGCACCTGAGGGCTATCCTTGCGTGTATTGTCGCATACCGAAACACCCATTGACAATAAAACTCTCACACAACCCATCTCTCGCCTTTCATTTCTCTCCTCTCGCCTTCTTCTTCTTCTTCTTCCTCTCTCAGTTTTCCCTTTGTTCTTTTTGCCCTATTTCATAGGGTTCCCATGTTCTTGTAGCTCCAATCCGTTTCATGCATATCTGCCTCTTTGCTTTATTCATCGTCGTCGTCGTCGTTGCAATCGTTTCTGGGTCGATCTTGTTCGGAGTAAAGCCTTGCCTTTTTTGCCTCCCGAGGTTGTTTGAGGTGTACCCATGTCTAAGCTCTTCGGATTCGCTGGTAAAGTCTCGAGCTTTTTCTGTTGTATGCTTTAAATTTCGTGTTTTTGGAGCGTTACATATTGAATTTGTGATATGTGGGATGTTGAGCTGGTGTTTGTTGTAGATCATTACATCAAGTTTTGATTTTGAGATGATGTTGCTAGATTGATTAGCTGAGTTGTTGGTTTTTGTGAATTATTTTGATGCATGTTTAGTTTAGTGTATCTGTTAAAATATTTTGATGGTTGATGTAAAATTTATAGGAATTATACATACCTGCTTAGGTAAAATAGTTTTAGATACTTGGAGATCGGATGAGACCTGTGGTTCTTAGGGTAGGCTTTTTCATTTTTTAAATCAAGTTAATGCATTCTTTGGTTTGGATGGTGATAAATTAGCTGGCCGTGGATCTGATATCGTAACATGGGTTGTTTGTGATCAGTCATCCATTAATATAGCCATGGAAAAGAGATAATCAGTTTAGATCTTAGATCTTGATTGATATCTAGTTTCGTTTGTATTTTGTTGAATTCATGTAGTGTTTTTTCACTTTTCACAGATATATGTCGGGTTGGATCTATATTAGTTTAGTTTGTTTCAACTTATGATCTGGTTTATTGAGGCTGATTGAGTTTCTGTGCTTTTGGCTAACAGGTAGTGATGATTTTTGCCCGGGGGGCTCAATATATGAAAATCCCAAAGAAGCAGGCCGCTTTTTGTCTCTTGGTCGGCGTGTGGATCTCTACTATCCTCCGAGCAAGAGGTCTCGCAACAGTGCTCCATTTGTTTTCAATCAAGAGAGTTTTGAGCAGAACAAGCAGGTGTCTATCGATGTTCTACCGGAAGAATGTCTCTTTGAGATCTTTAAACGCTTACCTGGAGGTGAGGAGAGGAGTGCATGTGCCTGCGTTTCCAAGAAGTGGCTTTCTCTTTTGAGCAATATCCACAGGGATGAGTTCTGTAACAAGAACACGAACCTATCTGTAAAGTCTCAGGATGAGACTACTGAAGACCAGGAGATTGAGAGTTGTGGATATCTTTCCAGGAGCTTGGAAGGCAAGAAGGCAACAGATGTTAGACTTGCTGCCATCGCCGTTGGAACTGCCAGTCGAGGAGGACTGGGCAAGCTTATGATCCGTGGAAGCAATTCTGCCCGTCCCGTGACAAACCTTGGCCTCAAGGCGATTTCCCATGGCTGTCCTTCACTAAGGGTTCTATCTATGTGGAACGTGTCCTCAGTCGGGGATGAAGGCTTGTGCGAGATTGCAAAAAGGTGTCATCTTTTAGAGAAGCTTGACCTCTCCCAGTGTCCTGCAATATCTGATAAGGGTTTGGCTGCTATTGCAAGGAGCTGTCCCAATTTGACCGACTTGGCACTTGAGTCTTGTTCTAACATTGGGAATGAAGGTCTCCAAGCTATTGGAAAGTGCTGCCCCAAGCTGAAATCTGTTTCAATCAAAAATTGCCCTCTTGTTGGGGATCAGGGAATTGCCAGTTTGGTATCTTCTGCCTCTGATGTCCTGGAAAAGGTGAAGCTTCAGGCATTGACCATAACTGATGTGTGTCTTGCTGTTATTGGATGCTATGGCAAGGCTGTTACCGATCTTGTCCTCACCAATCTCCCCAATGTGTGCGAGAGGGGATTCTGGGTCATGGGCAACGGTCATGGGCTGCAGAAGTTGAAGTCCCTTGCTGTTACATCCTGTCAAGGTGCAACAGACACTGGACTTGAAGCAGTAGCAAAAGGTTGCCCAAATTTGAAACAGTTCTGCCTGCGCAAGTGTCTATACCTATCTGACAGTGGGCTGGTATCTTTCTGCAAAGCAGCTGGATCTCTTGAGAGCCTTCATTTGGAGGAGTGCCACAGGATCACCCAATATGGATTTTTTGGTGCTCTTTCAAACAGTGGTGCTAAGTTGAAGGCTCTAGCTTTTGTTTACTGCCTGGGACTTAAAGACCTGAACTTGGGATTGCCTGTCGTGTCTCCATGCGAATCTCTTCGCTCACTGTCCATCCGTAACTGCCCTGGGTTTGGAAATTCCGGGATGGCGGTGTTGGGTCAACTCTGCCCTCAACTGCAGCATGTCGACTTCAGTGGGCTTGAAGGAATTACCGATGCTGGATTTCTCAAACTGCTTAAGAGCACTGAGGCTGGCCTGGTAAAGGTTAATCTTAGTGGTTGTGTGAATCTGACTGACAAAGCGGTGTCTGTAATGGCTGAGCTTCATGGTTGGACTTTGGAAAAGGTGAATCTTGAAGGCTGTAGAATGATCAGCGATTCAGGCTTGGTAGCAATTGGAGAGAACTGCCCATTGCTTAGTGATCTTGATATCTCAAGGTGTGCAATCACTGATTTTGGAATTGCATCTCTGGCCCTTGCAGGCCAGCTAAATCTTCAGATCCTCTCTGTGTCAGGCTGCTCTTGTGTATCAGACAAGAGTTTGCCTGCCTTGGTAAAAATGGGCGAGACACTTCTAGGTTTGAATCTTCAGCAATGTAATGCCATCAGCAGCAGCACTGTTGACCGTCTTGTGGAGCAGCTATGGCGTTGTGATATCCTTTCCTAGACTCAAGATTTGCCTGCCAGAATTTAGTCAGCTTTTCAAGTATCTGCAGCTTGCGTAGTTTTTGGGTCCATCAGCTATATGGGTCTTTAGAGTGTCCTGGTTGCCTTTTTCCAGGGAGAATGGCCATATACTCCTTTTTTGCAGGTTTCCTATCATCGGAGATCTGTTCCCAGAGTTTTGGCTATTGGCAAAGGGGCTGTCCCTTCCCTTGTCATTTATATCCCTGAGCGTACTGCTACCGGGCTCTTGATCTAGGCTATCTTTACCGTTTCCAGTAGTCCTGGTTTTGTAGTGCTAGGTGTAGGAGGAGCCCATCTTTTTGCTTGGTTGTTGTCTAATGCTCAGACCAAGCACTTTTAGGCTTCCTATATCTAGTTCTAAGTCTGTCATTTGTCATTTTACCAAGTCGGTCACGTTTTTTCTTAAACTTGCATTCCGGACGTGATGGTTGGGTCTTTGTTTACCTCAGAGGGTGGATCAGAGTTCAGTAGTCATCCAGAGTCTTCTAAACAGTTGCTTTTCGTGGTCCAAGTTTGTGAAGCCTTGTTTTTGGGGGTTTTGGCCTTGGCAGCAGTATGTCTGCCTTGACGATCCTTTTCCTTTCCGGGAGGATTGTTTTTTTACCAAACCCCTGTTTTTCAGGCTTCATTGTTTTGGACTGTACTCTGCAACTTCTTATGTAATGAACTCTGTATCTCCCCTCTTTGTTGTATGCTTTCTATTATAATAAATAAAATTCTCAGTTGTGCTTTATGATGTCGATCTTCCTTTTCTAAATGCTCTCTATTGTTCTTGTTGTTTTGTGATTATTGATTGTTTGCTTTGGTTGTAAGCAATTCTTTGATAGTTTGGCAGCTGTTCTTCTTATGCGCCAACCTCAGTCCACACCTAATTGTGAAGCTTCCTTGTGATTCATGAATGTGTTTTGTGCATCTGAAAGAAACTTCGTTGGCATTTGCAAATGCTTTGGACATTTCAATACATGATGGCCATGGATTTCACCACGATTGTTAGTCAACTAAGCAGATAGGAAGTTCACTTTCGTGCATGGCCCATGACCAACTTTACTTGATTTTAGCTAATGGATGCCTTCTCATAGTTTACTTGATAATCACTTTCAACAAGATTGTCTATCTTGATGATGGCGCTCTTGATCTAGTTGCGTATATTTGGCTTTGTTATCAAAAGCAGGACTAGTTCATGAATCTTGAAGCTAATGATTAATTTGCTTGCCCTTTTATGATTTAGAGGGTGGGTGTTATCCTCTCCATTACAGGGGTTCCAGTTTTATTTGCTTGGCTTCCATGTTTACTTGACCAACAATCAAGAAAATGAAGGACAGAAGGAGAAGGAGACATATTCATTATTCTGCTTACTTTTTTTTTTTACTAAACGAAATTTCGTTCAATAAACTATAATTATAAAGCAATCACAGCACCCAACAAGGATTGCAACTACAAGCAAATAACTCTAGCTTCAAACTACTTGTCCTCACCCCGAAAAGGAGAAACTCGTTCATTATTCTGCTTACTTCTACAATAATTTATTTATTTATTTTTTATTTTTGAGAAGGTGTCTTATGAATACCTTGGATTTGTTCGAATATCTGGGGTCCTACGAGCTTTCATTTGAATTAAATTGGAAAACTGCTGACGATTTATCTGTCGAGAAATTCAGGGCTCTGTTTAATCTCTGCAATTAACTTGATTGTCAAGAATTCACCAACAAAAGTTTAAAGCAAGGTCTGATAATCAAACTTGAATCAATTACCAGATAATGACCCAACCCATTTCCATCATCCTCATCAACACAAGGCAAGGATGGTCTTTTTGTCTATATCACTGATAGTCTGATATGACTGGTTGTGGTTGAAGAAAGCAGCAGTAGAAAGGGGTCGTTTGGATTGGCCTTACTCGAAAATGACTACGACAATGAGGTTAGCGGTTAGCAAATACCAGCAAGTCACGACACGGTTTCGGAGATGATCACTACTACCTTCAAGCTCTTCATTTTGCATCACATAGGGACCCAGAAAGAAAACTAAAAATAGAACGAACCACAGTTTTCACTTTTCACATATTTCTTTTGAGCTTCAAATGCACAGAACATCAACGTAGAAAAGCAACAATTCAAGGTACGGAAAGCTTAAACATGATGTACAGCACAAAATCAGCCTTGATTGATTCACAATTCCCAATTGTTCAACAACAGAAGAGCTTAAACATGATATACTTCCAAGCACGAACTATCTAGAGGAGGTTTTCAAAATTTTCCAAATACTTCTAATTATCTGGCAACTAATGCATGCTTAAACATATAAATTAGAAAACAACCTGAAAAATAGTTACATACAGTGCTGCAAACTGGAATGTAGCATCCCAGTGACAAAGACCAGCAACCTCTGAAAGCAAGCACACAAAACAACCATGCTGCTGACAACAGACAAGACAGACAAACCATAATCCAAAATTCTTCATGCCTTCTTCGTCTAATGATTCGGGTCTAAATACCTTTCTTATTTTCATAAATGGAGTCTTTTGAGCTTTCTCATCCAGCATCCACCTATGTCCATACTTTTCGCTCAATTCGCCAGCGATATAGGCTCTTGAACCAAGGTGGGATGATGTTCCTCTTCATTAACTGTGTCATCATCTGAATGGCTCTGCTCCTCGCTTATCACAGCCCTTGGAACCGTTTCTGGCTCTTCAGTGTAGGGTTCAGTTATCTCAGCTCTGGGAACCACCTCCTGCTCTTGGATGTGAGGTCCAGCTCCACTTGCTGCACTGGGCAAGGTGGCAGCCTCTTCATTCATTGCATTGATCAAGTTGTTCTTTTCCTCCTTTATTGCCTTGGAAGTAACTTTTCTCACATTCTTCACACCAGATAAAGTAGTGGTCTCAGATGGCAATCTAGGAAGAGACTTTCTTTGAGGCTTCTTTGGAAGCACAGGAGAAGGTCCTTTGGCAGAATTTTGAGGAACTTTCTCACCCAGACTAAGCCTGCCAGATTGACTCTTGGTTGTACTGTTTCCTTCAGAATCTGCTGCAGGTAAGCTCTTCTTGCGGCCGAGCTTGGGAGACTTGGCTCTTGTTGTTGGTAACTGCGCCCATTGCAATATGACATAAAAGCTATATTAGGATTTGCCAAAAATCTCATATCTATGAAAATACAGGCAAAAATAACTGAAGGGTTAATGCTGCTGAATACCAGCCACGGTACTATCATGATGACATTATCTAAAATGCACGAACAAAAGGCTTTAGTAGCACATTATCTAAACGCACGAATATAAATATGACTTAGAAAATCTAAATATGCCCCTTGCATATATCAATCAGTTCAACAAAGACCTAATTTTAATAGCTAGGTATACACTTCTTATAGTTGCTGAGCAAAAGAAAAATACTTCTTATAGTTCGTTACGAAGAATGGGCAACATGTCATAGGACCACCAAATTAGCTGATAAGAAAAATTGTCAACAGTGAAATGCTTTCGAACTCATATATAACAACAATGAGTGTTTCAGTGGACATAACGACTATGATGTATGAAAATAACACTAGCCCAAACAAGGACACGGTTACTGCAGTAACAATGGACAAGTATTAGCTAATGATTAGAGAGCAAAACCTAAATATACACGAGCATTATAAATTCACAAACTAAACCCTTAGAATACACTTTATAAATTCAAAAACTAAACCCTAAGAATACACTAGCATTGTGAATTCACGAACTAAATACCATACAGAGGTTTCTCAAGTAGTTTGTGCATATTCCAATCAGTTATCTGAATGCACATTTAATGTTTGAAATTATTGCCACCAAACCAAGTTTACCAGAGGCTGGGAATCATACAGGAAAATGCCTTATGCACTTACTTCCAAGAGAAAGAGATATACCTTCTTTAGCTCCACCTTAGGAGGTGGAGGCTCCTGATAAAAGCTTGGCATTGGAGTTGCTTTAAAAGTCAGCTTCTTCCTGAGCATCTTGATCTCAGCTTCTAGAGTTTCCTGCAACAGAACGGAAAACTTTCAGAATAAAAGCAGGTTGCCCACACAGGGTAAATGACCTTGGATTGATTATTACCTTAGACTTGGCTTGCAAATTATTCTTCTCCATCTCCTTTGCATGTATCTTTTCCTCAAGTTTGGTGTAGAACTGTGGGCAGTATAATCGTAAGCATTAAATCGTGATGTATGAAACGTTTTTAACAAAAATTATGCTGGAGAGCACTATATAAGAGAACAGAAAGACACAAAACCAACCTCTCTTCTTTTCTCAGCTCTTTCATCACACCTAAAGCTGAAACCATAGTTCGGCAACGTACCCACCCTAGGCGGTTTATCTCCTTCTGTGGGACTTCTAAGATGTGGTTAAGGAAACGTCATTAAATAACATTGTGACCCCATAGACAAAATGATATAGAAAGACCAGCAGAGTACAACGATTACAAATGTTCTCAGATTGATAAGGATACAAAGAAGATTGTGAGTCTCCATCAGCCTTATAAGAGCCTTTGATTAGTGGCTTCAGATCTGTCTTCTCCCTGTAGAAGGAAAATCACATTGAACAATTAGCTTATTGGACAATTCAATATAGTTACCACCAGATAGAAACCTCCACTCGAGGTGGCCACCAAGAACTATGAAGACAGGAAAATGAACCTTAAGAGATATAAAACCATAAAGGCATAAGGAAGCAGAAGAAAATAAACCATAAGCACAAGCACTACTCACACAAGGCCTTCAGTTGATGGTGCCTCAGATTGTTTAGGTTGCTGCTGAATAATATATAGTTAGATAAAATGATCTGAAACTACAAAGTTATCAAAACTGAACAAAGTAGTGGTGGTACCAAGATAGCATAAACTACAAAAGAATAAAAACCAAATATTACTGTTGATACTTACATCGGATAACTGAACCTGCGGGCCATTCGATGATCTACTCTTGTTAGGCTGCTTGGCCCGTGAAATTGGAGCAGCTAAATCATTGGAAACAGTAGCTGTTGCCTCTGCATCATTTCCATCTTTGCTTTTCTTCATTGAAGTTGGCAAGGCGATCTTGGGACTAGGTGGCTTCTCAATCTTACTCTTACCTTGACCCTTCTGCACTTTGAATTGCTTTGACTGAACAGAAACTTTTGGTCCCCTTTCCTGCAACCCAGGAGCACAGGTGGAATTGCAATCAGGCATATTTTTCTATAATTACTAAACGTCTAAAGCACACGAGCCAAAATCCAACACTTCCTACCTTAGCAATTTTCAAACCATTGCTCGAGTTGACTCTGGATTCCTCTTTCACTTCTCCAGCAGACGAGTTGTTAGAGACACCATCATCCGAGTTCACCACATTTTCCATTTTCCCATTTAGTGCAGCAGACTCAGTAAGAGCAGTTTCACTGGCACTCCCATTAATTGCGTCTGGACCAACATTAAGTTGCCCATGATCACCATTTTCAAGCGCGACCTGAAGCCCATAGGCGGCTTCCGAATTGTCCGAATCCATGACACACAGGAAACTACAAACAAAGATAATAAATAGCAAAAGTATAAGCAACAGAAAAAGATAAAACATAAAGAAAAATCTATACGAAACTGTCAACCATAAACGAAAGAGTTACAAAGAAGACTTGAACGAAACATGGAATTAAATTTGCAATTAATTTAGCTTTACTTGCCGGCAACATAAACCCTCTCAGCACAGAATCAAACTAGCACGGAATTCCGAGATAACTTAAATCAAAATCCATCAGAAAGCAACAGAATCAAAACGAATATCCAATTTTTTTTTCTTCACAGAAATACACCAAGATTCAAAATCGAAAACCGAAAAAGACAACAAAATCCACATCAATCAGAAAACAAAAACCACATTTTCCAGTCCGAAAAACCTCTCATTTCACATTGATCTAACCTAAACATGCATCAAACAATCCCTAATAACACTAACCGATCCGTTCTTCACTAATCCAACACTCAAAATCGAAAATCTAACCCTCATTTCAAGCCGAAAGCACTACCAAACCACAAGATTCAACAATTTCATCACATTTTTCTCAAACACCAAATCCAAGTGGCACTACAAACCAGTTCCCCTCACTCTCTACTCACCTCGATAAGCGCACTTTTCCAATCAGAAGTCCATGCCTTGAAGGATCTGAGACTCGCGGCGAGAGACGGTGACGACGGCGGAGGCGGATCGGAGGATCCAACCCGAAAAAGGGCGGATCTTTTCGGATTCAAAAGGCCTGGGCTTTCCTTTTCCCCTGTATTTCTGTTTTCTTTATAAAAAAAAATCTGAAATATTTTGTGGATTTTTGAAATTTGAAACTGCGAGCAAGTATGAATATGAAATGAGGAAAATTTATGAATGCTGGGCTCAGAGAAAGAGAGAGATGAAGGAGGCTCTGTTTTATACGATTGGATTTTAAATCCAGGTCAGGCAGGTCACTGAGGTCACTCTCTCTCTCTCTTACATATATTTGAATCTACGTATTTTTGTACGAAGGAGAATCTACGGTGTTTCAAGCTAGTATTGTACAGACACGGTAGTAAAACCACCACTGCTACTACCGACCATTCCTCACCGTATATTGTGGACTTTCCATTTTTTTCTTCTTGTATTTATCTTCTTTAGTTTTCTTCTAGAATTTGAAGATACGATCGATCAAAGTGGACTAATCGGTCTTTTTTCTTTCTTTCTAAAATTAACAGTATGGCAGATGCGATGTACGATAATTGTTATTGCGTGTGTGCGACGGAAGTTACAGTGTATATAAAGAAAATTAGACCCGGGAAAAAATAACGCGCCCGAATATAATGTGATAGATAACTGTATACTATCTAATTTCAATTTGCTTTTAAAATTTGAAGAAAACAAATCTTTTTTTGGGACCAAAAATGTCGCAGATGCAATGTATGTTCATGAACGAGTCACGTATCTTACCGTCTTGCTAAGGAAGTTATGGTGTAGCCGTGTAGACAAGAGAAAAGAGATACGAGATCGACAACGAATTGCTCACATATAGAAAGTAACATTTAAATATATGACAAACTTTTTAAATTGTTAATAATCGTAAACGATACTTTCAAAGTTTATATTTTAGATATTCACAAAATCTTATGAAAAGTTTAGAGAAATCTCATCCACATTGTGCTGGTGTAACATAAATGAGTACCAACGTACCATCTGTATGGCAATTTTTTAGATACTATGTGTATGGCATTATGGTTCTAAAATGTTCATCTTTAAATAAAATTCACACTATATATGGATGTTTTGAGTTCATTTGTGCATGATGATGTTAAAAGTGGTTTATTTTCATTGAAACGAGAAATGTTTTATCTTTTCTACTTTTCATCCTACAATTGTGACCTTGTGTGTAAGGTGTATGAGTCACTTATCCCTCTCCTTGCTCTTGGGAACAAACAGGCAAAAAACGGATCATTCTCTTTTAAGTTATCGTGAGAACGTAAGTCTTAACTCGTATACAAAATGATTATCTCTGAAAAACATGAGTAAAACTTACAAAAACAAAAACATGAGTAAATTTTTTTCCATGTAATCTCCTATTATCTCTCATTCAGTGAGATTCATCAACAAAAACATGTCATTCTTACTTCCTTTCTCCAAACAAAAGTTGTTTATCAACTTCACTCTTTATGATCATGACCTGAATAAATATTCTTTTGTTCATGAAGGCCGGGAAGAAAAGAAAATTCTAAAGCTGCTACTAGCTTTTATATAGTTTTGTTCAACATGCGATGCAAACAAATTAGAATAGTTCACTTGTAATAAAAACCCTTATCCTAAATCTGGCGCGTCCAAATCGATCAGGAATCTTATAACGTGTCTGAATGAGTTTTGAAACACACAATGCATAACCTTAGCTCCGAATCGGAGCCTCCGATCTTGTCTATTTTAGCTAATTAAGTTCTGATTTGAACATATCAACATATCGAGAAGGATAGCTAGGGAAAGGGAAACATAACAAACCCAGTTTTGATAGACGACTTTCACCTGCCGGGCGACGGGGACAGTCGGCGGAAGCGACGACGGTTTGAGTGAGAGAGTTGGGACGAAGAAGAAGAGGTCGTGACAAACCGACCGATGGAGCTGACTTGTCGGCTGGTTTGTAAAGACCTGCAACCGACACCGTTATTTTCGTGCCACCGTCCGATTCCAACTCAACATTTACTTCAATTCTCTCTTCTTCTCTGTGTGTACGTTTAGATTCAGCTATGAAGGCATGCACATGCAAACGCAGGTTTATAATTAAGCTCCAGTCCAGGTGAGAAGATCCATGTATATATATATATATATGCAAAGATTCTCCAGAAATATGAACGTTTTTCTTGTCGATTTATTTGGATTATTATTTATATATAAACAACGTTCATGTATAGCATATCATGTAGTTTATTGTGTAAAATGGAACAAGTTCGTATCATAGTTTACTGGGTTGATCAGAGAAACTTAGTCTAGCTAGTGTGTTGTAGTTTAGCTTAGCGAAGTCGCACTAAACACGCTCCTGAAATTCTCGAGTTTACAAGTTCTCGTACAAAATACGGGTGTATGTTAAATTTGTCTCTGATTAGTAACCCCGTTGCTTCATTTCTTTTATAAAGCATTCGGGCTGATGAAACTCTGTTTTCATGACTGTGCTTTTAATATACTTAAATCATAGTTTAAGGAACAGAGATTAGATTTAGAAGGTGTTTAGCTAGTGAAAAAGACTGTTGCTTTGCTTAATTATCAGATTAAGTACGTAATTAGCTTTTAAGCCAAGTTTCCCGGAAACCCTGAAAACCCTTATGCAAATTTTATCTGGTATGGACATCCATTATAGTAGAAAGAAGATTTGATGATCCGTTGAAATGTTCAATAGTCGTATCGATAAGCATGTATCATATGCACATAACTTAATACATTTTATTATTTATTTCATCGTCTATTTTAAAATAGATCATAAGTTATCTTCATTTGTCATCATAACTTATTCATCGATTGAAAAATCGTTTGTTCTTGAAAATCATCCATCTAAGATAAAACAACGAAGCATTGTCTGATTTGACTCTAGCTATCATGAAAATTTCAAACGGTTACAAAAACTGTATCTCATTCTAATTCAGAAATCCTCATCCTGTTATTTATATATATGGAGAAGGGTGAGGGACACAAAGAAGCAGAGGTGCGTGGGAGGTGACCTAAGTATGCTCCCTTGTGACTATAACCCTCCAAGACATTCTACATCATTTGCACGTGTACTCTGTGTCCTCCTTTCAAGTCTTAATAAATCCTTATGGCCTCTGCATATATAGAGGTCATCAGTACGTCTCCTTATCTTCCCAATATTGTACATCTAGTGCGAAGTGTTCTTCAGTCAACAAGATCGAACAAGATTTCTTATGGCATCCTCCTCCGGAAACCAGTATCAGAAAGAGAAGCATCTCCTTCTTGAATCCTTTTTTGGCCTCAAAATGATTGTACATGAAAGATCTCTAAGCTTGATATACAATATTGACACTCGACATATTTGTTAACAACAACTTTTAAGAAACGCAACATTGCGAGAGAGATAATTATAACAAGAATCTTTGATAGAATGGATTACTTCACCATAAGTCCATAAATCTGTCTTGGCTACCAAGCAGTTAGATTTTCATCACCCTCTCTATCCTTCTCTTCTAGAGTTGTGTACATACACACTCATTTAACCAAAGAGATTTTTTTTTATATTTATTTTATTTTATCTTTTTTACTTCTACTTTTCTTCGATATCCATTGTTTCGTGTGAGAATTAACAAACTTCTCATCCCTCACATTAAAGAAACTTCCCCATTTTCCATTGGAATGTGACTGAAAAAGACTGAAGCACATATATGCGCTGAAACTTATCATCTATCATAGACAAAACAGAAAGAAAATCTCATGCTGACTTCAACAATACTACTCGACTGAGTCGCCCAGGTGCCGTGGCCCAACTATGTTCTTGTTCTCTATCTCTTTCATTTTCCTCCTTTTACTTTAGAACGATCTGTTGCGTTCTAATTAATCAATCCCAGCAATATATAAATAGGGCCAAAAATAAATATAAACAAAAAGCTGATAGAGATTTAGAGCTTGTACTCACAAGCAAACTATGCTGAAGTCAATCTCCAACTGTTCTTTCTATTTTGCCTGAAAGGGTTTGATCCCCTCCAGGCTTCCAAGAGATCAAGTAGTCAAAAACTATGTTTGCATTATCTGAATGAAATAATAGAACCCTAATAGAGAGACATTAGTGAAAGCCAAGCAAAATAAACCATGTACAAATATAATCATTGTATGCTTTGCTTAAAGATAAGTTGGTTGCAGACATGCATGTTATGAATAATGAATTTAGGGAACCTAATACATGAAATTAAACAAGGTGTTTAAGTAGAGAATTGAAGGATACGGCCATTGTTTCATTATTCTGGTTGGAGATAGAGAATGATACACTGAACTGAACCATTCAAAAATACTACATATACAGATTACACTACAGTATGGAAATCAAGACAATTCAGTGCAGGGACCCTTGAGGACTGTCCTGAAGTGGGTCTTCAACAGGGAAAGTTCTAATACTTGGGAGGGGGACTAACAATGATGCATCATCTTTTTATATATTCTAGCTCTATATGTCTAACATGGTCTGTTGCTTAAATTGTCACTATCAGTTTTGTAAGCTCTTGAGTGCATTCCTAACAGTTTTTGTAATTATTATTTCGTTATTATTCGAAGCCCCTCATGGTATCTACTTATTTAATCGTTAGACTTTCTTGTCTCTTAAAAACTGTAGGGTTCAGCTAGAGGTCCCAATTTCGAGTTTGGGTATAAAAGAAATGTCATTTTTGTTTGCGAAATGGAATTGTGTTCCATCGATTGAAAACAATCATACAACCTCTATCGGTCCAACTTTAATTCTCCTTTTCAAATAAAAATTTCCTATCAATTTTTTCAATCTTATTTTCTTGCCACATGCTGCTCTCTATGATCCCCAGTTCCCGTCCACCATTGCCACAAAGACAACTTAGACAAGAAATGGTCAAATTAGAAAATAAATTGAAGGACATATGTGGGGTTGAAAGCCCTATTGAAGTATTTGAGCATCTAATCCCTCTTTTAGTTATGTATGTATTAATGTATATGTATAATTGTACATTAGCAAGACGTTAATTGATGCTAATCTCATATTTTAAGTAAAGACCACACACTGCTCTTGGTTTAGAGATATTTGGCATCTTATAAGTTTTGTTTATCAATCTGAACCACACTTTAGAACCAAAGCCCGTTTTGTCAGTGGTCGAGATTAACCATTACGTGAAAATATTCTCACACTATATACATAGTCATACACCTTTGGACCTATGTTGTTGGCTTAGAACTTCACTGAATATATAACTTCACCACTGCATTTCTTTCGAGTCTCTCTCTTTTGGTTTCTTCTATCAAACCCATCCATCGAAATTCAATTGCTTCTTAACTTTCATCCATCCTGTATGAAATTTTTCTCTGCGTGTAACCTACACAATAAGCTATCTTGATGGTTACTGTCTTACTGGCTTTGGAGTATTAGATATCACGACTTCCAACTCTCACGGTTTCAATACTCGAGAGCACAATAAGCGTCCAAACATTACTCTTTTAGAAGAGTTTAGAAATCATGGCAAATTTCAACGCATACCAGCTGAGAATCACCCCACCAGTAGAGTAATTATCAAGTATGTACCTATTTGATGGGTCACCTTTCTGAAATTGAATTATACACCTAAAGATTTATGATACAGCATCATTCCTACCTGTAGAATTATAGCTATAATAACCTTAAGAGTTCCCCACATAGTAGGCATTACTTCTAGTCTAAAAGTCCATATTTTCTTCCGCTTAAAAGCGCCCAAAGCAAGTAAACAATTACTGATCAATTACGCATAAGAACCTAAATCATTGGATGAGATAATAATAATTATACAAGATAGTCTTGTCTGGTGTCACCAGACCATCTCACTCTTTCGGCTAAGCATTTGATTAAAGATTGCAGCTAATCATCTATATTGTAATTTACATAACTTTGGGCACGTACCTATTTAAAAAGTGTCCAATTAGACCAAGCCCAACCAACTCTATGCTTTCACTCTGAACTGTTTGTCTGTTTATGGAGGCTCTGGTTGCCCGTTCGGTATACTTGTCCGCTCTTTACTGTATTCATTTCTGCATGAAGCAGGCCCAACCAAAAACATGATCCTGCTGCTGCAAATATTCATAAGCTCTTCCATCTTGCTCCTGAATTCACTAACTTGATGTAAGCCTTCTCAAAATCTTCAAAGAAAGTGTTCTGATCGTCGGCATACTTTTTGATCCATCTGTTCATGAAAAAAGTTTTATTTTAGTTGGATATGCGGAAGAAGAGACGATAGTCATAAACAAAACTCTTCTGCAGGAAATTATGTGCAGCTTAGTTGATGGCTAAACAGCACATGGATTTTCATCTTTCTTCAGGTGATTAAAAGGAAAGAATGTAGATGGTCATCCATATAATTGGCGAGCAAAAGCCAGTCTACAAGGATATCTTCATTAATCTAAAGCCTTCTTCACCGTAGCATCAACTCAATGTGAAAAAATATTTTGTCCATTCCATATCCAGATAAAGATATAAACCTTCTCAAAAGAAAAAAGAATAAAAGATACAGATATACACCGTTAATTTTGAAAGAATATCTTTATTGTATTTTGTGAGATCAAAATATTTCATCTACTTTCAAACTTTCACCTACTTTGAAGAATTTGAGGATTGATTGTTCCACAAAATTAGATGTTTAAAAGACAATGGCTATTACTTTTGTATCTCGGCAGCGGGGAATTTTTAATTCTTGTTTGATTAACTGATACCATGAACTCAATTGCTTAGAGAAGAAACAATAAGCAGCTTAAAGTTTTTTGAGAGGATATAGACCTTAAGCATTCTTCATCTTTTGGAAGTGCGCGATCTGAAGGAAGCCCCGTCATGCTTGACATACTACCTGCTTGCATAGTGTACAAGTAATCAAAAAACTGAAGTGAAACGAAATAGAAAACTTAAAGTCATTTTCTTTTCTTTTTGCAGTTGACCATCTTAATGTTTACCTGAAGACACGGATTCCTCAATAAGAACTTTAAAGTATGAATTGTCAAAAACAGTTGGGCTTCCAAAACCTTTATTTCCCAGAGTATGAGCACCTGACAGAGCAACCAGCTCTTGAGTTCTGCAAACAAAAGATACAATCATGATCTACTTCAAACCTGTACCGAGTGAAGTCAAAGAGAGCAAAATTTGCTCAACTGTGATGCAGTAACCATTGTAACTAAACAGAAATCAGTTACATGTATCACAAAGTAAAGATAGTTAACAAATTTCCATGAATATCTCAAGAACTTGGCTTCAAATCTAGAACTTCAAAATTGCAAAAAGGAATCTTTAGATACATATGAACTCACGAAAAGCCTTTTGTCTGAAAGCTTTGCTTCAGACCAGCAGCATCAAGAGTTTCTTCAGGAAGTTTTCCTTCAGGATCAGGCTCCCTGGAAAGTGATGAGAGAGAATGAGAGTCATACATCTCAACGCCAACAACGGATTCGAAACACATTAATGCTGCAGAGATGCAAGATTTAGACTTTTTTTTAAACTCTGTTTCTAACTCTTAGCAGTATGTTAAGTACTTACCCATACTAAGAAATTGAATAGTTATACTAAATCATAAGATAGCTTTTCTATTAGCTTACTTGGAGTCTAGTCTGCCCAATGCAACTCGGATAGTCGGACCTCCACACACTGAAACTGCTTCAGCTCCAGCCACAGCAATCATGTCTGCCCACGATACTAAACATCGAAAAATCCGCAACATGTTAGCACAGTACCAAATTCATCCATTGATACAAAAACCCTGTCAAACTTCACATCAGAAGACACACACCTGGTTGCACTGCATCCACCTCATTCTTTGCTTTCTCTAGAATCTAACCAATAATTTAATCCACCCAGGAGTTAGCTGGTAGTAGATCATATAAAGTTCATTTCCTCACATTTAACAAAATAGCAACTTGCAAATATAGAAAGAGATAAATTAAGATGCATGCCTTGAAGGGAGTTTTAAGACCTTTATTTTCGGGTCTATCGAGTTCATATATGACTGAACCATTCATCCCACCTGCAAATACCAACAGTACTCAAAATGCATATGGCTATAAACCAAGACAATACATCTTAATTTTAATTTTTAAACGAACTCGGATAGTTTACCCGAATTGTCATCCAATTGAAAGGTCCCAGCATCATGAAACACAAATCGAAGCACACCGGCAGCTTTTCCTTTAGACACAACTTTGCTAATCTCTTCCTTCATAACCTCATACACACTTGTATCCGGCCTTTCAAATTTCGAAACCCAAACCAAATAACTACTTCAAAAATCATAAAATTACCAAAGAATTAGAGTATACACATGAGTAGACTCACTCCACTGCCTTCGCCGTGAAGGCCTCCCAGAAAGGAGGAAGAAGCAACGGCAGTGTGGCTGTGAGTGTGAACACCAGTCCTCTTCTGCAAACCAATCCAGTTTGGTTAGAGTTTGCTTTGGAGTTGCCTGAAGAAGAAGAAGCATCGGCGGCGGGGAGACAGTTGACCGGAGATGAGGATTTGGCGGGAAGAGTGGGATTGAATGGAAATATGGAGGACGGGGAGGTTGTGGAGCAGAGGAGGGAGACGGCGGTGGAGGCCATCTTTAACGGACGGTTACGAATCAATGGGCGCTCCAAATTTGAAGAGAGCAGAGGGGCAGTAATCGCATGCCATCGACTCCAGGGCTCTCTATTATACACCATATCCCCGGAAAAAGAAAAAATAAAACTGGGCCAAAGTGGGCTAGGCGGCACTAGTGGGCCTCCGCGGGCTGGAGGGTCCCACATTAAAAGAAGAAGAAAATACCGAGATTCTTGCGAACTGGGGGTAAGAGGTGCCGACGCGTGGCTAGGCGGATCCATCAGTGGTGGGCCTACGCGGGCAGGAAGGTCCCACTTATAAACAAAAAAAACTGAAGGACAACAACTCCATCAAGCCTCTCCCAAAAAAAAATGGGAGAAAGCTCCATCACAGACCGGGCGAAGAAGGACGCGATCAAGAAGGCGGCGCGTGCGGCGGAGCTGATGGTGGAGGCGGTGAATGGCGGCGTGCAAGAAGCGTTCGTAAAAGAGAAGCGATCAAGGATAAGTTGTTTCAGCAATGTAGGTACTGATCAATTTCCATGTATGTTCTCTAAAGCATTTCCAATCCTTGAACTCGTTGCATTTTTCGATCTGTGCATGATTATAATGGAACTGAAATTGCATCTTCTTTTTTTTTTCTACAAAAAAAAAAGAAAAGTAAAGACTCTTGTTGCAAGGTTTGAGTGACTAAATAAAGCTACAGAAATTTGGGAACTGGAAAGGCATGCATATATTTGTGAATGCCAACAATGGCCTCCAAGATATTATGTTTTACTGATCAACAAAAGCAGAATGTTCATCTTGGTCCAGAAAGCTGCTCCGCAGAAATGTAGGCATCACTGATACAGCATGTTGATACTGAAGAAGCCATTGTTGAGGAAGTTGGAGGCTGAGGAACAGGACAGACCCCTTCAAGGATTTTGACAACCTTGGCCATTGATGGCCTCAGAGACATGTCTTGCTGTATACACCACAATGCAACTGTAATCGCTGTAGAAACCCTCTCGTCCGCATCATCTATCTTCACCTTGGAGTCGACAATGTCCTTCATTTTGCCTTCTTGCAGCATTTTGAAGGCGTATGATGGAAAACAAAAATTTTCAGAACTTTCTGATTGGTCGTAGTTCTTTCTACCACCAATGATCTCTAGCAACAGCATTCCATAGCTATACACATCACTCTTCTCTGATATAGCGCGGTTTGTGATCCATTCTGGTGCAAGGTAACCTCGAGTTCCTCTAAGTGTCGTGAAAACATGGCTCTGCTCCTTGGTCATAAGCTTTGCCAAACCGAAATCTGCGACTTTGGCATGGTAATTATGATCAAGGAGCACATTTTGAGGCTTTATGTCACAGTGAATAATCTTTGAATCACAGTCTTCATGTAGATAAGCTAGTCCTTTGGCTGTACCCAATGCTATACTAAATCTTGTCTCCCAATCCAACAAGCATTCTTCATTGGTTTGCTTGAAGATCCATTTATCCAGGGAACCATTTTCCATGTATTCATAGGCAAGAAGGCGATGGCTTCCTTCTACACAGAATCCTTTGAGCCGGACCAAGTGATGATGACGGACACTGCCAATGGTGGTTACTTCAGCTCGAAACTCTTTCTGTCCCTGACCAATTCCTTCCAACTTCTTCACAGCCAGTCGCGTTCCATCTGGAAGAACTCCTTCATAGACTGATCCAAAACCTCCTTTCCCAAGCTTCTTCGAGAAGTTACTTGTTGCAGTTTCTAGATTCTTGTAACTGAAACGGATGGGCATACCAGGCACATTTTCGTAGATACCATCCTCTTCTGAAGATGCTTCAAGAGATGGTGGTGAGTTTCCTTTTCTCTTCACCCTGTAATGATGGTATCCCACATAAAGTAAGCCACAGATAACAAGCAGTATTGTCGAAATAGCTGCTATCGCAATACAGGAGAAGCGTCTCTTGCTTACACTCCTGCTTTCCACACTGCCGCCACTCCCATCACTCAACACTTTAACATAAGAAACAAAGCCCTGGTCCGAATTTTGGAAGCTACCTATCCTGTCAAACATGTAACAGTTCCTTGTGCGGTTTTGATAGAACACAGCAACACATGAGCAATTGGCAAGGCAAGAGCTTTTGCAACCTTCCAAGTCGGTTCTTGAAGAGGGTGAAATGAATCCCAGAGCAAAATAATAAAGCCCATCACCAGCACTTGTAAGCATTGTGGAAGCCTTTGAACATGAAGTGACAATCCCCGACTTGCAACGGGCACGGGAGCTAAGACCTGAAGGGCATTGGCACTTGTTGCTGAAACATTCAAAATATGGATCACAAGGTTCAGGGGTGCTGCATGAGTCGCCAGGTATTTTTGTTGTTGAAAGACCATTCGAAGCTCCATTCTGCAGATTGGAAAATGAAATAGCTCCATCATTTCCCAAAACTGCAATCCATGTGGCATTTGCATCAGCATTTTCCGAGAACATAAACTGCCATAGTAGCACTTTTCTTCTATCATAGAACTCCCAAGAATTTGCACTAATAGATGCTGAAGTGACTTCCCTAACGTCTTCAATGAACGTTTTACGGCTTTCCTTCCATATGGACCAATAAGGCTGTGGTGTTTTGTAACCTGCAGAAAGAATCAAGTCGCCAGACTTGATTTCAAGAACATAGGTCACATTGTTGGAGCTTGGTTCGCTTTGAAGTTTCATTCCTTCCTCAAACTCCTGGTTCCATAATAGAGTATCAGTTGGATGACTAAAACTCTGCCAAACTACTCCATTGTCATCCCCAAGTAAAACCAAATTTCCCGAGTCCTGCAATTCCATTGCAGTAACTGTCTTGCCACCGGTATCTATAGACCAGACCACACTTCCCCCCTTTTGCAACGACACACTACCCTTATCATCAAACACAAACTTATCGACATCTGAAACTGGGGAACCCCTGTTTGCAGTCCAGACTACTGAAGAAGTGTTTATGTGAACAACACCAAGTAGAAACAACGTGACATCTTGGGGAGTAGGGGAGAAACCAAAACCAAAATGAGATTGGTTAGACAAGAGAAACAACCCACCATAATCAATCCAATTCTGTTGAGCTCCTTCAAACCCTGGACTAATTTTCCCAATATATTGAACACTAGACATGCAGGTTTCAGACCAAAGGAGTACATACAAAAGTATGAAGCTTGTGAAATGTATGAAATTCCAACCTCCCATGGCTACTATAACAACCAGTGTTGAGCTACTATTTTGAGACTCAAAGATTACAAAAGAACGACGCAACTAACCAAAGAAGAGTCAAGAGACTTCCATTAGAAAGGACCATAAAGAAGAATGTGAAACTACTATATATGAACTTCAACTGTTTAATCATCTAGTTTCAGAAACTGAAAAGCACATCTCCACTGTAAATAACTAAAAATAATCCCAAAATGACAGTACAGTACCAAATATACGGTAACAATTACACCACTGAAGGGATTATAAGAAAAAGAAGGACAAAGCTGAATCTATAATCAAGAAACATACCAATGACAATTGATGAGAAACAACTGGATTAAGGCCAGAGAAGAAGAAAACCAAACCTCATATATTTCTGTGTTGCAGAGAATATTGCAAGTGATATCGGTCTTTAGCTTCAATCAAACCAGTGCTGGTCAATGGCAATACCCGTCGTCAGCGCAGGGCACTGTGTTGAAGCAATTTCAATGGTGGCCCCCTAAATTCTTCTTACTGCCCCATACAAGTTGATGAAAGATTTATGATTGAAAGGAACACTAGTGTCTTCTTCTACCAAAGAAGTGACGTTTACCTGCAATATTGAACATTCAGTGCAACAAGGAATAGGGTTTAAGGTTTTAACTGAAGACCTGCAGGACTCCATCAGTGAAATCTTTTTTAAAGTATCCAAATTGCAAGATCACATCTGAATCCATAAGAGAAATTATAATCAAATTCCATGTTTTCTGCTGTTGTAGTTTAGGGTTATCCTTTTGTCAGAGTATGAAAGATTTGCAAGATATGTTATAATTTCTATACTTGGAGACCAAAGAAAAAAAGATAAAATCTCACTACTTTGCAAAACTTAACTACAATGGACACTCTTTATTTACAGAACAAGCAGAATGACTGAGCTTAAATAGTAGTGGCTACATGTTACAAAATTTAAGTGATCAAAGAAATATACAGAAGATACATGGGAGAAGAAGATTTTGTATACACAATAAGCTTATGTCATCCATGAATGCTCAAGAACCGTCACTCCCATATTCAGCAAATGTTATCTTGGCCCGGAAAGGCGCACTGCAGAAAGGTATGCATCGCTGTTGCAGTCCGATGGACCCGAGGAAGTCCCCCCTTCACTCATTGATTTGAAAAAACTCGTGTAGAGGCGAGACCCCATTGTTGAGGAAGTTGGAGGCTGATGAACAGGGCAGATGCCTTCAAGCATTTGAACAACCTTAGTCATTGCTGGCCTCAAAGTCATGTCTTCCTGTATACACCATAATGCTACCATAACTGCAGTAGAAATCTTCTCGTCCACGTCATCTATCCTCACCTTGGAGTCGAAGATGTCCTTGAGTTTCCCTTCTTCCAGCATCTTGAAGGCATACGATGGAAAATGTGATTTTTCAGAGGTTTCTGATGGGTCATAGTTCTTTCTTCCACCAATGATCTCCAGCAGCAGCATTCCATAGCTGTACACATCACTTTTCTCTGAAATAGCATAGTTTGTGATCCACTCTGGAGCAAGGTACCCTCGAGTTCCTCGCATTGTTGTGAAGACATGGCTCTGCTCCCTGGTCATAAGCTTTGCCAGACCAAAATCTGAGACTTTGGCATTGTAATTGTTGTCGAGGAGCACGTTTTCAGGCTTTATGTCGCAGTGAATAATCTTTGAGTCACAATCTTCATGGAGATAAGCTAGTCCTTTGGCAGTACCCACTGCTATGTTGAATCTTGTCTCCCAATCCAATAGGAAATCTTCACTGTTTTTCCTGAAAATCCATTTGTCCAGGGATCCATTCGCCATGTACTCGTAAGCAAGAAGTCGATAGTGTCCTTCTGCACAGAAACCCCGGAGCCGGACCAAGTGCAGATGATGGATGCTGCCAATGATGCTAACTTCAGCTCGAAACTCTTTCTTTCCCTGGCCAATGCCTTCCAATTTCTTCACAGCAAGTCGAGTTCCATCTGGGAGAACCCCTTCGTAAACTGAGCCAAAACCTCCTTGCCCAAGCTTCTTTGAGAAGTTGTTAGTTGCAGTTTGAAGATCCTTGTAACTGAAACGGATTGGCATCCCAGTTAAATTTTCCAAGAAATTATCCTCTTCTGAATTATCTTCAGAAGGTTCTCGTGCATTTCTCTTCCTCTGGTAGTATCGGTATCCTGCAAAGAGTAAGCCACAGATAACAACTATTGTCGAAACAGCAATGATCACAATATAAGGGAAATGTTTCTTGCTTCCGCTGCCCCCACTGCTTCCATCACTCAACACTTTAACATAAGAAACAAAGCCCTGGTCCGAATTTTGGAAGCTACCTATCCTATCAAACATATAACAATTCCTTGTACTGTTTTGATAGAACATAGCCATACATGAACAATTGGCAAGGCAAGAGCTCTTGCAACCTTCCAAGTCAGTTCTTGAAGAGGGTGAAATGAATCCCAGAGCAAAATAATAAAGCCCATCACCAGCACTTGTCAGCATTGTGGAAGCCTTTGAACATGAAGTGACAATCCCCGACTTGCAATTGGCACGGGAGCTAAGACCTGAAGGGCATTGGCACTTGTTGTTGCTGAAACATTCAAAATATGAATCACAAGGTTCAGGGGTGCTGCATGAGTCGCCAGGTATTTTTGTTGTTGAAGGACCATTCGAAGCTCCATTCTGCAGATTGGAAAATGAAATAACTCCATCATTTCCCAAAACTGCAATCCATGTGGCATTTACATCAACATTGGATGAGAAAATAAACTGCCATAGTAGCACTTTGGAACTATCATAGAACTTCCATGAATTTGCACTGATAGATGCTGAAGTGACTGCCCCACCATCTTTGTTGATTGTTTTACGGCTTTCCTTCCCCATGGACCAATAAGGCTGTGGTGTTTTGTAACCTGCAGAAAGAATCAAGTCGCCAGACTTTATTTCAAGAACATAGGTTACATTATTGGAGCTTGGTTCACTTTGAAGTTTCATTCCTTCTTGAAACTCCTGGTTCCATAATAGAGTATCAGTTGGATGACTAAAACTCTGCCAAACTACTCCGTTGTCATCCCCAAGCAAAAGCAAATTTCCCGAGTCCTGCAATTCCATTGCAGTAACTGTCTTGCCACCAGTATCTATAGACCAGACCACACTGCCCCCCTTTTGCAACGACACACTACCCTTATCATCAAACACAAACTTATCAGAATTAGAAACTGGAGAACCCCTATTTGCAGTCCACACTATCGTCCTGCTTTCCATGTGGATAACACAAAGCATGAATAAAGTGACATCTTGAGTGGTGACAAAGCCAAAAGCAAAATCAGATTGATTAGACAAGAGAAACAGCCCATCATTATCAATCCAATGCATCTGAGCCCCTTCAAAACCCGGACTAAGTTTCCCAAAATGTCTAACACTAGCCAGGCAGGTCTCCGAGGAGAGGAGAACAGACAACAATATGAAGCCTATGACATGAATCATGTTCCTACCTCCCATAGCTACTCTAAGAACCAGTATTGAGGTAAGATTTTGACAATCAAAGATTGAAGAAGACAACACAGCCAACCAAATAGACTAGAATTCTTCACATAAGAAAAAGGGATACAAAGAAAAGGAGGGTCTGAAAAAAGAAAAAGAATGAGGTGGCCAATCACAGGATCAAGGTTCAGTAACTGAATCTACACAATTTCTAGCATAAAGATAACCACAAAGCTTCTTGAACAAAAAGGTCCATTACCAAAAGGAAGCACAGCAGAAGAGATTTGGAAGCTGAATTGAGAAAGAGGAGAAGAGAAATAATTAGCAGAGATGAAAAAGGAAAAGAAGAGAACTTTGACTCGCTTAGAATCAAGATGAGAACAAATATGTGAACAAAGACAGAAGCTTTCAACCGTTCAACACATGGATTTAACTTTTTGCTATCTGCCAACTACTCTCAAATCCTTTACATCAATGCATTGGAACAACACCAAAATTGACGAAAACCCAGTTGAGGTGTGAACTCAAAGATGAGAAATAAAGCTGAACAATGTCAATGGACGATAAAGAACCAAAATTTAGGCCAGAGAAGAGGAAGACAAACCGTGTTGAGTAATGGGTAGCCATGAAACGAAAGCATGGTTGCAGAGAAACAAAGATTTTGATGTGAAGAGAATCAGAAACAGAGAGAGAGAGAGAGAGGTGTAGCTCTCACCTCCCCAGTTTGAGAAGCAGAGGCTTAATAAGCAAGTGGTATTTGCGGCATGGGGGGCTCTGGCTTTTTGCTCAATCTGTTTGTGTGCTTGTGTCACAGTTTTGAGAGATCTGAGGTGGGCTGTGTCTCTATGTTTTTAAACACAACTGTCAAAAGAGAAGGTCTTTATGTTCATTGGCAGATCCAATAAGTACATTCAAATATTTAACTCTTTTTTCAGTGTCTCCATTTCAATATCTCTGAAAGCCGCCTTGTTTTCATTCAGACATGCCAACTGCTTAATTAAAGCTCCATTTTTGGTTTCCATTGGGGTTGAATTTACGATCAAACCGGTGCCTCAAGTCCTCTCATTTTTCTATGTGTCAATGTGTGCCTCAGTTTGAAGATAGGGTCAACGTTTTACTGACTATTCAACGACCCTATTCTAGGGGTCCTTCAAGTGTACTCAAATGTATTTTTCCTTTTAACAAGTTTCTTTCTGTAAAATTAGTGTTAATTTCATTTTTACCTGATTTTGTGCACAACCATTTTCATCATGCAAGTCATTTGAAGCAACTTATCGAATTTGCCAAATTTTCTTTACTCGATCTCAAAATACACAACTAAAGACTAGCATGTAATCAGGACATCTTCTTAGAATATTTTTTCGCCTTTAGACACAAATAATAGTGTTGTGGACTAAACAAAGCTCGAATCGTTTCCAACTTTGATAATCTACCACCAAATCACATGTTTGTTGCATATCATACGTTAACAAAATTACAAGACAACAACGTCTATCAGAAGCCGTTCGACTTTTTTTGTATGGATTTTTTCTGATTTTATCATGGAAAAAGGGGATGCATTTGGTTACTTATCGTTATGATGTAGAGCTTTTATGATAGATGACTTGTTTCTAGAGTTGCAATTGAATGCGAAGGTGAGATTATTAATTGGGTCTGTTTGGAGCATATATAATAAGGTCAGGGTTAGCATTTGCCCACTAGGTCGGGGCAGCTCAGCAATTTCAATGGTGGGTCATATATGCTCATATCCTAATTCAACTTCTTCTTCTTGTTCTTCTTCTTCTTCCTTATCCCAGTGGTTCCATCACTTCACTTCAAGAGAAAAGCTCATGATCAAGGTATCGTTATCAAAGTTTTGTTTATATGTTAGGTCAAATTTGCATCCCTCGTAACCAAGAGAAAATGGGAAAAGATTAGGCTAATAGATTCCTTTTTGTTAATTTGGTCAGATTAGACAAATAGTTTATGTTACTCCGTTTCAATTGCAGCCCGTGAGTCGTAATACTCCACCAGTGAACATATGTGAATGGTTGAATACATAGGGAAGCCTTCTTTACGGTCGAGTGTGTCATTGTGGAGGAAATTAGACGTCGAAAATTGTCTATTGAACTTTTTACATATGATAGTGTGGCTCGTACAATTGCTTGCTTTGATGATTTGATAAATTATTACAAGAATAAAAATAGAAAACACCACGTCTCAAAATATTACCCGTGAGGAATTTAGAATCCTTAATTTAATTTGTCGCAGAAAACCTTTGATTCAGGGCAGCAAATGAATCAGTACAGCCTGTGCTAGCTGGTGGATATATGGTGGGAACAAAACCATGTGCTACGACCTTGAACTTGGTTCATTTTGGAATATATATGAACCTCTCTGCATAAATTTGCTTAATTGATCGATCATACTAGCTAGCAGTACTGTGAGTGTGTGAGTGAGCAGCATAAATGGGACAAGATCCTCAAATTCTGATGCAGTTGATTGTATATAAACTCGAATGCAGAAACCAAGAAAACAAAGAAGCCCGCGAAGAATTCATTCATTCGTGTAATCAGCGATATGTTTGGTAAATGTGCAAAATTCCAGAAAGGAAGTGAAACACTTCGCGCAAGTGTTTCCATCTCTCTTCTTTTCATCCTGGATCTTATGCTCCTGAAACAACATGCTCCAGTTTATCAAGCCCTTAATTTCTCCCAAACTAAACGCAGATTAAGCAAATATGACTATAAAAATTAAGCCAGCACTGCACGAACAACCATATTGTTTATTCAGAGGAATAGCAATGAGCATTTGATGGGAATGCTCACATGGACTCGTACGCATATCATAACAGAGATTTTTGTCGATCAGTTTCGATACGTATACTCTGGTCACCCAATTTGCCATTTGTTCACGTAAGCCCTAGCTGTAGTACTTATCTTCGTTCTCCTCCATTTGTTCATGTTTCTGTGAAACCCTAAACCCTAACTAGCAATGTTAGAGTTAAAGATTCATTCGAAGTAATTAACTATATATGCATCAGTGAATGAAGCACCATCATGAAAGCATAAGCCTTCGATCGGGTGAGCCCGGGGAGGGTTTACCTGAAGGAAAATGATATTAGTTAATTCTTTCCGCTCTTAGGGATGATTAAGGAATGTTAATTAGGTGGCTGGGGATCATCTTCATTCACTTTAATTTCCTGGATCGATCATCACCTACATATATATATAACTTTGATCATCATGATCGAGTATAATAATTTAGATGATGATGATCAAGATACGCATTCCCTATTTATAATCGTCTAGATCTTAGTAGTGATATTGCAGACTTGCTGATCGAATGATACGTATATATCTAATCGATACGATGATCATTATGAATGATCCCAACCAATATCACTGAAACACGAGTACATACCAACCTAACAAATCTGTACGTGTACAGAAACACCAGCAGGGTTTATGTTTATTTTTTCTCCCAGATCGACTCGAACTCGATCGAAGAGATCGATCTCAACATGTGAATGCATATATATCCCAGCACTGATAATGAACATGTACTCTAGCTTCTAGAAGTTGAATCAGTCATGGACTCATGGGTTTATACAGTGATCATATATGTGGGAGTGATCGGGGCAGCTATCAAAGTCTCTCTCGTTCATGAAAAATAGAAACTCAGATGAATATTTTGATCTAGCAAAATTAATATTCAAACACCGTGTGCTATAGAAACGCCTCTTTGTTTAACGACAATTTACCGAAAATTGGTATTATATGGAATCACATAGACTTGATGCGTACATTTGTTTAGATAATCGGTCGATTCAGTACTCAATCATGCTCGATTCAGCTGTGGATGAAATATGAAGCATGTTAGCTAGAGTACTCATTGTCCTCCACATACATTTGAATTTAAATCCAACAACTACGGATTAATTGATTATCAAATTAAGCATGAACTAGTCTATGCTAACATGTACTATATATAAATTACCAAGTGTTCGATTATTATATTGGTTGCACAATTTACATGGATTTCATCTTCAAGTTTGGGACACAAGCTAGCTAGTGTCAAGTGTCACATCCGGTACTTTCAAAAAAAAAAAGTGTCACATCCGGTTGCAGTTTATATCTGTGTTTTGCTCTAAATACAAAGCTAATTATTGGTACCATGCTAGCGTTAATTGGAGAAGATCCGAATTAATGTATAACACCTAGAAAATTAATTCAAATCAGCCAAACACCTCCAAACGCCTCTATAAATCATGCAAGCATCAATAATATCTGCAAAATACTAATATGTGCATCGTTAGTCATCATGATCGTGTCAGCATGATCTCATAATTAAGCCCTATGTAGCAATAATAAGAAACTAACCAATTAGGAGACCAAGTTAATCAACGAAGTATTGAATAGATATCAGAAAAAGCTTGGGCAAAACCTTACAATTAGGTCACCGGTAACGATTAGTGATAATTAAGTATATGGACAGGTCGTAGTATGACTTAGTAAAGTGAGTATCTATAATATATATGGACCGAAGGGTCAAGGTATTAGGCACAAAGGGGTTCGCTGAATTAGGAATTTAGGAAGACAAAAATTCAAACGCTTGATTAAGGTCACTAATCAAAATCATAGTATATGATCAAGTTGCAGATAAACTAATTACATTAAGCATTAGGTACCTGATGATGGGATTTGAAAAGCTTAGCTTGTGTAAGTTTTCAACAAGCTTGAAGGTGAAAAAATGAAGAATATATGGTCGAACTTGAACAACTATAATACGAGAGACAGAGAGAGATAGAGATGGATTTATATAAGAATGTAGTGCCATATAGTGGGATCGATGCCTTATCTTTTTGACCTCTGCTAGCTGCTCTCTCTCTCTCTCTTTTTGACCTCTGCTAGCTGCTCTCTCTGCATATAATATAACCCTGGAGTGTAGAAAGTTGAGGTATTCCTTAATCGTGTTGCGCTTTTTAGTTTGAATGAATCAATATATTCTCTTGCGTATCTATCAAAAAGTGAGATAGAAATTACGTCTTTTTAGTTTTCACATATGAAGTTTATAACTAAACTATAGATGTTACAAAAGCGAAAGGAACGATAAGAGCCGTTTGCTTGAATCGAAGGGGATGCATAGTGGAAACAGCTAGCTATATGCAGCAGGCCTCATCATGGGCCGGTCTAGGGCCGGCCCTACCCTAAATTTTAGGGCTTAGGGTAGGGCCGGGTAGGGCTTGACTTACTTAGTCAACAAAATTTATGGCCGGATAGAGTAGGACCGAGGCTTGAAATGTAAACCCTTACCCGCCCTAAAAGCCCATTTTGTTAGGGCTAAAAGGGCCGAG
Organism: Fragaria vesca subsp. vesca; assembly: GCF_000184155.1. Taxonomy (NCBI): domain Eukaryota; kingdom Viridiplantae; phylum Streptophyta; class Magnoliopsida; order Rosales; family Rosaceae; genus Fragaria; species Fragaria vesca. Next base: position 24,039,923 of record NC_020492.1, on the reverse strand, counting down.
TAGAGCCGGCCCTACCCAGCCTTTTAAATATGGCTAAATAGGGCCAAAATGGGCTAGTTTTATTTTTTATTTTTTTCTCAAAATTTTCTCAAGAATTATATCACTTGTATGTAATACACTCTATTTTTTAGTCATATTTAAAATACATGGATATATATTATACTTAAACTTAGAACTTGTATCAATAAATATTAATCTAAGTGGTTCTATTCATATACCTCATGAACTATCTCTCTAAATCATCAAAATTCAATCATTGTTTAACAAAGAAAAAGAAAATCAAAGAAATAAAGCTTACAAAACCAATTACAAGAAAGAAGATTAGTTGTATTGATCTAAAAAATAAGAGACGTATTAAAAAAAATAAAAAAATATAGAATTATTAGGGCCTAAAGAGCCGGTTTTTAGGGCCGGGCCGGGCCGGGCTTGGCCCTAATGGGTTTAATAGGGTAGGGCCAGGTTTCATTTGCTCAACCCTTACCCTACCCTATTTGAAAAAGGCTAGGGCCGGCCCGCCCTAATGGAGGGCCGGGTAGGGCGGGTTTTAGGACCGGCTAGGACCGAAGGACCAAATGATGAGGCCTAATGCAGGGATGCTAGAAAAGAGGATTAGGATCATTTCTTCAGGGTGCTGAAATTTACACACCCATTTTTACATTCTACACACATTTTATAATTTTTAATATTTTTTCATCAATCCACAAATTTCTATTCCAAAACTACCCCTCCCTCTCCCTCTCACGATGTTAAACCCTTTCTATGTCTCTCTCCTTCTCCTCCCAGTCCATCTGTAACCAAATTTTAACAACAGAGGGCCAATCACAATTCACAAGAAATATTTTCTCACACCACAAGATCCTCACTCTTTCGCACCCACCACCGTTCGACCCCGATCGAGGACCTCAACTCGCTGCTCGACCGGAGGACCCGAGAATCCGATTCTTTCCAGTCATCGGCTTCTTTCGTCTCAATGACGCCGGCAAGGCAACAAACAGCCCCATCGAAGAGGATTAGGTCGAGGTCCAAACTGAATTCTTCCCCACCTGGAAATCTGTTACTTGATTTTCCGGTTAATCTTCCGTAGCTCCATCCCGGCAGTTATTGGCATGGTTTTGAATTGGCGGCTTTGGCTCGATCTCAACATCGTCATCGCAAGCTTGTGGGCTGTGTGGGATTTATAGGTAGGTGGAGGGAGGAGAGAGAGGAGTGAGAGAGTGAGGAGGAGAGAGAAGTGCCTGAGGGAACTAAGAATGATGATTGCAGTCATTATGATCGAGAAGTGAGAATAAGGATGATATATAGATATGGATATGCCTGTGAATAGTGATAAGAGTCTGCTTACAACAATGGTTTATTCTCTGCAAAATCTTTGAGCACATAGATTTCTACAGAGAAACAGATGCAGGTAGAAGAAACGAAATACGAGATCTAATAAGAAAATGTGCCGGGCACTCCGACGAGTTATCTAGTATCCGGCCAATCTTGTGTCGCCGTCCAATGGAGAGACTTTATCTCAATTCTCAACAACCCAAAAGTCTCTTTGTCTGTATTGATTTTCATATAAGAAACTGAAGGTAAAGGATAAAATAGATACTCGAGAGAAAGGATGAAAGGATGAGACAAATAAAGACAATGGTGATTTCGTAAAAGTAGCATAAATGGTGTGTAGAATGCAAAACGGGGTGTGTGAATTTCAGCACCCTTTCTTAATCCATATGTGTCATTCTTGCGCAAGGGTAATCTAGTTTTAATTAGCAACACTACTGAGTAGCTAACCTAGCCTATATGAAAACGAAAAGGAAGTAGTGCAATGAAAACTAATAAATTGGAGGACTGAAACTAACGTGGTTAAATGAAGAAGGTAGCTAGACTATTTCTTGATGTTTACTATGAAGCGTGAAGCTAGGGTTTCGTATCAGAAAATTCTTCCTAACCTATTTCATTTTCAACACAATCGTGCTTATTATGAATGTTGCCGCCCGCCCCCAACAATAATAATCAGTGAAACGCCTCATTGTTAACGCTATTTGTTTTATAAATGATTAGAGATATGAGAATTCTAACTTAGATACTCAATCGTTCCGTAAATTAATGCTCTGAAATGCTTGAGCTATTTGTCAAATTATTGCTTGCCAAACCTATTAATGTAGACTGTAGAAGCATTATGTAATGCAAGCAGTTAAGAGATCAATTCGTATGATGGAGATGCCTGTCCCTTGCAAATTAGCTGTATGAATGAATTTAGGTGGACAGGTGGAGTTGAAGTTGGGTTTGCTAGATTTCATGTGCATCTGTCACTATTGCCAGCCTAAAGCCCTAGACTTGTCTTTCCTATTGATCTTGGGCCCAATGGCAATAAAGATTAATCGGGCTTAGTTAAAGAAGCAGGCCCGTCGTTAACATAAATTGAATTGGGGTCATATGAGTAGGAAGCATCAATTATGTTGGATCGACTCCAATTTTATTCAGTTTTATTTTTCTTTTCAATTTTATTTTTAAAATCTTTTAACCCGTCCAGTACCATTTGGTCTAATGGTATTAGTTTCCTCTTTGTAAGTGGGAGGTCGTGAGTTTGACTCACAACAGACTCGTTATAGCATTTCAGTTGTTTGTTTGATAAAAAAAAATTAAAAAATTAAATAAAATAAAAACTTTTAACACACCTCACCCTTATAATGACAATGAGATTTTAAAACCATAACATCTAATAGTTAGGCTAGCTAACCAACAAGTCACGACTCATCGATAAAGATTAACTTGAAAAAGCTCATATAAATGACTAAAAATAATAGCATGATTGTATCTTGAATTCTTGATGATCACACGCTCATATTTATATGAGCATAACTTATAAGCGTATTAAGTTATACTATAACATAAATCGAATATTCTCTATCAAGTTCACGCCTATCATGTTGTTTATTAAAATTCAAACCCTATCGTAATTGTTTCAATGGAAGAAATTCATACCCTTCGTTCTTCCCATTCAAAAGAACAACTGCACCCTCAAAACCAAACAAAATCAATTTGGTGATCCTCTTGTAGTCACTATGGGCGATTCAAACACTAATGGGAGGAACATCACCAATTCACCATTGTTGGTGTCCAATCTGTCCATTGTCCACTTTGCCTTGTTTTATCAATGCCGCACAGATAAAACATGTCACGGACACTTGTCAATATCACAGCGTGTAAACCCACCTTTGCTTCGAAGGTCCATGACCAATCAAATGGCGCCTTCAAATCCCCACGTGCGACACTGACCCTACGTATTCACCGTGTCAACCTCCGATGACGCCCAAGACCAGACTTTCTAATCTCCTGCGGCGACCTCCACGGAACCGAAACTCCACCCAACGCGTCCCCAGCCGCCACATCAGCATGCACACCTCACGTGACATGCACGTGACATTTTCCTCTAAAACGTGTATCAGAAACCAAACGGAAACACGGGGTGGAGTCGCAGCTGGACTCGTTCATGAAAATTGAAGCTTTCACCTGAAAAAAGAAAAAAGAAAAAGGAAAAGAAGAAGAAGAAGAAGCCGTAGCTGTCACTACGACCCAATAAAGAAACACCCCTAAACCAATTTCCAGGCCCTCTTCATCATTCTCATACTACATATTTCACGTTCCTTCTCAATTCATATAACAAAAACCCTCTGTAATTGTCGAAGCTCGACTTGGTTCTCTGGAAATCAAACAACCCAAGAAGGAAGAAGAAGAAGAAGAAGATCGATGATGAAGTGGTCACCGTGGCCGGGCGGGTCAACGAGGAGGTTTCACGTGAAAGTCAACCAGCTAAAGCTTCATGGATTTTCATGTGAAAACGAGAGAGACAAGGCATTGTTCATCGAGGTGAAATGGAAAGGGTCCAAAAAGCATGGAGGTCCGTCCGGAGTGCTAATGGCGCCGTTTTATGGACGATCGAGGTGTCAGAAAAACTACACCGGTAAAGGGTTTCCCGGAAAAGGTGAAATCGTTGAATGGGACGATGAGTTTCAGAGCCTCTGTAGTTTTGGGTTGAAACAGAGTGGTGGTTCTTTTAGTCCTTGGGATTTGACCTTCACTTTGTTACATGTAAGTTTCATCATATCTGTTATTTAATTTTTGGTTGTGTTGATTTTTTTGCTTGAAAGTAAAGTTTTTCTGTGAATTTTAGGGAGAGAGTGCAGAATCAAAAACGGTTCTGGGGAAGGTTTCGATGAACTTGGCAGAAAAGGCTTCGAAGATGGAGGCTGAGATTCATACAAGGCTTTCTGTAAATTTGAATTTGGAAGGGATGATCATACCTATTGAGGCTACTCTCTTGGTAAGTCATCGATTAGATAGGTTCGTTATTTTCTTTCTCATTTCTGTTCTTGCTAATTTGGATCATCATCAAGAACAATTATTTAATAACCAATTAAGGATACAGACAATATTGATGGTGTTTCCAGTTCTTGGTCACGTCCATTTTTTATTATAGAAGTTGCATTTTTAAGAATTTAAATGCATGATATCAACCGCGTTTAATGGAAGTAATGCATTATTTTAAGTCACATTTTAGGTCATGTTAAGTAGTGATTGTTCTATAATCTTACAGCAAAAAGAATAAAATTAGAGTACTCGATCAAGTATAGTGCAGAAATAACTTCATAACAATTTTCTTTATATAACTACATACTGAATTTGGATGGATGAAAACCCTATTCTTAATGAATAAACTTGATTTTAACTTTTTCTTTTTTCTTGAATAATATTATTACTACACGGAATATATCTACACATGTCATGTGGATGACTAAGATTAGATGACACGAATACATATACATATACCGTATCATAATTCATACATATGGATAGTTATGACTGAATATGATTACATTATGTAGTTGCACGGCCGTATATACAACAATTTTCACTTTTGATACGAATACAACCATTGTCGTTTTAGTTTGTTTTTATTATAAGATTTTCTTTTCTTGACCAGAATGGAGGCTTCAACACCACACCTTGTGTGGTTTCCTAGTTCATACCAAATGATTATCACAATCCAATTGCATATTATCATTCATGAAAGGTTGTAATACTTAATAACAAACAAATCTTGACAAGTTCGTACATTGTAGTTTCAGACTAAGATCCCCCAAAGTAGATAAGACAGGTTCCTATAAACCTTAAACTAATCAATGTTCACACCAAGGGAAGCAAAATAAACTAATCAATGTGTGGCTTTGGCTTTTGTTAATGTTTTCTGATAGTTACCTGCAGGTTTGTCTAAGCTTTGCTGAGGTCAGAAATGCACAAGACTCGGCCGGAATCGTCGATGATTCGGCCGAGTCTGACAAAGACAGGATGGTACGAGGGGTCAGCTACTTTAGAAGCTTCAGAAAGACCAACAAGGAGAAAAAGAGTTCCGGCGAGCGATTCACCTCTAGTGACACGGACGAGTCATGCTTGACCGATTCAGACGGGGCTTCAGGGAATGAAACCTCACAGACTGAGTTGGGTTCGTCCCCGAGTTCCGAGACGTCTCAGGTTGACTCGGGCCAGAAGAGTTGGTTCTCTAAGAAGCGAAAGTGGTTCAGTCCTAGACCACCAAGGAGAAAAGTAGAGCCATTGATTGAGAGGACTACTGAAGTCAATGGAGATCCGATTGCTAATGACAATCATCTAAGTGATTCAACACAGGTACATAAGCCTCAACACTCGATAATTAAGTTTGAACTGCAACTTTAAGCTATAAGAAAAGAGCAATGTTAGGTGAACCACATTATACCAGAGGATGTCGATCCCAAATTATACTCATATTTTCGTTTCTTTCAGGTTCTAGCTACGGTTGAACATTCTTTACAATCATACCAGCAAGATGGAAATAGCATCACAAGTAATAGTTGGGAAGTAAGGGAAGTATCAAGTAGAGATGGGCAGGCAAAGCTCAAAACCAATGTGTTCTTTGCCTCCTTCGACCAACGCAGTGAAAAGGCTGCCGGTGAGAGTGCATGTTCAACTGTAGTTGCCGTCATCGCCCACTGGCTGCATTCGAACCAAGGCTCTATGCCTACAACGTCTGAATATGACAACCTCATAACACAAGGTTCCTCAGAGTGGCAAAATCTTTGCAGTAATGAGGTTTACATGAACTTGTTTCCCAACAAACACTTTGACCTTGAAACAGTTTTGGAAGCGGATCTTAGACCTCTAGAGGTGGTAACAGAGAAATCATTTATCGGATTCTTCAGCCCCGAGAAGTTTGAGAGCTTGAAAGGGCACATGTCATTCGACCAGATATGGAACGAGATAAGCAAGAACACCATTTTTGACGAACCAAGGATATACATTGTAAGCTGGAACGACCATTTTTTTGTTTTGAAGGTTGAAGCCGATGCTTACTATATCATTGATTCATTGGGGGAGAGACTCTTTGAGGGGTGTAACCAGGCATACATGCTCAAGTTCGATGAGTCGAGTATCATATCCAAGGGTAACTTAGAAAAAACAGAGGCTGCAGCTTCAAAGGAAATGGGGGGTTCTGAGAGTAATGAGGAAAGCTCAGAAGTAATATGCAGTGGAAAAGAGTGTTGTAGAGAGTTCATTAAGAGATTTCTTGCTGCAGTACCACTTAAGCAACTGGCGGAGGAAGAAAAGAAGAAAACAGTTTCTGATTTAATTCTCCACCAGCGTTTGCAGATCGAGTTTCATTACAGCTATTCTCCTTCTTCTTCTTTAACTTCTTCTGTAACTTCTTCATCTCACTCTCTTTTCTAAGCAGACGAGTTTACAGAAATCTAGCAGCCAATTTGTATAGCAGGCCTCGATTCCTTTTCCACTTTCTGATACTTAGACTTAGAAATTTTGATGAAATCAACATTCTGGCATTCTGCAGATTCGAGTTTGTGCCATAATTTAGTTTGATCTACATGTTATCAATGTGAAAGCGAAACTACCTCTTAACAGAAAACTAAACTCCTGTCACCATTTTTTTCAGAAGCAAGCATGACTATAACTCTATAAGAATTAACAGACTCTAAAATGTGGGCACTCCTAATCAAACTTCAAGTCTTAAATGGGTTCTGAGAAAGCACCTTTTGCTGTACAAATGCTCTGTAGTGCTTAAGATAACCTAACCTTTCAGCCTTTAGCAACTTTGATCTGAGATGCCATTCCCTCATTGTTCTACTCAAATCTTTTCACCCACTCTTTTTGTTGTCATTACCACTACAAAATACCTAAAGACAAATCCATTATAGGCAGTTAACATCCTCTAGTCTCTTGTTTAGAGAGGAGAATATGCTGAAACAAAAGAAAGATGAGCATTTGTTTTGACCCCACAGATGACTAACCTTCACATACATATTGGTCACCACCAGTACAAAGTTGCTAGACCAAAGAAAGAGCCCCAACCAGTCATTCATCAATATTTCAAGTTTTTAATCAACACAGAACAGAAAAGGGTCCACAGACTCCGCAAGTCACCACAACCACTGCAACAGAAAAACAAAGTGACTGAGATAAGACGTATTAAAGAGACAAGCGCTTGAGATAATAGATGTATTAAAGAGACAACCCCTTGTCCCCCCACTCAAAGGAAACAGAAATCCCCATCTAGGATTTATCTTAAATCTTCTCCCCACTTTTGTAATAGACAAATCAGAAGATGGGTCCTTACCTTATCTGCAAGGAATAATGAATCAAGATTATTTCTTTAAACAGTAAAGTTTAGGTTAGGTTTGATTGAAAATAGATCCATTTGGCTCCCCTTTTCATACAAATCCAACACCTGATTTCCAAATCTGAAAAAACCACCTTGCATTTTCAACATTCAAACACAAAATGTGAAAAGAAAGAAACTGTCACTTAAACTCAGTCTAATCAATTGGACTCGAGAACAAAGCCAATATAACCAAACTCAGTCTCACACTCTCATGCAATGTACCCCGATATAACCATATATTCATTAAAGTTCAGTGTACTAGAAGGGGTTCAGATTTTGGAACTGCAAATGCAGAACTAGGCTCATAGAATCGCTAATCTAACCTATTTAGTTCACTATTTACATTTCGGAACTGCAAAAGCAGCTCAGTTCATTACCAGCTAGGAAGTACATCAAGATTGCAAAGAAGAAGAAGGGAAAAAAAGAAAAGAAAAAGAAGCTTCCGCTAGAAGATCTTGAAACAACCCACTAAAGCAAGAAGAGTCAGCCTACAGATCTCCATTTCCCATACTTCCAGCAAAGTGGCCGAATGGAAGCTCCGGCTGCCTACAAAATTTAGCATCCTCTGTTGGGTGATTAAAATCTGCCTTTCGCTTTCTCCTCGTTGAATGCGCATTCATAAACTCGCTCCAATCACCCATATACGAGCCTACAGGGAAATGTTCATTACCTTTGGGAAAGAAAGAGAGCTCTTTATCCAATTGTGGAGGCTGATCAGTACATTTGCTCTCTTGAGCACCGACATCTCTGACTTTCTGTGGAGGATTGTTTTCACTGCTTGGGCATTGACTAGAGAGTGAGCCTAGCCGAAGAGAGAGATCACACCCAACCAAATCTGGGGTCTGATCAGGGCAGTCCCTAGCACCTTTTTGAGTATTGTAGTTTGGTTTATCTCTACTGCGGAACAAGTTTGGGACACCACTGGTCCTGGCAGGCTCTAAAGGCTTCGAAACTGGTTTGGGAAGGCTAACAAAACCATGTTTGAGTTCTTCAAATTGGGGGCAATTCCCATAGTATAGAGGGTATGAAGGGATATTAGATGTTGCCTGTGTATCCCTAGGAGAGCATTGGTCATAACCACAAGGAGGAACATTTTCAGATACAGAGATGGGTTTCTTAGTGGATTCAGAGCCAAGATGGCTTGAGTTGATAGTAATGGGTTTCACAAACTTTGAACGATGAGGGGTATGATCCTTTTGGCTACCTTTCTCTGCTACGCTAGGGACATCAGAAGTGATGGGGCTAAGATAACACCTTGGATTAGAATATCGTTGGCTCCTGGAAGCTCTTCTTGCCACACACCCAAGATTCAGAGCAGCTGGGGTTGTTATATTACAACATAAAGAGATACAACATTGAAATTAGAGTCTTTTCAGTAAAGATATAATGCCTAGAACCGAAAGACATACTCTTTTCAAACAACATCAATAACTTCGCTCTCATAGTCTCATTCAACACTGTATTGAGTTATTGATAATCATGAAAACCCAGATGCAAATTTATATAATTGGACCGAGTTATAAGCTTACCTTCAATACAAGGCTGAAGAAACTCTTCACCGGTTTCAATGCTCTCATCGCGGCGAATTATAGTGTTAATGGCATCATTTGCTCGGTCCCAAAGCGTTTTGAGGTCAGTGTACTCAGCCTATAAACAAAAAAATTGCAAACCAGAAACTATGAAAAAAACCAAATAGCAATACCCAGTAATATAAACCACAGCACTGCTCTACCACTCTGGAATGTACAAAAATGCAAAGAGCAAAACCCAATTCTTAATCCTAACCTCATTAGCAGTGTAAGGAATATTGACTGAGAAAAAGTGGTCAACTTTATACCTCAGAATTGGCTTTAGAGTACATAATCTCTTCTGCTTTCAACACAACAATAGGGAGCTTCTCTTGCCACTCCTTGTTCTTCCTAGTAGCTGAGCTATGGATCTCATTCACCACACTAATCAAACCCACAAGCAAGTACAAACCAAATACAACATATTAGAGACAAATAAAAAAAACCCCAAATGAAACAAAAACTCAAACCCAAAATCAAAAGATGGAAAATTGAGAGGAAACCTGAAAATCTCTTTAATGAGAGAACCTCTCATAGGCTGGTGCCTCTCACTGTGCCAAGCTCTTCTGATACAGTCATAGGGTCTTGGGCCTGATCTTGGCATCCTTCACAGACCTTTAATCTCCAAGCACTAATTAAAAAGCTCAAAACTAGATGAGGGTTTTCTTCTCAATTGGGTCTCCTCCACTGACCCAAATGCAGTTCCTCCAAGATTTTTCAAGTAAGCAGAGAAAGAGAGAGAAAGAGAGAGAGGGTAAAAGACTAAAGACTCAAGAGAAGGTCAGGGCTTTATTTTTCTTTTTTATTATAAGTTTTTGTGTCAGAAAAGCCTCAATAATTTTCAGAGGGGAGGAGGGGAGGGGAGGGGGGTGATCAGTTTTGATGAGTTTGGTGTGTCCCCCACTCATCCACATGCCCTCTTCCCCTAACCCCAGGAGTCCCCCTCCTTTCTTTCTTAATTGCTTTTGTTTTTGGCTCTCTCTTTTCTGACCTCACCATCATCTCTCTCCCTGTGTATTTTGTATTAATGTAATGGTGTGGGGGAGAAAGTTCAGACTCCTTACTGATAATGTTGTCACTGTCGGTAGACTCTAGGCAACCCCCGGCCTCACACTGTTGGCAACAATGGCTTCCAAACTCAGAAACCTCTACTGTACTGTATCTTTAGTCTCGTCATAATAATGGTAGTACTTCAATCTCCAACAGTAACTTCTCAAATAATTTCATCTCCCACAGTAACTTCTCAAATACTACTGCTGCTGCTGATTTGGTATGGTAGTTTTTGGAGGTTGTTGACGGCTTTGTGTACTCGTACTAATCGAGCTCGTTAATTCTTGTCTTATAATGTTCCATAGGGTAGATAGCAAATCAACAGAACAAGAAGCGCTGCTCGAAGACTAACCTGTTAATTTCTTGTTATAAACTCGATCGTTCCTTAAACTTTTGGATCACGTACTTGATTTTACTTGCACAAGTTCTCAGAGGTGTTATGTCATCTGATACGGTCTCCCTCATTTTGTAACTTAAAACATCTTTAACAAGTTCCTTATACTAATTTGATCGGCTTTTTGTTAAACTTTGTAATAGAACAAAAAGGCAGGCGTGTTCATTTCTTTTAACATTCAGTTTACCTTCCAGGAGGGGAGTCAACATTGTAGTTGTTCAACATCGAAACATCACATTATTATCATGTATTTCCCTCGTTATCACACCGCCACACATCGATGACTTTTGAACTTAATATTAGGAGATCTTAGACTTATATGACACGACCCACCCCGAATTTCACCCTGAAACCCAGAGTAAGTCGTGCGGGGACCACCTCCAAGGAAAATTTACTGAAAAGATTAAGAAAATCTCCCTTGTAGATGGACAACCTTAACTCGAAAATTTCATATTACACTCTTAATTCATCACTTCCGAACCTCACTTAATATACAACAATCTCAAAGTATTCAGAGCTACTAAACACAAGCGGAAGCAAGAAAACACGAGTAGGTTGAACAAGTAACCTACTGGCGAAAACTGGCAGAAATGCGGGTGACTATGCCTCGTCTCCTACTAGATCCAACCCGAACTCTGCAGACTGGGCAATTTAAAACAAAGGGCCCAGGGGAAAACATTTAATAATGTTAGAGTGAGTGGACAAAAATAAATATAAATAAAATATTTATGTT
>NC_020492.1:24027294-24028298 GCF_000184155.1 Fragaria vesca subsp. vesca | reverse complement strand
GCTACGCCATTAAGGTGGACAGACACATATGGCTAGCTAGTCATTTTTTTATTACATACTCTCTCATATATACATATTTATATTCACCGAAAATCCCATTTTCGGTAACTCTCTCTCAGAGAAATAAAAGCGTCAAAATTAATTGACGGTAAAATACTCCACGATATTAATTATTCAATCGTGAACTTAGAATGCATTTATTTAAAACAAAAGTCCACTCACAAATTAGGCCTAAGCCTGCTGTCGATCTGGGGTCTCGTCTGCTCGAGCCTCCTCACGTCCTGTTCCAAATAAAATATTAATTTCCCAACCAATAATCCAATATTTAATCAAAATAGGCAAAATTACCCGAGAGCCATAATTACGCTCATCATTGCCTAACTTCGATATTCTTACATCGGAACGATCCGAACTTAAATATCATACTCAATAGTCGTAAATACAACCTCCCCAAAATACGACTTAAATCCAACGGCCGGATTCTACATTAATTACCCGCCAAAAATACCACACTTCGGAAATTCACAAACCTATCCAAATCTCATCCAAAAATTCCAAAATTCACTTCAATAATATCCTCTTAATATTCCACATTTAAAACCATAAAAATTTCCTAACCGGCGGCGGCCGGCAGCCGTTTTCCGGCGACCTGCAAACGCTACCAAATTTTAACAGAATCTTCCTCTCAATCTCCTCTACAACTTTCATGACCAACACATCACCCAATTCCAAGCCTAACTAGGCTAATCGAACGAAAATAACTTAAAAGCCTAGAAATTTCAACTCCACATTTCTCCTTACCTAGCTCAAGAGGGAGGGAGCTGCTTGGAGGGGTTGTTGCACGGGAGGAGGGCTACAAAACCGTACCAAGCTTGCCCGGATTGGTGGCCGGAGGAGGAAGTTCCGGCGAAGGGAAGCTCGGGGCAGTCGGTTCTTTCGGGCGGCACCGCTCACTCACGGCGGCCCTAGGGGGGCTGTCACCGGTCTAGAAATGTTGCTGGGAG
>NC_020492.1:24004234-24026836 GCF_000184155.1 Fragaria vesca subsp. vesca | reverse complement strand
GTTGCTGGGAGGGAGACCGACCGAACGGGACCGGTCCGGCGGCGAACGGAGGTCGGACGGCGGCGGGAGGACGGCCGGAATTCTGCTGGGTGTAGTGAGAAGAAAATCGGGTGGGAGGAGAGAGAATCGGGAGAGAGGGAGAAGAGAAAGAAGAAAGAAATGGGTTGGGCTCGGCCCAGCCGACCCAACACCCCTTTTTAACCCAAACTTCCAAAATAAAAACACCCCGAAAAATAATACCCGAATAAAAATTACCTTTTACTAGCTAAAATTACCATTTTTACCGTCGTCGTATTTTCCTCATACGAATAATCCTCCGCACATAATCGTCCCCGAAACCCCTCTAGGGACCAATTAAACTATTTACTCATGATCAAGACGGTAAAATTCTTATTATCATCACGCTAGTAAATAAGGTAAAAATATAAGGGTCGGGATGTGACATATATGTGTATCCTTAGCCCAATCACTTTGCTTGTGACCTTATAAGGAGCATCAAGGTACAAGTTGATAAGACGTTACTTTTTTGAAATACCTAATATGACTTGTGCGTGTGAAATGCTCTATTTGTGCTACATGCACAATTCATGACCGTTTTACCATCTCTGTGATTTAAATGCAGATTGAAAGCTTCTCTATATCTAAACGTCGAAACACTAAGAGTATTTCTAATAGCTTTCCTATTTTCTCGATTTTCTCAAGGTTGAGGAATATTGAGCCTTTTTTAGGTCCAACAACTTCCTCATCTCATTCCCTAAAATAGATATGGATAAAAAAGAGAATGATTCATTCTCCAAATTTGCAATGAAACCTTCATTCTCAAAAATTAAATTATTCACGTGTTCCAACGAGAAGTTTAAAAATATAGAATATTTTATTTTTATAATAAATTTATGATTTTTTTTGTTATAATGAAAAATGATGTTGCATATTTTATTGTTATAATAAATAGAGATGTTGTTGAAGTTTGAGAATAATTTTTTTTAGAGATTTTAACTTTTGCCTCTCTATTTTAGAGAAATTTTAAGAAAGTTGTTGGAGATACTTTAAGATACGTAAAGTTGCACTTGATTTGTTGAGTAAAGTTCCCACGACAAAAATCCACCATTTTTGTTATCTCAATTTCTCAATAGTTGTACATTGAATTACTTGCATTTCCGTTTCTTCATTAAGTTTCATTCATTTTGTTTTGGTTTTTGTTAAGATGAAATTAATCATACAAAACAAAAATCCAAGAGGGTAATAGATAAGTCAACTAAATATGATGTAATCGAGTAAGAGTCCATGTCCCCGCAGGACCATTTTTCACCGAACCCTAAAAGATGAACACAGATTCTACTCCATCCAAAACCCTAATTTCCCCCAAGTCAACAGTGGACTCTCTACTAGATCACAACCCGGAAAGCGACGAACAACACAGCGTCGTTTTCCCCTTCTCCTCGTCCCCACCGAGCACAAACCCATGGCCCACCCCCCACTCAAAACCCACGAGGCCCACCTCATCTGCATGCCCGCCACGTGTACGTCCGCCATGATAGCCAACTATCCTTCTCCATTTACGAGAAAATGGTTTCCTTCCCCAGCTCCGCTCGAACTCACCGCTTCAGGAAACTCCGGCGGGCCTTGCAAACCCAGTCCAACCCGACCCGATACTAATCTACGTAATTAAAAAGCGCTTATTTCCAGGTTTCCCCAACTAAAATAGGAAAAATACACAAGTGGATTTTAGGTTAAAGCAACAGCATCGTCATCATCATTATATTCATGCAGGTGGCAAGCTTATCCGGGCCGTCAATTGGAAACTAAAGCAAAAGAGAAAGAGAACCCAGTACTCTTTTCTATCTTCTCCACCAAATCCCACTCACTGAAATCTCGCTCAGTGTTCTTCTTCTTCTCTCTAAAAAACCATTACCATGCTGATCTCCCCAACACCTCTCTCTCTCATCTGTGCCGTTATACTCTGTATGCCCCTCGCCGTCGTCTTCACCGTCACCAGCCCCACCACCGTTTCTATCCAATCCCCCAAATCGTCGACCATAACCCACCGCAAACTAAACCTGACGCCACTCCTGTCCCCGCCTCCGCCGCCTCCGCTGCCGTTGGATGATGTATCTCTTTTACGAATCGCGGCGAGGGTTAACTCCAGGCCGCCGCGGTTCAAGAAGCCGAAAATCGCGTTCATGTTTCTCACCACCACGCCGCTGCCGTTCGCTCCGCTTTGGGAGGAGTTCTTTAGAGACGCCCCGAAATCGCTGTACAGAGTATACGTCCACGCCGATCCCAGATTCCCATACGAGCCTCCGTTCTCCGGCGTGTTCGCCGGGAGAGTGATTCATTCCAAGCCGGCGCAGCGGTTCACCCCGACGCTCGTCTCCGCCACGCGCCGCCTCCTCGCGCACGCGCTGCTTGACGATCCGATGAACTCGATGTTCGCTCTGTTGACACCGTCGTGCATCCCCCTCCACTCGTTCAACTTCACGTACCGGACGCTGGCCGCGTCGAGGAGGAGCTTCATCGAGATCCTCGAGAACGAGGTCGGGGCGTACGACAGGTGGGCGGCGCGTGGGGAGGACGCGATGCTGCCGCAGGTGAGCCTGGAGGAGTTCCGGATCGGGTCGCAGTTTTGGGTGCTGAAGCGGAAGCACGCCCGGCTGGTGGTGAGCGACCAGCGGCTTTGGTCCAAGTTCAAGCTGCCCTGCGAGCGCTGGGACACGTGTTACCCGGAGGAAAATTACTTCCCTACCCTCCTCCACATGCGCGACCCTGGCGGGTGCGTGCCCGCCACGCTCACGCACGTGGACTGGAGCGGCAGGTTCGACGGCCACCCGGTGACTTACAACGCCACCGACGTGGGGCCCGACCTGATATGGTCGCTGAGGGAGGAGAGGCCCAGGTACGGCGACGAGGTGAACGTCAACGCCACCGAGTGGTCCGGCAGCGAACGCCACGATCCGTTCCTTTTCGCGAGGAAGTTTCCGCCGGAAGCAATCGAGCCGTTGATGAGTATGGCGAGTGACGTCATTTTCCGAGATTAGTTATTTTTTTCTTCTTTTGGGTGATTTGTGTAATTGTGTATTTATAGAAATTAAAACAAAAAAAGAAAAGAAATGGGAAATCAAAGCCGGGAACAAACCCGGTGGGTTTTGAAGACTTGTTGATTGGTATATAGTATATACCTATTTTTAGTTTTTGAAATTTCCGAAAAGGGAAAACGTGTTTTGGCTAAGCAGATATGATGCTTTGGTTTAAAGTGGTGGACGATCTTTCAGCTTTTGCAGATTCGTTTTCCTTTGACAAACAGACAAAGAGAAGTGTGCTGTGATGATCAGTGAGAAGAAAAAGAAGCCCGCCCTTTTGTGGCGGACAAATCAAAAAAGCCTCCCGCCCCCGCCATTATGCCAAGTTACAACGTCGGAGGAGGGTGGCGCGTGGGATTTATGTCGGACGAATGAATGGTCGACGCGTGTCGCGTTGCGAACAATGAAAGGGATGGGGTGGAAGGTACTAGGTGAACTTTGGTAATGTAGGCGGGGAATTTTCATGTGCACGGTTGCGTTGAGGTAGGAGTTAAGAGTTTTATTTTATTTTATTTTGTGAAATTGGCTGGAGATTTAATGATGATAATAATTGTTATTGATTGAGATATGGGGCTAGATAAGGTAAGGCATCCTGCTGTGATTCAAAATTGGGAAATGCTATTTGGGGCAGAGAGTTGTTTGGATTTTCCTGGATTTGGGAATGGGATTTGGATGTATAAATACTCTGAATACGCAGATGAGGCATAGTGGCGATTACTATCTTGTTAGGAAAGGGAATCTTGTTTGTGTGCTTTCATAGAGAATAGACTACTCAAAAGCTCAACGTTTTAGTGGACCTGTCAAAACACAGTGTAGCGGATTAACTTCGTCTCGTATAATTTTAAGCTAGAAGATTTTCTGTTTTGAGATCAAATATTTATGTATTAATTTCGAGTTAACTATTGTCACCATACAATTTTCTCATGTGACCTTAAGTTCACCTTTCGTGTATTTTGTCAATCGCACAATGTTGTTAAAACTTCGTCAATCCCAAACCGTGTGAACAAGTTATGAACCATTTGAAATCAACTTGGAACATCAATGAAGCATTTGCTATGCAAATGCAAACAGGGTTTGTCTATCATACCACATGGTATGACATATCTATTGTAAATATGTCTAATTGTATGGCACATGAATGTTTTTGAAAGGGTAAATGGTCATTTAGTTACTTATTCAATCAATGATAACCACACATTTTGTGAGGCATGCTATACCATATGATATACTAGAATTTTTCATACAAAAATACATTTATTTACAAACTTAACTTAAGATATGATATAGGCTAGGGTGTCGGAAGGAAACTAGGAATCTTGTGCTGGTGTAGCTTTACCTGGAGACACATCCATTCATTCTTGCACAAAATAAGGAAGCCTTTCCTTATCGTTTTCTCTGTTAGTGACTGCCGGGTTCAGCGGAGCCCAAAGTTTTCAGATCATAAGGGGAGAGGCCCAAACTAATTAAAGTTACTCACTAGGCTAATAAACTTTATTGGGCTGTTTATAATCAGACTATGGATCTTTTTTTTTCTTTTTTTTTTTGAGAGATGGATCATGATGTGCTCACCTAAATGTCAAATTCATATGGAACTTATGTTTCCTGAAGGATTCAGGAATTCGATTAAAATATGGTGGAGAATCGATCGCTAATCCAATACTCAAACCTTTACTTCCTTCATAGATTCGTGTACATGGTGCAGGCATGCCTTCAATTATATATTCACATTCATGAATGATTCATCGACTCATTGGTGGGATGTAAGTGAATATGAACCATTGGTTCACGCTCAAAATAAGGGTGAAAAAGGCCTAGGTTACAATAATTTTAAGTGAAAACAGAGTAGTACCCACAGAGACCCAGAACCATAAATTGCATTGTCCAAATCAATCAACTGGAAATGGGGACACACAGGACAGTGATGAAAACGACCACAAAAATTAACCACCAATGTGTTGAAACTTCAAACAGAGATGAGGGAGGGCCAGAATTATGAGCCTCATACACAGAAATCTGGACTCATCTGCCCCATGCCACTGAATAACTCCACCACGCATCAAATCACAGACCAAGTTTGAACCAAACAGAAAAAGAAAGGTACACAGACAGAGTGGTCCTCATATTGGGAACTCCGATCCTCTCCTCCTGAGAAGCATACTCGCATTTTCTCGTAGTTTAATCTTGGTCGCTCGTTTGGATCTTCTTAATGTTTTATGAGGTTGTGGATAGTATTATAGAGTATTGAAACTTAAAAATCCAGAGTCGTTAGATTAGCTCACTAATGAATACTTGACTAGTAACAGTGAAAGAAATACATCTCTATATAGATGAGTGATGCCCTATCTTCTTCAGACTAACGATAGCATAGAGCTGCAGTTGACCTTTCGACGTTGATTTCATTTTCAGTAGGTAAACTATAATCTTTGTGGCTGCTCTTGCATTTTCAAGTCCATTTAATTTCTTTGTTCAACCACAAAATATAAATTAAACCCGGTATTTTATTGCTTCAATACTACTAGACCTCTTGTTCTCACCAGCCACTCTTTTAATTTTCAATTATTTGTCTCCTTCATTGACGTAAAAGCCAGCCATCTCCAAATTAGTTTGTTAAATAGCACAAGTTTTGGTTTCTTATAAAAAGCACCGACAGTGTCAAAAATCATGGAATCCAAAACAGTGAAACACTCGTAATGATTCCAACCTTCCAATACCTACCACACAACATAGTGCTGCTTTCTCAAATTAAAATCAAAACTGTTAGGTCATTGTATGAATTAGCTTTTAGTGTAGTAATATTTTTCGGGTATCATAAGCGCCGATCTAACTTTTCTCGAACCAAAAACAGAAGAGGAGGTTAAAGTAGAAGAGCCATGATACCGAAGAAGATGATTATTTGAATCAAAAGAAAAAGAGAGAAAGGATTGGTGGGTCAAATTCATGAAGAAATGGAGTAGAGGGCACTGGAAACTGGAAAGGAACCTGTGGTGTGGGGTGTGGACTCCATCTCCATAGACAGTTGTGTTACACACACTTCTCGTGTGCCAAATCGAAGACAATTCTCTTCTTTTCCTCTACCTCGACTTTATGCTCTTCACTCTGCTAACCCCACCTCTCACTAATCATACATACTTTGTTTTTCTTAACCACGAAAAAAAGGAATTGAAAGTGAATGGAACTGGCTTTAGTACAAAGCTTTTGATTATGTCTTTATGTTCTGATTGATTATGAATTGCAATCACTTCTGTAGTGGAGCGAATCAAGAAGTGGAGCAAAACCCAGTAGTTTGTTTTGTTAGTGGGGATCTCACTTAAAAGTTAAAAACTAAGACCTTTGATTTGGAGTAGAATAAGACTAATAACTTGGATTACTCTGATAGGATATTACTAGTTAAGAGAGGGAATAACAGAGTTCCTTCTAGCAGAAATAGGATAGGTCATTCTCAGTTCATTCTCCTATCTTTGACAACCTTGCACTCTTGAAGCAACTACTGCTTTGGACTATTGTCTATCTTATTCGACGCAGGTCTTGGTTATCCACGACCTCCCTATATCATTATCCTTGTTTTTCAACATCAACCTTTGCCACCCTTTCACGGTTTCTAATTCAGGATCTGTTTTATCTAGATTACAAAGTTTGTTTAACTAATTATATTAGGTCAATTAAGAATAGCTGGTAAAATATAATTGGCATAGCATCAGAGAGGGTGGGTGTGCATAGATAATAATAACAAAGATCATTAATATACCAATAAACTTCAACATCTTGAGTAGTAACTTGTCCTAACCAATGTATTGAATCAAGATGAGTACAAATTAGCACGAAATTAGTAACTCTCCAACTTTGATTAATTAGTACTAAAATCTCGTCTTGTTTGCTATCTGTTAAAAGCAAAGCACAAACATTGCATGCCAAGCAACACAATGATGAAAGTAAATGATTAAAAGGGTTTACATCATATACAGAAAGGTTAAGAAACAAATCCAATGAATTAAATTTGGTGGGTTCTCATAACAAAAGAAGAGATTATTGTTTGTGGAAGAAAAAAATCGTCAAGAAATTCTAATATTACAGAGCATGAACAGAGTACAAATCGATTATGTATATCCGAGCACATAAAAATCCCATCTCCAACAATGACTCTAAATCTCTTCATTTTCAATTCCCCTCTTCCCCCACCGTTTTCATGCACAAGTAGCAGCAAGAATAAAGGCTTAACATTTAGACAGGATTAAAACACTAAGAAAAAACAACATACAAAAATAAACAAAGAGAAGTCATTTATGGGAAAAGGAGGACTGCCGGAAAAATCAATAAGGAGCGTGGTAATACCCGGCAGGTGGCCCCATTCCGTTCACCGGTGGCATTCCATATGGCGGCATCTGCATAGGAGGTGCCCCGTAGAACCCGGCCCCGTTCATTTTGGCCAAGCTAGTCGGGCCCTGCATTCCTTCCCTGGCATATTGGTTCCACACATGCTGTTCCTGCACAAGTAGATGCTGCTTCTTCTCCATATCAGCCATTTGCACATAGGAAGGAGGTGGAACGGTCAATGATGCAGCAAACGGATCCTGATTCACCGGCATGACTGTGCCATCCGGTGCGGGAAGAGCTAATACAGGTGTGGCACTCTTCCCGGGCCCGGGCAATGCAACACTACTTGCACTTCCACCACTCAATTGGGCAGTGCCGACATGCTGCCTCACAATGCCCTGATCATACATACCATTCAACAACAATGGATCCAATCCACCACCCAATGCTGCTTTCTGGTGGGATAAATTGCTCGCTGTCTCGACCAAAGCAAGTTCCCAGTCAGCCTTTCCGGGCTCTGCAGCCGGATTCTGCCAAGCTGAGGTGACTTGTGGCTGCCCATCTGAAGGGAATGCTTCCCAAGAACCATTTGTGTTACCATTGGCAGCAGGACCAGCAAACAAAGCCAAAGCCATGTTATTCCCCTGATTATCAGCTGAAACCCCATTGTCTCTCAAATCCACCAAGTCTTCTTGGACAACTGGTTGAGGCTTCGGCTGAGGCTCTGGCTCAGGTGGGGGTGGAGGAGTCCAATTCTCCGGGGCAGGCAAAGCCTTAATCTCATTCATATCAGGTTGGGGCTCCTCCTCCTGAGCAACCGGAGCCGGAAGCTCCTCTTTCCTTTCAGGACTCTTGCCTCTCTTACTTCTGTCTCTCACAAACTCCTCCAATGTCTCCAATAACTTACTCCCAATCTTCTGAATCTCTGGATACTCCGACGACCTGGCAACGCCAACATCCTTGCACCAACCATAGAATGCAACAAGCTCATCAATCTGCTTCGCCGCACTGGCATAAGCATCAAACGCCTTCACACAATCGGAATACTCCATATCGAAAAACTTATCAAGCAAAACCGCCAAAACCTCGCAAATATCCGCATACAACTGAAAACTCTCCCTCACCACCGGATACAAAGCAACCAGAATCAACCTACTGTTCTTAGCCAACCCCGTTGGCCGGATCGACAGAAACCGATCCAATAGCCTCTGCAAATGCCCCATCTTCCCGAAAATCCTCTCCGGCTTCATTTCCCTCAAGGGAGTCACAACTCTCTTCTCCGATTTCGAAGACTCGCTCATATCTCCATAAGACCTTGACTTTCTCATTCCTCCTCCATTATCATAATCATAAGATCTAGACCGCCTCATACCTCCTCCATTCTCATACTCCCTAGCCTCTCCCCCATACTCATACTCGTAATTCGGCCTCGGCGGCGGAGACCGGAAATTTCCAGAACCAGAACCGCCGCTGTCCCTCAAATAAGACCCCTGGTCCCTCGCCGGAGTAGTACCAGCACCGCTCTTCCTCTCGAAGAGCATCAAATCAAGCCTCTGGTCCAAGTACATAGCAAAAGTCCTCACAAACGCAGAGTGATCCCACGAGCTGGAGTGAGCCTCGTCACGGAAATCGGAGAGGTTGAGCAGCCTGGTCCCTTTCCGCGTGGCGTAGAGGATCTCGTCCTGGAACACCGGGTCGCCGTCGTTCATGAGGCGGTGCACCAGCATCAGCGCCTTGATCGCCACGATCCAGTCGCGCGTCTTCGACAGACGCTTCGACACCGCCGACACGCACGCGTGGACGTAGCCACGGGAGTATGACGTCATCTGGAGGATCTCGCGGATGTACTTCTCGCCGGCGGGCTCGTCCTCGTGGCTGGTGGCCTTGACTATGGCGACCTCGAGGTCCGGCGCCATGTTGCTGGCGACCTTCGCGATCCCGATGCTCGTCTGGTCCTTGACGGCTCCGATCGCCTTCCGGATCGTGCTCGGCGCCATCTCCGCCGCTGATTCAGCTCGCCGATCTCACAAGATTTAGTTGCTGAAAATTTGCTGAGCTAGCAACTGTGAATATATACATCTCATTTTGGTTAAAACGAAATTTCAAAAAAAAAAAAAACGAAATGAAAATTCGGATTCGGTCTAAAAACGGAAAGCCGTACATTACGTAGTTACCGGGAGGCTCTAGATCTGCGGCGTGGAAGCTCCGGCGGGTCGGGTCGGCGGTTGGATCGGGTTTATTTTGGAGGAGAGGGTGGGGGGCAATAGGTTGTTCGAAGTTTCTATTTTCTCTCTGGCAGAGGCTTTCCCAAAAGGTCGTATAGGCGGAGTGAGGGACAAAATTGGGAATTTAAATAGTGGGCTGGAGGTGGGTGACGTGGAGGGATCTGAGACGTTGAGGTGATCTGAGATCTGGCGGTGAATGGAAATTGCGGTGGTGTCGGGCGGGGCGTGTGTGTCTGAAAGAGAGCAGGTGCGTGAATGGGTTTGGATCTGGTGGAACAGAGCCTATATTAGTAGATGTGTGTACGGATGGGATGACGGTCAATTTTGATAGGACATTCCAAAGGAAACTAGTAAACTCTACTCAAATCAAAATAGATTCCCTCCTTTTTTTTTTTAGACAGTCTAAAATATTTAACTAAAATATATTAGATATACAACTTATTTATTGAGATGCAATAATAAAAACTCATCTAAAACTACCATTTAAGCAATCGTTTTTTTTAAACTATTTATATGATAAAATAGGGGTTAAGATAAGAATTCAATCATAACTAATACCAAAACAGATCTTTTTTCTTTTTTTTCATAAACCAAAACAGATCTAATATCTTACCAAATAATGTTAGGGTGCGGCTATTGCCACCCCACCAAATGCTTTTTTCATCCCGCATTTGGTTTTTTTTGTGAAAATATAATATTAAACTAAAATCCAAACAACACCAATTTTTTACATCTTTCCATTGGAAAAAAAAATCTCTACATTTTTTAAATCATATTTGAGAATCACTTCAATCTTCAACATGGTGGTTATACAGTGTGATATATGGGATTGTTCGTTCTTATTTTTATTTTATTTATGACTTCAAACGTAGTATTTCATATATATATAATATTCATAATAGTAAAGAAAGAACTCAAGAAATAGATTGAGGAGAACATAGGATGTGGTTTGAGAAGAATGGAGATATGCGACAATTATATTGATGAAATATTTGTATATATTTTATCATTTTTGTAATTGTAAGTTAAAAGAAAGAAAATAAAAATTAGATTTTCACAAAATTTTAATGGCAGAATTGGAATTTTAAAGGTAAAAAATTAGACGTGGGGTGAACTGAGCATTTAGTGAGGTGGAAATAGCCGCACCCATAATGTTATGAGGCCCATTGTTTAATTTTGAGCCCAGTGAAAAAATGCATTTTAGAAAAAATCTAGAAAGTAAAGAAGTGAAAAAATAAAAAAAAAAGAAATTTTAGAAGAAATCAATAAAGTAAAGAACTAAAAAAAGAAGGAAAAAAAAAAAAGAAAAAACAAAAGACTTGGAATCAAACCGAGGTGGGGTTGCTGCTAGTACTTGCACCAAACCAAGCCTACTGAAGTTTTTTTTATTATTGTTGTGATGCACAAGCTAAAATATTTAATGTCAAAATCTCTAGGTTGGGCTTGAGCCCAACCAAGCTCTAGCCTGGCTCCGCGCCTGATTTTGATACTTGAGGTATGGTCAATTGACATAAATTGAGGTACAAAAGTGTCATCTTTTAAACGTCATATATCAAACAGTCCAATTTGTCATACCTCAAGTATCATAGGAGAAATTTACTTATTTTATTTCGTTAAAATAATATTTAATTGAAATCCCTAAATCTTAAATTAAAAGAGAATTCTAAACTGTTTAAACTCATGTGAGCTATATGAGAAGTATATTATAATTGATTGGTCTATTTTTGAGTGTGCTTATTGAGTCATTACACAAAAAGCTTAATATGTCCCTAATTATTTAATGATCCTTCCTAAAGCTTAATATGTCCCTAATTATTTAGTGATCCTTCCTTCCTTTTCAATGAAAGTTACAAGACATCAAGCCAATGCTTTAGACGATGGTAATGAGAATAAATAATTCATGTTTACTTTGTATCAACTTTCGACTAATAATATGGACTTCAGATTAGGATGGACTCACTGAAAATTGAAATACATTACTTTCAGTACCGTATATACATGAACGGATAAAATACAACCATTTTACCAACAAAAAAGCGATCCAATGATTTCGGCAGCTTTTATTCCATAGAATTACAACAAAAACAGCAATACTGTCAACTGGATCGCGTGGCCTAATGGATAAGGCGCTCGCCTCCGGAGCGGGAGATTGTGGGTTCGAGTCCCACCGTGATCGTACCTTCATGTTTTTTATTTTATTGATTCACACAAATTCAAAAGTTTCAAAGTTTTGATCCAAACACAACATTTTGTGACACTATCTCACTTGATTTGCTCATGTCTTGCGCACCCTTCCATCTATCCTGACATGTCTGGGTTCAGCATCATCTTTAATCCACCATAGGTAGAACACCGATGACATTATGATCATCACAGCTGCACATCCAAGTGACACTCCCACAATCGTCCCCACACGCTTCCTCTCGCTACTCGAAGAAGATTCAGCACCCGAGACTACGATAAGAACGAGCTAGATTTAGCACGAATCAGTTACTTCAGCAAAATATTGAGACCGCTATGAAAATGTTGTTACCTTGATGAACATGGATTGCTGAGACCAAAGGGCCATATGTGCCTTGATATGGAATGCAGCAAGTGCCTTTTCCAGCCCACAAGAAATGGATGTCCATGATTGTGTTCGACACGTTTGTCTCGAATTTTTTGATCAATGCCTTCTTAGATCCCCCTGCTTCCTTCTGAATGTTCAAGTCTTGGACCACTCTCTCACCCTAAAACCCCATTATCAATCATCATTTCATAGAAGCTTGCATAACAAGTAGTACAAGTATATACACATACCTGAATGTACACATCAAACAATCGCCTTCCAAGACCTTTCCAAGAAGCGGTGTCCTCCATCTGTAACTCTGCAAAGTGAAGCTCGACGACATATTTTCCGTTCTTCAAATCTAGGCCATAGTACCTTAATGAGGTTGGTGAGATTCTTGCTGTTTTGTACAGCTCAGACTCTAATGTTCCCTTGATTTGAGAATCTGTGCTTGCAATGTATTGAGGTCCATTTGAGTTGAAAAGGAAGTTTCCTGTGTTGCTCACCGCCCATTGATTTCTAGAGCTCTTATAGGTTGAAGCAGCTCCCAATATTTCAGAATCATCATCATATTTGATCCCAGACACAGATTTCTGGCTTGTGCCTCCACATTTAATAGAAAATGAAGCTACAGCAAAATAAAAGTACAAATTTTCTAGTAAATTACATTTGTAACTAGTAAGGACTTGAAACATGTAAAAGTTACTAGTTACTGTGTGCTTACACACTGCTGGTAGTTTGTTAGTGCACTTGGTGTCTCCTTGGAGACAATGCAACAGTCCAGGTTCCCCACTGAGCTCCCATATGCATAATGTTAACCAAAGTAATTAACGCTGACTTGTTAATTTTAACCATACATATGAAAGTAAGAAATACAGCCTGCTCTAGTTTCAAGTTACCTGTCTGATAAACCTTTTGCATTGATGGATGTACCAAGCACATTCCTGAAGAGAAGAAGCTTAGACATTATGTTCTGGTGAATAGTGGTAAAAGATAATTTAGCATAAAGATAGATAGCCACATACATACTAGTCTGTCTGTGAAACATGCAAGGAAAAGGGAAGGTTAACTCACAGTGAAAATCCTTCTGTGGAGAAATTTGAAGGTAAATTGCCAGAGATTGGATTAAAGGAGACATCTCTGTAAGTAATCAACCATGAAAGATAGCGCGAAGATGGTAAACATTAATGACAATGATCATTTGAAATTTACAAAACAAATTGTTTCTTCTGAGATTTGTTATAAACTAGGAAGAAGGGACATCTGAAGTTCAAGGTGTCACTTACAGTGCAATAAGTTTTGGACTTACGATACTTGTAGGTAATTCTCCACTCAAGTCATTGTTTCCAAGATATCTGAGATATATATTGCACAAATTAACCTTCTCAATAAATCACAATCGTCGTGAAATCAACCACATTCTACTTGAGGACAGATAAATGCACATTTTTTAAGGATTGAAGATTCAAAATTATCTTACAGAAATTGCAACACAGTAAAATCTTGAAATGAGTCTGGTATTGAGCCAATCAACTTGTTGAATCTCAAATCTCTGCCACAGAGAACTCATTTTTGCATAAAGAAATGGTAGATATACCTCATATTCATAGAAGGTACTTGTACCAGAAATAAGTGTAATTGCTTTAGATCATCAGGAGGAACTACGGATCATGGATGTCAAGGATACTTACAGGTATTGCAACTTGGAAAACTTGCCAATTTGTTCAGGAATTTTTCCAGATACTTGACAACTTCTCAAAGACCTAAGAAAAGTTCGAGAAAACCGCTTACATTCTGCAGAAGAATATAAACAGCTAACAAATAGAATAGATATAAAGGATATAAAGCATCATACAGCATGGACAAACTTGTTAGATTTTCCAAAAAATCAAGAGAAGAATCTTCCTTGCTAAGATCACCAATTCTCCTACACAAGCACAATAGAAATCAGATACTTCAACTTGTAACAGAAACTATATATTATCTTCATTGATTGAATCATTGAGTAAGAAACAAAAACATGTAAAAGATACATTGACCAGGCCTTACAAGATGTCTAGTTTGGTCAGAGCACCAAAATTGCTTGGTATTGGTCCTTCAAGCAATGTGCCTTCAAGTCGCCTATAAAAAGACATTCATTGTTGTTAGATTCCATAAATGAGTTCTCCAAGTTGAAATGCCAGGATATCCATAACATACAAGTCCATGAGTTGTGTAAGAGTCCCTAAGAACTCTGGGAGCTTTCCAGTGAAGAAATTATCAGATGCCCAGCTGAAACAAGAAATATTATTAGTCCATGACAACACTTTGAGATGTAATACTCATCTGCTTCACTATTATAAAGTAGAAAATAGATCATGTAAATACAAAGTTTGAAGGGATTTTAAGCTTGAAAACTCCTGTGGAATTGGTCCAGTCACTCCACTGCTGTCTATGTACCTGAAATGAAGATAGACATATGTCATATTGTCATTCTAAGTAAAAAAAACAAAAAAGAGATACATAGTTACTGTAGTAAAAAACTTACAACTGCTGCAAGGAGGTCAGTTTTCCAAGCTCTACGGGCAATGGTCCAGAGAACTCGTTTGAGCTAAAACTTCTGTTCAATTATAAGAATATGTCAACCCCATAAACAAAACGTGAAAGAATGAACAACAAGTCATATATCTAATTGCAGACATGGACTTACAGCTCAACCAATTTGGTCAACTTGCCAAGCTCTGGTGGAACTGGACCTGACAGATTGTTTATGCCTAAGCTACTGCTCAATCAAACAAAAAGAACAAAGAAAAGTTTCATGCTAGCCTGTGCAAACATTATGCTTAGATTCACTCAAATAGAAATTCAATATTCTTAAAACTTTTATGTTGCAATTAATTACAGGTACTGCATGTTGGATAAAAGTCCGATTTCAGGAGGAATGCGCCCGCTTAATACATTCTGACCAAGATTCCTGCAACATAATTCCACAACTTATAATCATAGCAAAGTAAGGAACACAACTGGAGCTCAAGGATTGATTTGATTCTCACAAGTCTATTAGCTGCTTTAGTTCAAACAGCTCTCCGGGTAGATCACCAACTATGTCCAATGCATATATCTTCCTGTATAATAAGGTAATATAAACATATAGACATTTTTAAGTACCAGAAGTTCATATAAGCTAGAGCAGGAAGATGTTCATGGCAAATTTAGTACTAAGTCACTAACAGGTGAGTAATATGGCAGGTGCTGCCTGTGCAATCACAAGCCACACGAGGATTCGCAGTTTCAGATGCCCATGTTGCATTTTCAGTGCAGGGGTCAATTGTAAGATTCAAGTGATTTGCCAAGTTCCAGTGTTCTAATACCTTATTGAGAGCAGTAACTGTGAAGGAAATGTAAGAAATGAGTATGACTGAAAAATTATGTACTAATTCGAATCATGTAAAAAAGCCTTAACCTTCATCAGGGGCAGTGGTTCTTTGTGCATAAACTAGCTGGAATGCACAAAGAAGAAGCAGAGACAAAGCACTCCAGAGCTCCATTTGCAGCAGCAACGTCATGAGCACAGTACCCTAATTCATGACTACAACCATTGTTTATAGAGCAAGCTAGCTAGAAGGACTAGCTAGAAGGCCGGCTAAAAATTCAAAGAGAGGCAAAGATCCAAAATGGGTTATAATACAAATAGAGATTCGGATCTGTTAAGCAAATCCAACAACATACACCAAGTCATTGATCAGGAGTCTTGCTTTGACTCTATGAAAATGGTGACCAAACTGAAACATCCAATTTGCATATACTTGTTTTTCAGCTTTAACAGTTTCCTTGAGCACTAAAAGCAAACTGCCACCGAGACAAGAACACCGACGACGACGTTTTGTCATCACTGTCTCAATTCCTGCACTGACATCATTTCCTTGTGGTTGGTGCAGAAGCTCAATGGGGATTAAAATGAGCTTTTGCTTCCTATTTTCTTAAATTTTTCTTTTTCAACTTTGCTCAATAATTTTATCACCAATTCTTCGATTGATATAATCATAGAACCCAATTGGCATCTTATATATAAATTTTCAAAATCCGTCTCAAAATAAAACTGGGGCTAACATAGAGTACTATATATTATGTGCTCCACTTACATTTTTCTTTTTCTTTTTCATACTCATCTGCTTTCTTTATCGTTCGTGCTGTAGTACAAACTTGCATCACGCCACAGTGACTTATTCCAGTTGGGATGGAATCTCCAAAAGCTTTTCTTCTTTTAGTTCTCAACATGAATTATATATAACATACATTATCTTTCTTTTTATACTAGTAGCTAGGCAAAGAGGATCATCATGATCAATCAGATAACTAGTTCATAGTAGCTAGCATCAGCAACCCTATCAAACTGATCGAGTTCATTTGTTCAACCACCATTCCTTATAATCTCCAGGCGCTGCACAGACCCGACGAAGGTTCTGCAACATCATTCCCACAACATTGTTACTACATATCACACAGTCTTGAATTCTCTAAAAACTTATTGTCGCATACATAATTACATATATACATAGACAAAAAGTAGAATATCACTGTACAGTAGAAAAGAATCTGAACTAATCAGTATTGTTTTCTACTTTTAGCAAGAGCTGTATAATTTCACATGTTTTTCTTTTTCTAATTGTGTCTTGAAGAACTAAGAACCCTACAGATGGAATATGAGAAACCAAAAAGGGTGAAAGTACATACTGCCAGGGAACATCTCCTGCAAGCAACCAATGTCCATGCATGTCCTGATAAGTCACTGTAAAATCTGCAGTATCCTCATTCTCACATTCTTTGCCTGTGAATCAAATAAGAAGCAAGAATATATTAGATCACAGCACTTTATAAATTAACTTGAAACTCCAAAATTAAAATTAAGCTGAGCCTCTTTCGGAAGGTTATACTTAGGAGTGAATAAGCACTACTTACATTTAGCAAACATGGTTATCAAGGAGTCTCTAAGTGTCTGATAAGAGTGATGCAGCTTTATATCTATCTTCCTCAGAATTCCCACTCCTTCCATCTTGACCTTTACGTACATGGAATTTTCTGACCCATCATCTTCCTTTTCCACAAGATTCTGATGATTTTGGAAATTATGGTGGGCATGGCCATGACCATGGTGTTGATCATGATCAGAAAAAAGCATCTTTTTCCTCCATGACTTAATTGGTGGCCACCCAACTACTTGGTCTCCTTCTCCATCTCTATTTAACATTTGAGACAAAATCACAATCAATGAAAAACGTACCCTTGATTATTTGATCTCTTATTTATTTTACGTTATTATTATCAGGTTAATTTATCAACAAATGATGTTTCTTTGAGCTTAAAAATCATGCTCATGATCAACTAGCAATATATACATTCCCAAAACATAAACACACAAAAAATGTTCTCTATGACACAAATGTTAATCGGTATTATGTTGTCAGACTGTGAATCAAGTGCGCAAGCTGTGATCAGATCTGATCACACTGAACTTACTTGGCATCAATGAAGCTGCAAAAGTCTCTTTTCTTCTGCCTCTTGCCATCATCGTCTTCCTCACCCGGCTGGCCATGCCACAACAACAAAGGCAACGTCTTAGACTCATCATCGTCCTCGAAAGCGGTGTCGAAAATGCGCTTCTTTTTCCTCTCCATGCTGCATCCATAGCTCCATATATCCAAACTACGCATCACCCCATGACGACCGGTTACATCAAACCCTTTGACAGGAGCGTTGTGATGAACCGGAAGTGACAGAGCCAAACCCAGTTGAAGCTCCATGACACAAAACCAACACAAGTACACACAAATGTGGCCGGAGAGACAAGACAAAAACTAAAGCAAAGCAAAGAAACTTTGGCTGATGAAAGTGAATTAGGGAGACTGGTTTTATATATAGTTTGTGAAATTAAGGTTGAGATGGAGATGTGAAGAAGCAGTGTCTTGTGAAAGAGAGGAAGTTGGAGACAGCATGGAAGTTTGGGTCGGCAAAAAGAAGAGCAAAGATAGAGACAGCTGAGCAACACAACTACACCAACGTGCCATGACCGCCAAGATTAGTACTGGTCAGAAGTAGTAGGACTAGTACCCACACTCCACTGTTTGGTTTCAATTGCTGTCTTTGCTTCATTGCCTAATGGATTCTCCTTTCCCTTTCAAAGCTCACTTTTTACCAATTTCTCCGCGACCACTAAACAGTATAATTTCTACATCTTACTCCTTATAGTAGAGCATCTGAATGATTTAGCATCAGAGTTGTTTACAGTGTGAATGCTAAGATAATCAAAAACGAATATGCTCAGTAACTAAGTTGGAAAGTTAATTATGATGCTTAATTATTATCCATTTTCAGGGCAGTGAAATTTTTGCTACTTTTTCTCATCTACTATACTTCTTACTGCTTATAGTAGTGCACTGCACCTGAAAGATTTGTACAACGCTATACTAAGCTCACATTGTGAGAGCTACGATGATGAAAGAAGAATCTTTGATTGTGTACACACTAAGATGCACTTGCATCATTAATGTGTAAGTGCTTAAATTCTCGTATGAGAAGATTGAATGAAGATTAGAGACCCTAAATTTATTTCTTTCAATTTCATTTTTGATCCGATCAAATTAAACGCCCATAATAAAAGTACATCTTCTCCAACCTAGTTTTCTCACCTCTTTAGTTGGAAACAGTTGAGACTATTTTTATTTTAGGGTTTCAATTTTGTTAACGGTATTAATATATATGTATGTAGTGCGACGTAGATAGCTGGATCAAAATACTGCATATTAGTTGCTGGTTCACTTACACATTGATGCATAAAAGAATTTTCGTTATTTAATTATTAAAAAGAAAAATAAAAAGACTATTGCTTACGAAAGGTAAAGGAACGTAAACCCCTCAAAAACGTTATTCAAATCAAGGAAGGTAACCAAGATAGATCAAACTTTAGATTTCATTCAAACATTTTGAACAAGAAATATCACCCAAACTAATAGCTAGTCAGTAATTAAGTGTTGTGAAGAGACAGAGACATAGTCAACCGGATGTTTCTTCATATCGATCCCATGCATATATATATGACTAACCAATGTTATCCTCTTAAACATGTCGGAAAATAACCATCAAAATCGTGAGGATGATGCATGCATGATCTCTATACATGACTATGAATCACTCAAAAACTTCCAAAATAATTATAATTGGTTCTGATCCCTGAAACATTCCCCTTCACTTCGTTGATTGCAATGATCACGATACTAAACACCTCTTCATCTCCCCCTTTAAAATATTAAAACGATTCTCCTTGTCGGAGTTCACATCTCTCTAAACTCTAAACCTAATAATCCTCTAGGTCATCAAAGATAGGAGAGAGAAACCAAGAAAACACAGAGGATTGGGAATGACCTCAACAGTTGGACAAAGCAGGATTCGTTTGGTGCCTGTAACCTGTTTGGACGAACTGCATGGCTCTACTGTATGCTAGGGTTTGCCCTTTGCAGAGGGCAGTAGTACGAGTACTACTGGTGTTGCTGCTTAATTGTTCGGAGCGCAGGGAAGGGGTAGCCCCCTTGTGAAGTTCACGTGAAGATGAGCATGGGGCAGAGAACATGTTGGGGTCTCTACGTACAGTTCAAACCCCGCATGGTTCATTGTGGCTGAACCCACAGGCCTCATAGACCGACGATAGTCTTGTCTGGACTGCGCTCGTGTGTGATGGTGGAACCCTAGTGGGACTCGATAGTGCAGCACAATTTAAGTCCCTGTTTCGATCATGCTTTCTCGATCTGGCGGTACTCGTGATCTGATCCAAACACATTAACTCGACTGATCAGATTTTTCAAGTAAGTTATTATACGATTGTGCAAGTTAAATCCAACATTTACAGCTTCACGCCGTGTATACAAGAATTTTTTTGTACATTTTGTCCGTGTCGCACACAGATGATGTATACGGGGCAGGTATATTGTCATCACTAGCTCTACGTCTGATATAAACCTTGACGAAGCCTCATGCAATGAACACAAAGAATTACCTCATATGTAATAATTCATAGGCTAAAGTTTAATATTTGACCTAGCTTTCCTAGTCCATCCTTTAGCGTGAAATTTGAATAAAATGGTTTTAGAAATGCCTAGCTAGAAAGGGCGGCCACTCCATAAAACCAGGGGACCAACTTCATGAAATTGATGGAGTTAGATAATAGATATGAAAGTGCTCATGAACTTCACGAGTTTACCCGAATTAGCCAAACATTTTAGTATTCTTAGTGAGCTTTGGAGCCTTTGATTTGAGTAATATTAATCCAAGCACTAGCACCACTCAATCAATCGTCCTGAGCTAGCTAGCTTAAGTCTGTCTGGTCCATTTTCATGTCACCCTCTTAGAAAAATGCAGCAATAATGCCCCCACTGGCTTTCATACTTTGAACTTTGAAGATTTTAGTGGAAGTGGGAAGCAAGTTTTGGCTTTGAGTAACACTATTCAATGTTTCATGTTCTTATTCTTATCTTTTAGGGTCCCCTCGCACTCACTACTACTTGAAGTTTCCATGGCTGCAGATATTCGAAGATGCTTCATCAGTTCGACCTCCTTGGATTTTGGGGTAAGAGTTGCCTCTAAGCAGAGAGTCATGACTATCAAATCAAAATATCAATGGCCTAAACTCTCAAATCAAAGTACTTGTGTTTTTCATCATGTCCTATTCACTATCTAATTATATGGCATCTCAAATCAAAGCTTGGCAGACTAAGCAGAGAGACAGTAGTATTTGTAATCTGGGGACATGAGAATCAGTACTCCACTTTGCTTGGTTTCCTTCAAGGTCATGTAGAGGAACATGTATGCCCCCCTTGGATCAATATGTGGAATCAAATTTCTCCATAGTCCATACGCTTTCACGATCAATGATCCATCGAAATTCTACTCAGTGGAAGTAGCTAGCTAGGGTTTAACGCAATTGACGGATTCAATAACTTGTCTTTGATCATGTGAACTTGAACTAGATAATTAGATTTCTTTTGGTAATCAGGAGCAGAGAAGGTTGAATATTACTTGCAACGAGCCGCAAAAGGTCATTTCATTGAGGGGTATATGAGAGTCATGAGACACCAAGAAAAGCCTTTTAACTGTCCTGTCTTGTTTTTACACACTAGCTATTTGGGGTAATTTACTTGCTAAGATTCTTTGCCATCCCTGCACGTTTCATATATAGCTTTCTATGTACAAAATCATCATCATCAAAATCTCTGAACCCACTACTCAAGGATAGATGCAAGCTTTCATCATAGCCCTTTCTGTTTCAATGGGATCTGGATATATGAAACGGGAGAGGACGAAGTAACCAGGAAGGGAGGTTGAGTTAGTAGAAACTATTTACAAGATGGGTTTATATGTAGGAAGCCCTTCTAGTGAGGACCCTTAAGTTGAGGACTTTGTGAAGACTTTTCGGCTTATCTCACATTTCGATCTTATATCTACATCTTGACCGTTCAGTTTATAGGTATTTATGAATAGATAATTTTTTCAAATTTTCAGCTATATTGAAAATTGTTAAGGCATTTGTAAGTGTGATTTATCAATTATGAACTTGAACGGTTCATATTTGACAGATTTGGTTTGTCTATTAATTTGATCTAGTTTGTCATCTTAACGAACACCAATTTGAGTGAAAATTTGTAGAAATGATCTACTCATATAAACCTAAAAACTGAACGGATAAGATGTCAAAATGTGATCGAAAATTGGTTCTATTAAACCATAAACCAAAAAGTCATCACCAACTTCTCAACTTAAGGGTCCTCACTATAAGGGCTCTCCTATATGTAATCACAATTTCAAGCTTTGCATGATTGATTTTTTATTTTTTTGGTTACAAGGGGACCTAATTAAGAGAAATTTTAAATACACACCATTAATATCTTAATACACACCCCTTACTTAATACACCACATATCAAGTTTTTCATTTCAGGCTTATACTTAATACACATCCCAAACTGCCTAAAATACTCTTAATTTATGAAATATTTCATTATTTAATATAATTAATATATATTTACTATTTGGTACCTCTTTTTACATATTATTTCGTCTAATTTTTGTTAGAAATTTTTGATTATTATTGTTCAATTTATAATCAAATAATTATTGTTATATCCCAACTCCAAATTATCAATACAAGTTTTCAAAATTCACAAGATAGTAGAAGTGTAGAAGTACAGTAGCTATTAAACATAGATATCTAGTTATTCGATAAAACATGTCACGATAAAGATGCAGTACTTGAGAATATGATATGCAAGATCAAACTAAAGCTGATACAAATAAAAAAAACAAAAAACAAAAAAGAAGAAGAAAAAAGACAACCCAAATAAATTGTGGAGAAGAGTTGGGGTTATGAGAGAAGACGTACTTTCAACGATTTTAGGGTAGAAGATGTTGAAAAGAAT
>NC_020492.1:23998690-24003793 GCF_000184155.1 Fragaria vesca subsp. vesca | reverse complement strand
AATAGAAACATAAAATAATAGAGTTGTGTATTAAGAGATTAGGGGTGTGTATTTAAATTTCTCTTAACTTACCTATAAATTTTAATAGAAACATAAAATAATAGAGGTGTGTATTAAGAGATTAGGGATGTGTATTTAAAATTTCTCCTTAATTAAAAGGCCTAGCAAAAAAAGAAAAAACAGCTAAGAGTTAGAGTAGGAGACTCTTCTAGCTCGAGTTATAGAAGCAAGGTCATCAATGAAGAAGGCATTAGCAGCATAAGGAGGAGGCTTGTCAAAAATAATAAGCCCCATGACATGATTCACACTTGCATGATTGATCTTTGAATCATAAAACTACATGGAATTTGAATCTCTTTCACAAAACTGCATTAAGCAAAATATGCGATAGGTACATCAAATATAGGTACACCGGATAGCCACTTAGCCGGTATGGTATATATATTACCCTAAGTGAAATGCATGTAACAAAACACTATCTAGATAAACATGCGCTGCCTGAATATATTTCGCACGACATATGTCTAGATAACTGTATAATAATTAGTAGGTGAATATAACGAGATGTATGTAACGTTAACATAATCGACGAACAATAAGCAAAACTATTGGATATATATTCCAGATCACCGAATAAGACATTTTCAAGTAAAAGCATTATGAATTACCGAATACGATATTTTCATGCCAAAAAATAAAAACAAATCGAAGTTTTTTTTCTTGGTCAATAACAAATCGAAGCTTCGGTTCAACAAAAATGAATCCCATTTGATCACAAGGCGGTGTCACCATCCAAGAGACCAAGACCAACGACAACTCATACGACGACGTTTAACAAAATAGACTTTAGAATTTTCCGCGGAAGAAATTTCGTGAATGCGCCACGTTGCCGGGTCAACGACGCCCCGACTCACAACCCGGATCCGCTATTTGATAGGGCCGGGACCGATCGTCCTCAGTCCTCACCTAAACGTCATAAATCGGACCTGGCCATTTTCGACCCGCCCCAGATGACCATTCATAACCACCAGCACCACCACATATGAATAATCACTACTCTCATTCTCGCTCACCGTTTTCAACAACGACGGAGCCAGAGACCGACGCCGCTGAGAGCTCAGCGATGCCTGTGAGGGCGTCGAGTTCCGGCAAGAATTTGACGCTTCCGGTATCGGATCCTCCCCGGGACCATGAGCTCGACCGCCTCATCGGCGACGACGACTACGTGGAGGAGAAGCTCTTCAAAGGATCCGCCATGACCACACGTGGCGCCTACGCCGCCGTCTCCTACATGGCCTGTGCAGGTAAAACTCCGCAACGCTTTTTTGATAGGAGTTTGAAATTTGATATGAATTGGTGTTGTGATTTTGTTTATAGATTCTGTGAATTTTGTTGTGAATTTTAGATTTTCTGCATTTGTTTTTTTTTTTTTGGTTGAAGTTTAAATGCTTAATTGTTCATATTTTGCTATGTAGTGTTGTTGGTGATGTTCAACAAAGCAGCTCTCTCGTCGTATCGATTCCCCTGTGCAAATGTCATCACACTCTTTCAGGTATTTGAGGAATAGCTTTGATCACTTAGTCAGTATTGATGTGACTGCCTGCTTTCGTGTGCTGTACTTGAGGCAGCTTGCTTGAAAATTAAGTGATTCTTTAAGGGACAATATGTTTTTAATTATTTGAGGTGTAAGTATAACTGTTCTACCAGCTTTATGGTTTGCACTTGAAAAGCAAGTTAGCTAGGCTAAACAGCCTCAAACAGGCACAAAAAACATGACAGATTCTGATGACATGTGTTTCCTCTATATAGATGTATGCTCACAGAAAAAAAAAATTGGGTTGAGGGGTTTGTTACAATGTTTATGTATAAAATTCTGGTATGTTAAAAGCTTATGTAGAAAAAAAATAGATTAAAGAGTTTTGAACATTTGGTTGCAACTGCAGATGATATGTTCATGCTTCTTTCTATATACATTGAGACGCTGGAAAATGATTACTTTCACAGTTCGGGAATCCCTGGCCTTTCCTGATAACAGCACCACAACACTTGTACCATTGGAGACTTTGAAGAAAACATTTCCTCTTGCTGGAGCCTATTTGCTATACATGGTATATAATTATAATTTAATGTTGAACATGTGCCTTTTTATCCTTAACTCTTATAACTAGTTTTTCTTAGTTATATTTGTTACTAATGTCTGTCTGTTTATTTATTTCTCCTTGAAAGCTAACCTCCATGGAGTCTGTCCGTGGAGTAAATGTTCCAATGTACACCACCCTCAGGAGGACTACGGTGGTTTTCACAATGGTGATGGAGTATTTCCTGGCTGGGCAGAGATATACATCTCCTATTGTTGGAAGGTAATTGGGCCATTTTGATGAAGTATATATCTCATATGCTGATGTTTAAGGTTCTTAAATTAGGTCTTTTATACGCATCTGCATACGTAGTTCTTCCCTAAGTTTCTTAAGTTAGGTGTCTGGATGCTAGTAGAATAGAGTTGGAAAGGTGAGAATGGAGGAGGTGACAACATTTCCGCAGTTGATAGTTGGTCACATAAGAATAAGGTCTTACTTAAGGTTCTTGGTAGATAAAAATATGTGTTACGAGGACGTCAATATTTACCTCAACACTATTTTTTTCTTCATTTTCCTTTTTTTGAATTTGATCAATCCACCAGGAAGATTTAGTACTTTAGTATTGTGTCATACAATAAATGAGGGAAAAGAAAGATGAATGATTGACACTGCAGTATTGGATGATATATAGCATGACCCCTTAAGGTTCCAGTTGGGATTCCTAGATCAATGCATGAGTTGGAAGCTTGAGAACTGTACAGATGACATCTGGGTCCAGCTTTGTGTCCAACGGTCCGAGTTGATCTCAGATCTTTCCTCATTTTTCTTTTCTTTTTTTGCAACTTTACATGCTGACTGCGCTAGATTAGTTTCATGATTTTTTTNTTTTTTTTTTTTTTGAGAAATAGTTTCATGATTGGCAGACAAGTTGGGTGGTAAACTTGTGATGTTTAGTTAGATAGATATTACTTTATTGGCCATCTACCTGATTTCCTCATTTAACTGAAATTTTTAAGGTTGTTATCAGTGTTGGACTGATCATTCTTGGTGCATTCATTGCTGGAGCTCGGGATTTGTCATTTGATGCCTATGGCTATGCTGTTGTCTTCTTATCCAACATCGCAACAGCAATATATCTTGCAACTATAGCCCGTATTGGTAGTACATTTGGACTTTTTGGAAATCTTTTACTGCATTTCCTCTTTTCTAGCTTGACATATTTTGTGATATTGACTGATAATTTATCTTTTTCAGGGAAATCCAGTGGCCTTAATAGTTTTGGCCTTATGTGGTGTAATGGTAAGATAAAAGGATCCAAGCAGAACTAATTAGAAACTTAGTTAATTTAGGCTTTGCGCATAAACAGAAACTTAGTTAATTAAACTCCCTTTCTGACATAATAAAGTGATACTTTTTGTCTTTGATAGGAATCATGTGTGGACCAGCATTGCTTGTTTTGACTTTTTTCCATGGTGACCTGAAGACGACGATCAATTTTCCTTATCTGCTGTCACCTGGTTTTATGGTACCTTGTTCGCAAAACTCTTCTTTACTAATAACTATATACTTGAATAGTTTTAATGTTGCCTTGTTGTTCCATTGAACTTGGACTTGAAGAAAATCTACCATGTTACATGTAACAATTCTTTCTTTTTTTCCTTTCTCCTTCTCCCTTCTAGCTGTCTATGTAGTTGGATTCGATACTTGTTAACAGGAGGGAGGGGGGTTAGACAACAGATATAAGTTGTCTTGTTCAGCTGACTGTTCAGATTCTGATCATACATGATGTGTATTGAGACAATGTATGAGTAGCATTATATAGTCATTGTAAAATTGTTGGTATCAGCTGCATCACATGGATCCAACTGATATCTTAGGATCAAAATAATGTATAGCATGCCTATTTTGCACGCCTAAGTAACATAGAGGGTTTTGATTGAGATATATTGTTTCTATTTGGCAGCTTGTCTTGCTCTGTTCCTGTGTATTGGCATTCTTCCTGAATTACTGTATATTTCTTAATACTACTCTGAATTCAGCACTAACGCAGACAATTTGCGGTAACTTGAAGGTTTGTATCCACTAAATTTCTGCAACTCTGACAGTGTTTTGCTAATTGATCTATTTATTCTTATATTTTTCTGGTTATACCGGTATAGGATTTCTTTACCATTGGACTTGGCTGGGTGATATTTGGTGGCCTTCCATTTGATATTGTAAGTGTAAACCGGTTCTCATCCTGACAGTGAAACATTACTCTTAGAAGAAGAGCGTTTACTTCATTTTATGAATGGATACTGATGTTTCTTTGTATGTGCAGTTTAATGTTATTGGACAATGTCTCGGATTTCTTGGTTCTGGATTGTATGCCTACAATAAGCTCGTAGGGAAGTAACATAATCAATGGATGGCTAGTTTCCTGCGTTGAAGATGATTAGTTACCGCCAGAAAAGATAGGAGAGGTGACTGTTAAAGATTATGAATTCTTAGAAAGGAGAGTTGACTCTGTTACAGGGTAGGGGTTTTAGATTAGAAACAATGGTTCCAATTTAGTGTTGCCAGCTGTTTGCTGATCTAATTTGTTTAGGCTTGAGTGATATTGTATACGATGATTCTCTGTTCTCATAATGTCATTATATGCTCAAATTTTGAAGAGAGAAAAGTTGTGGGTAAAAAGTATATCAACTACAGAATATCGGTTCTTCATATAGGGCAAGAACTGTTTTCCCTGCGGAGGCATAACTCCGACCTTGGGCAGTGGCCGGCGGGCTACATGTCACCTGTGGTTTAAGCCCCCAGTCGCAAAGTCGGTAAATTCGTCATCAAACAAAATTAGAAGTCATGCGCCAACTAATACACTTTCGAATCTTCCTTATTTCGGATGGTGGACAAATCACAAGCCAATGTAATTCTGTTACTTACTATTTTTTGGAGTATATTTTTCTTTACTTTTTTACTGTTTTACTAAAATAGATAGATAAGAGCGTGGCCTGTGAGAGAGAGAGAGAGAGAGAGAGAGAGAGAG
>NC_020492.1:23956190-23998383 GCF_000184155.1 Fragaria vesca subsp. vesca | reverse complement strand
GGAGCCGCTCAAGCTCTCCGTTCTCAACGGACGGCTCTAGCTTCGGTAATCTCTCTCTCTCTCTCTCTCTCTCTCTCTCTCTCGCGCATTTCTGTGATGCATTTTGGTGAATTGTGATGTTCGATCGTTTTCTTTAGGTAAATTTTGGTTAAATTATAGAAGGAAATGGTAAAATTTTGAAAAATTACTCTAATCTTGAATTC
The DNA here is from genome assembly GCF_000184155.1 of Fragaria vesca subsp. vesca. NCBI lineage: Eukaryota > Viridiplantae > Streptophyta > Magnoliopsida > Rosales > Rosaceae > Fragaria > Fragaria vesca. The sequence continues at coordinate 23,998,180 of NC_020492.1, read as the reverse complement.
ATGTGGCGCATTGATGAATCGGTCGCCAAGAAAATTGACACATTGTTGTATTAAAATTCCGGTTTCAATGCGAAAGATTGATTATGGTTTGGAAAGGTTCAGAGATTTTCAATCTGGTGTCATGTGAATTTTTTCCAATTTAATTGCATAGGCATCTCTTTTGATCTCCTTGCTGAGAAAAAATAACATTTGGAGAATGTAGGCTGTCAACCTTATATGAATGGAGATTGTGATATCAACATTTACCGCATTTTCTTCTGGAGGATTTGCCTGACTTAAGATGTTCAATTTGTGCAGATATTGAGGTTCCCAAGACAGCCACTGTTTTAGAACTGAAGCAGGCGGTGGAGGCGGTTTTCAGTCACATGCCACAGAAGGGACCTGGAAAGATATCATGGTATGTTCATATCGTCATTTGTCTGTTTTGGATTAATTGAAATAATCCTTATAACCATGTATAATACTAGCACTCAGAAGTCAGAAATGAAGTTTAGATATATGTTCTATCACTTCTATGAAATGTAGCTGAATTGATCCGCTTACCATGAAAAATTGCATTGGTTATAGTTCTTGAGTTAAGAAGTCCTCCTGTTGCACTATCAGACTCTTTTGCATTGTTTCTAACACTTGACTATTTTCTTGTTCAAATATGGTTCATGGAGGCCGCACGTGTGGGGGCATTTCTGCTTGGGATTTGGTGGTCAGAAGCTACTCATTGAAACCGACCATATCAGGGACTACGGAATCAGAGACGGCGATCAGGTTTTATGGCAGGTCCCTGGTGGCTTTTAATATTATCTTTTGTGCAGTTTGTCACTCTTATGCTGATTTGGCTGAAATATATGACTGAGACTTTAGGCCGCCTCCTGCAGGCATAATGCATGTCTATAGTTTAGAGGTTTAATAATATTGAATATCCCTCCTTAATGGCTTTTAGCATCAACTGTCTGCCCTTCAGTTTTCCTGAACTAGGTTGATATAATGATACTTGTGGTTCATTAAGCTCAGATATACTTTATATTTGTTGATGAACTACTTAAATTTGTTGATCAACTCTTGGTTCTATGGAAGTCCTTCTCACTTCTTTGTTCTTCCCCATCGTTGTTTATTTGTTTCTGGATTCCTGGGAAGGGAGAAAAAGTCCGGCTCTGAGCTCTTGCCATGAATGCAGTGGTAAAAGAGTTTTTCACTGGAGATATAAACTCCCATTTCTTCCCAATCCTCTAACATTTATCATTGGCCTCCTTTGTTGTTTTGACTTTAAACCTGCTTTATGATTACTTCAGTGTTTCTTATCGGAAATCTCTTCTTTTATGTCTAACTCATCTTCTTTCTTTCTTTTTCGCGTGCAGCTTGATTTTGTTCGGCATGTTTCAATCAGCTACATAAATACAAAGAAGCAATCAAAAAGGTTCACTGGCTCAAAACAACACAGGAGGTAGGGCTCTCTCTGTTACCATTTCTCAATTCCCCTTTGTAAGAAGCAATGCCTCTGTAGTTGTCTTTCATCTTTATCATTCACGCCGACCCTGAGTCAATTGGGTACATGCAGGTCATTTAGTTTTGACGAGGAAGAACACAGCGAGCAAGAGGAAGAACAGAAGAACAAGGGCATAGAACAGGACGACAACATATACTACAATTGTGACGACATTGAGAATCAAAGGGTCCCGGAGTATGACAACGAACTTGCTGTTCAACAACACAGCGAGACCGGATTCCCATTCATACTGGGAGAGTGGTTTCCATACTCAAGACTATCACTGTCACCCGTAGGAGGAGGAGGAGGAAAATCTAGAAGAAGCTATGCTTGTTCCCCAGGCATAGCCACTGGGTTGTTGCTTGGCTTTAGGAAGATTTTCGGGCTTTGCTTCGAGAAACGTGAGAAACGCTACACTCGAAGGGACGTATGGAGAATAGATTAGTACACACCCCAGGGACATCATACATTTTCTTCGTCTGTGTGTTCTTGTTTTACTTCCCTAAACGTTTGTCTTTCTAAAGAATTTAGTGATTTCACGGCAGCACGTATGGCACGTGCGGGGGAGACTGACAGTCCCAGTCACTCACTGATCTCTAGCTCATACGAGAACCTCATACCAAAATGTGTGGCGAAGAATGAGATTAGATAACATTTCCACTCACACAAATTGGTTTTTTCCCAAAATCAAAACTAACCCACTGAAACAAACTAAGCCAATTCTCATTTGAAGAAGCAGCTCAAGCTTTTGAAATCGCCATGGCCAACATGATCATGGCCTCCTCCAAGGTCCCAATCTCGGCCCCTGCTTCCGCCGTAGCCAAGCCCAAGCTCCTCCCTCTCCAAATCTCCATCCCCAAAACCCTAACCAAAACCCACCTCCTCCAGTCCCTCAAGTCCCTCTCCGTCATCGCCGCCACCTCCCTCGCCGTGGCGCCGCCGTCGCTCGCGGCGGAGATCGAGAAGGCGGCGCTGTTCGACTTTGACCTGACCCTACCGATCCAGGCCGTACAGTTCCTGCTGCTGATGGTGGCGCTGGACAAGGTGTACTACTCGCCGCTGGGGAAGTTCATGGACGAGCGCGACGCGGCGATCAGGGAGAAGCTGGGGAGCGTGAAGGACACGTCGGCGGAGGTGAAGCAGCTGGAGGAGCAAGGGGTGGCGATAATGAGGGCGGCGAGGGCGGAGATAGCGGCGGCGCTGTCGAAGATGAAGAAGGAGACGCAGGCGGAGGTGGAGGTGAAGCTGGCGGAGGGGAGGAAGAAGGTGGAGGGGGAGCTGCAGGAGGCGTTGGCGAAATTGGAGGAGCAGAAGGAGGAGACGTTGAAGGCCTTGGATGCCCAGATTGCTCAACTCAGTGACCAAATTGTGAAGAAGGTTCTTCCTCTGTGATTGATGTTGCCTCGTTGCAGAGTTAGAGTGTGTCATATAAAGTCATGTAAGAATTGAAATATATTTGTGTATTGTTTTGTGGATTGGATTTCATCCAGTCCTGGTTAAATGAAAAATTACTGTGCTTCTTCTTGTTTTTCGAGGTGACCCAATTGCTGTTAAGCCTGTAATCAATAATCTCACTTGATTTTGTTTCTGGTTTTGATCATGTTTTGGGTGTGTCACTTCTGTACAAGTGAGAATTCATGTAGCTTGTAGCAATAAGAAATGTGATCAAGGGGAACAAATTAGGGATTCTAAGTAGTAAACTAGCTCGATTAGGTATGAGTTAGTTTTATTTGTTTGTTCCAACTAGGGTTTTGCAATCATATATATTGATGTATTGATACGATAACAAGTCGTGCATTCTTTGATAAGTGTAACGTTTTGAAGATATGAATTTTTCTGTCTCAACTCTCAACTGGTATTTTATAGACTCCTCTTCGATTAGTAGTTTGGGTAAGCAACTAGGGACCTAGGGTGCGTTTGCTCCTGTGCTAAAAAGCAAAGGAGGTGTTGGTGTTTGGTAAGCTGACATGTTTATGGCTTTTGTCACCAATCAATGGCATTTTGGTTTCAGGTTTTTGAAGTTTAAAGGAATGAGAGGAATGCAAAATTGGTGGTAATGTGTTGGAGTTTAGTATAAAGTTGTTATTCGTTTGGCAGTTTGGCCTAAGATTAAGCGGGATGATCAGTTGATTACTATATATTGCATCACAGTTCCAGTTGATGGTGATGATTGAAATCATTGAACTAAATTAGTTATCAGTTCTAACGAACATATAAAATCCAATACCTTTTAATATTAAAACCACATATTTTGTATCTGATTTTTTTTTATACGGTATTTTGTATCCGATTGTTTGCATTCTTTTTCACTCTCCGGCAGGAATTCTAAATAAGGTCACTGTATTTGCATCCTTGTTTTCAACTTTTCATGTGCCTTTTACCTTTACTATTGGTTTCAAAATCAAGTAGTTGTTCTTTGGATAGAAAAAGTGAAAAACAACTACAAAACTTTTCGATCAACTTTATTTTGTGCGGACAATAGATTTGAAAACACGATCCTTGTGTTAGAGTACACTTCAAAATCACTAAAGTGACTTTCAATGTTTTATTTCTTTCTCCGTCTAAAAATAGAAATAAAACTCCATATACATATTTCAGTCCGCTTGACAAAAGGCAAAGATTAAGCTATATTCGGAAATTCGCACACTATTTTAACTTGAAAAAAACATGTATTATGCATATGGTCAAACACTTATAACTTTACTTTATAAAAGGGTAAAACAAAAGTAACCTCCTAATCTTTATCAAAGTAAACAATTTCCCTTTTTATCAATAAGAAAACCATTCTACATCATCGTCAAATCCAAAACCTTCAAATTCTAGTAACCTATCCTTCCCCAATAAGTAACCATTCCACATTATTAAAATGGGATGGATTACAACTAAAAAACTACTAATCAAATCCTCACAAGAATTCTTTGCCCTTGCAACAATCCAACACCCCTCTCAATAATTCAATTCAATCCATCTATCCATCATATTTATTGCTTCTCAAACTCCCCAACCTTCCCCCAAATGAGAATTGACGAACATGTCAACACACTTCCCTAGCGTGCACACTTCCGGGAGGGACAATTCGGTCATTCCGCAACGCTGGTAAAGGAATCCAAAAAGCTCCGGATTAAGAGGGGGCCCAGGCCCAAGCTCCACCGTTAGCGGCTAAACATAAAAAGGACCAAAGCAAGAACAAGACCTGTTCCATTATTACTCTGACTCTCTCGTCTGCCCAACTCTGGTTCATCTCTCTCTCTCTGTTCTTTCTTTGTTTCAGTGAGTTCTGTTTTTCCTGCTTCTGATTCTGTAGTTATTTGTTGCTGTTTTTAGTTTGTTTTATCTTCCATTCAAGAACTTATAAGTGCAGCAAATTTTGTAGTGTGTGCTGACTTTGTACTCTGTATGATTAGATTCTTGTGTACTGATCATGGGTAGAACCAACTTGATTGTTTGGTTAATGGGTTACTGTAATTTTCTGGGTTAGTTTCTCATATGCTGATCAAATGGGGTGAAGCCAACTTTTAGCTTTTTGGAAATTTCTGATTAGCTTCTGATATGGGTAGGACCAAACAGGGGTACTTGGGAATTTTGAGCTGTTTATCTTTCTGGATTTTCTGGTTAGTTATGTTATATGCATGTGTGAGGATTTGATCTGTGTTTGAATTTATTATATATGTGAAACAATTGGTTGTGAGGTAAACTGTTGATGTGAAAGTTATGTGTCATATTTTGTAAGATCAGTTCTTTGAACATGAAAGATTCTAGGGCAAATCAGTTATTTTGTAAGATCAGTTCTTTGAACATGATAGATTCTAGAGTGCTACCTTGAGCTTGGCTCAGTCTCAATAATCTTGTAATTGGCAAATTTACAGCAACCGAAATTTGCAATGATCATGTATTGCATTTTCATTTTCTTACTTAGCTTTGTATTTATTTGCAATGATCATTTTGATCGCAAACTGATCAATTCAGGTAACTGCAGATAAGGATGGATAAACATGTTGTTCCCGCTCAACCGTTGGCATCATTTGAGTATCCGAAATTTGATTATGAACTTGTGGATACTAATCCTGATCGTCTGAGAACTGTTGGAGCCTCTTCAGACCAGAAAAGTGCATGGATTGAACCTGCAAAGATGAATCTGAGACACAGGATTGGGAGGGGACCCTTTGGTGATGTCTGGTTAGCAACCCATCATCAGTCAACTGAAGATTTTGATGAGTATCATGAGGTGGCTGTTAAGATGTTTCATCCAATCAAAGAGGACAACATGAAGGCGGTGTTGGATAAACTTGAAGAGGTGTTTTTTAAATGTCAAGGGTTAGAAGGTCTTTGTCGGCTACATGGAACTTCAATTATCAATGGGAAGGTAAGCCGCCTTTTGTATTTTTGATGGACTATATTGAAGATTTTCTTACATGTATGAGTTCTGGCTTGCTAAGAGCATTTTGTGCTGTCATCTCAGATATGCATTGCAATGAAATTATATGAGGGATCTATTGGTGACAAAATGGCTCAGCTCAAAGGAGGAAAGCTCTCACTTCTTGATGTTTTGAGGTGATTTTATGAGATCTTTTTAGTACTGTCAAAGCTTTAGTTGGTGAATCCTCACTTGTGCTATTGGGGTTACACAGGTATGGGATCACAGTGGCTATGGGGATTTCTGAACTGCACTCTAGAGGGATCTTGGTTCTTAATCTCAAACCTTGTAATGTTCTTTTGAATGAAAATGACCAAGCGATTCTTGGAGATTTTGGTATTCCTTATCTATTGCTTGGCATTCCATTGGTAAGCTCTGACATGACTCGGAGGATTGGAACTCCAAACTACATGGCACCTGAACAATGGCAACCAGAAGTAAGAGGTCCAATATCCTTTGAGACCGACTCATGGGGTTTTGGGTGCATCATTGTAGAAATGTTGTCTGGTGTGCGGCCTTGGTGTGGGAAATCTATTGATGAAATACATTTTTCAGTTGTCAGAAAGCAGGAAAAACCAGACATCCCTAGTGGCCTTCCTCCTGCAATTGAGAAAATTCTTCTTGGCTGCTTTGAGTATGACTTACGGAGTCGTCCTTCAATAACGGACATATTGCATGCTTTCAAAAGGTATGAATCTGTATTTGATTTGAGTTTCTGAGATAACAAATAGTGTCATATGATAGGTTGCCTTTCTAGGTAGTTGCAGGTGCTCGTCCAGGCTGCACTTTTCTTATCTTTCTTCTAAGTCCTGAGTTTATTTAGGGGTATAGTGTCTCCTACTCTCCTTGTAGCTTTTACAATTCATATTTAGACTTCTGCTGATTGTGTAACTATTCTACTTTACTGAAGGGCTAGATAGTTGGAATAACTTATTGTAAGTAGTTAAGTCAGGTCCATGTAAAACACCATCTTCATTTAGGGACCAGACAAGTGCTTTACAAAGTACACGAATTTTTTTTATGGAGCATGTGCTGGTCAAATGAACATGCCTTATTGCTTAGTTAAGTCATTATGCCAAGAATATATAATTGTTGAGCAGTGATGATGTATGAACTACTTGTATATAAAGCAGAAATTTAAAACAAGATGCGGAGATGTATTCCAAGTGAAGGCAATGTTTCTCATGTCGTCATTGAATAGAAAGAAAAATGCATGTAGAACCTGTGCATACATTGATGTTTGAAACACAGGGTTTATTAAATATTACAAAAGTAGGCAGATGCATATCAAGGTCACTCTTCATATCAAGTTATATGTAATTGTGTGGTGATTGCTTATTGTTTGGATTGATATGCTAGTTATCTAACTACCATGTTAACAGCTTGCAGAATGCAGTCAGTGATGTGGAATGGACATATGTTGGGAATAGAGCGATCACAGAGAAATCGAGCAGCACTGGTTACACCGAGTGGTTTCTTTCAAAGGATCATCTGCTGGTGGGTGACATAGTTCGTTCCAGAAAGTCATCAAACTCCTGCAAGCCTGAAAACATGGATGTTCCAGAAGGCACAGTGGTGGGCATAGAACATGATACGGAGCAACATGGGTTTGTCTTGGTGAGGGTCCATGGCATCCATGACCCGTTGAGGGTTCATGTTTCAACTCTGGAGCGGGTTACTTTTGGGTTGGCAGCTGGTGACTGGGTACGCCTGAAGAAAGAAGACAAGAAACACTCACCAGTAGGTATTATCCATTCCATCAATCGAGACGGTAATGTAGCTGTTGGATTTATAGGGTTGGAAACTCTGTGGAAGGGAACTTCTTCAGAGTTTCAGATGGCAGAATCCTATTGTGTGGGTCAATTTGTTAGGCTAAAAGCCAATGTTCTGAGCCCTCGATTCGAATGGCCTCGTAAGACAGGAGGGAAATGGGCTACTGGTAAGATATGGTGGATCCTACCAAATGGGTGCCTTGTTGTGAAGTTCCCAGGAATACTGACTCTAGGGCATGAAAACTCAACCTTTGTGGCTGATCCTGCTGAGGTTGAATCAGTTACATTCGAGACTTGTCCAGGAATGGTGAAGAAGTACCAACACCTTGAGGATCTTCATTGGGCAGTGAGGCCAATTCTGATTGCATTGGGCCTGTTTACAGCCATGAAGACGGGCATCTTTGTTGGTACAAAAGTCGGGAAGTGTAAAGCAAAGAAACGATGGAGTGCAGCTATTCAGGATGAAAGTCACAATATGGACAGTCAGAATTCAGGAAATCCAGCATGGAAGAATCCAGTGACGAAGATCCTTTTCAGAGAAGGTGGCAATTCTGCCACAGGTATTGCTCGGTAGGTTTATGTTCTGTCATCTGCCTAGAGCTAGCTAAACTTGCTATAGTAGGTCATCAAGATCTGGTGTAACTAAAGCTGGCATAGGGCATTTTACTCTTTAACTTCTGCTGAAGCGCAGTATAAACGAGTATCATGTCAACTTTAGGGCAAACACGGTTCGCTCTGTCGTGTATATAACTGTATATATCTTATCAGCTTATTTGCATTGTTTAATTCAGCTCAAGAGCATGCCCATCAACTTCGGGGAATCCAAACCCAAATTGGTGGTACAGCGATTCTCTTTCTGTTAATTTCCTGGTCTGCAGTAGTGTATGTATATCATTGCTTCAGTGTTCTCCTCGGAATTTGCTTGCAAAAGAAGCATGTCTATAATGCTAGTTTTGGATTTTATGTGCAAAATTTGAAATATAAGATAATCTGGTTGAAAGGAATACAAAACTAGAGAACCCCAAAACAACATTATACCAATCCTAAGCATTACTGTATAACAAAGAGACACGGCTTATACATCTGGATAGAAATTTCAGAAAGCTAAAAATAATGCTACAACAGTGGCACAAACTCTGACTCCTAGCAAATCTAAGAAAATAGATCAGTGGGAAATCTATACATGAAATTAGGTCACAAGCTTCTGAATCAGCTGTACTGGCATGCAGGCCCTGCAGTTGCAACAATGCCAGCCTCTTTCACAAGCTTATCAGTCAAAGCTGAGATCCGAGCCACTTCTATTGTGACCTCAGCTAAACATTCGTCATTCTCCGCAGATATTGTACTGGTATCTACATCAGCCTCAATGCTTAGGCTAGCTTTATTCAGAAACTCCGCACTCATCTCTGCAAGTTTTTGAAGGGCGCTGGTTGCTGCTTCAACTTCCAATTGTGCTGCCTCAAGTTGGAGCTTCTCTATTGCCAAGTCTCCTATACTTTTCTCCCCTAATCTCTCTTGAGCCAAAGCATATAGCTTTCTCAGATCATTAGCATCTTCCGACTCTTCTTTCATCTTCTTTACTTCTTCTTCTTTTGCTTCTAGTCTTCCAAGAACCATCTTCAGCTCCTCGTCTTTCATTGTGAGAGCCCTCTGAGAAGCTAGGACTTCCATTTCTTTTCTTCTTAAGCTGTCCTTGGCTGATTCCAGCTCAGTTTCAAGCTGTAAGATCTGCAACCTAAAATCATCAGTTGGTTTATCCAATAGTTGGTACGAAAACTCATGGCCAAAGTCATGGAATGATTTGGATGCATTGTAGTCTTCATCCTTGATAGATCCAACCAATTTATTAGTGAGCTCTGCTATCCTTTCTACCACAGTTTCGGCTTCTGAAAATTTCAGCTTGGTATTATCCAACACGTCTTGCAGTGTGTGTACATGTTCATCTTTCTCCTTGAGCAAGGCAGTTGCTTGAATAAGCTGCTCCTCTTTACTAGTCAAAAGCATCTTCAGCTCTGCAACTTCATTGTTGACTTCCTCAAGCTTATTCCTTGCATTTAGAAGTTCCAAATCCTTTTCCTCCAAAATGAGCTTATGAGTAGCCAGCTCAGATTTCAAATCCTGAATTTCAAGTTTAGCCTCCACCGCCTCCGCCTCTTTAACCTGAAGAAGATCGCGCATTTCCCCAAATTCGGCAGTTTTCTTCTCTAGCTTCTTTTGGAGAGCAGAAACCTCATTGATGGCCTGGTGCAGAGAGTATCTTTCTTTCTTCAACACCTCCTCTAACTCTTCCATCAGTTCCTTCTCCATGGATAACTCCCTCTCAAGCTCTTTGTTTCGAGCCTCTGCAACCCTAAGCTTTGCTCTTTCACTCTGTACTTCTATGTGGGCATCTTTCAGAGTTGTTAAGTAAGACATAATACTTCTCTTCTGGTCTTCAAGTTCTTCCAATTGATTTTCCAGGAGAAGCTCTCGTTCCTCCATTTTCTGTCTAGAGGAAGCAAGAGCTTTCTGGGAGGAAACCAACTCAGACTTCACATCAATGAGAAGAGTCTTCACCCTTCTAAAATCCTCCAAAGTCTCATTGGCTTCTCCAGCATGTCTAGATACTTCCGCTGCTAGTTTCTTGAGCTCTTCCTGTGCCAATAACCATTCCATCGTCTGCTTCTCCAAGTTTTCCTGTGAAACTTTTAACTTCTCCTCTTCAAGTTTCCTCTGTGTCCGAGAAACTTCCAGCTCTTTTTCTTTATCTAGTATTGCTCTCCGGAGTCCTTGAATCTCCACATCTTGTCTCTTGACAACTTCATTGGCTTCATTCAGCAACTGAGCCTTAGATCTAAGCTCAGAATCAGTCTTCGCAGCTTCTTTGCTCATTTTCGACAATTCATCTCTCATTTTCTCGAATTCCTCTTCTTTCAGAGAAAGTGCCGACCGTGTAGCAGCAACCTCCTGGTCTCTCTCTTGAAGCTGAAGTTTTATCTCTTCTATATAGCCAGCCTGAGAAGTCAAATCCATATTAGCCCGCCTCAGTTCCTCCTCTATCTTCTCATACCTAGAACAAGCCGCAGCAGCCTCTCTCTCCCGCTGCTCTAGCCCCTCCTTTGTGCGGTTCAATTCAAGGTGCTCCAAGAACACCAGCCTCTCCGCATCCTGCAAATCTTCCTCCTTCTGCTTCAACGCGGTCAACGCCGCGTGAAGATCACACTCCAACGTCTCAAGATTAAACCCCAGCTGAACATCCCGCGGATGAAGAGAATTTCTGCTCATCTGTTCCTCCAGCTTCTGCGTCTGCGCAAACAATCTTTCCAGGAGAATCCTAGCAGGTTCAGATGCTCCATTGCCGCTAACGCTCGACTTCCTGTCATTCAACACCGCTTTAGTACTGATCCTCAAGGAAGCCCCTCTCCGTCTCGCGCTAGTACTACACGCTACTCTACTCTTCTTCCCATTGAATCTCACACAACACAACTGCGGAAATGCAGCACGCATTTGAGTAAACACTAACTAGGAACAACAAGCAATGAAAGAAGGATCCACAAAAATCACAGTAAATAACAATATAAGCAACGACGTCATAAACACAAAATTGAAATCCTCCAGATTTGCCAGAAAATGCAGGTTAACGAAACTGTCAAAACCCTAGATTACTGTTCAATGTTCATTTCCACAGTACACATTCCTAAATTTCTTTCTCACAAAATCTTCATTACTCTCATTTTCCGATTCCTACTATAGAAAGAGAGATAGAGAGAAGCTGACTGACCTTGCAGCAGGGCTGGGAAGAGGTGGCGGCGAGATTGGAGCGGGTGGCGGCTGAGAAGGCCATGAAGGTTTCTCTCAGCTGCGAGAGTCCACCATCGCCGTTGGATCAAATTTATTGATCTGACCAATCCCGGGATTAAATATCCGACGAATTACTCGGAGAATCTTTCGGGAAGAGTCAAGCCAAGCTAACTGAAGGCGCACGTTAGCATAGACCAGTCTCGGCGTCTCTCTCTCTCTCTCTCCTATTTTCGAATAACAAGATTCGTAACTGTTCTCGGGTTTTTGTAGCTCCGGCTCAAAATAGCCAAACACGAAAACGAAGATAGAGGAATAGTATTGGATAATCAAAATCGCATCCTACGTGGCATGGGGGTAATGATCCCCTGCTTGCTGACTCACGATACACATACCGTGTTGGGCGGTGCCTACCTGCCACTTGGCGCTGTTCTGCTGATCCCCAGCTCACAAGAAAGCGAATTTCTGGTTTTCACTTTTTCCGAGTCTTCGAGCCTGAGCTGGCTATACACGTGTTACTCTTAGATACAGCCACACAAGTTTAGGAAAGTTTAATCGACTAGATTGAAAATTTGGACTTATTGTAATTAAGACCCCATCTTGGAATCTTGGATTCCAGGTTTCGTTACCTGGGCCTCTTGTAAATGCTTTTATGATTGGGCCATGTGCAAAAACTAGGAAGCCCATAACAGCCACTTGGGCTTACTTTAGAGAAAACCTATTCTGAAGATGTGAACTTGTCGTGCATTAGGTCTTTAATAATGTACATGAATTGTTATATAAACTTGTCTTGATGTTATGTAGTGCAAATTCTAAACATTTATTACTGTGAATGAACGCAAACTCTAAGTGGTATTTTATGTTTAAGAATCTACCTTATTTGTTATTGGCCGGGTGACAGCTAATGATCAAAACAATAAAATGAAAATGGTGTACCTAATGTGATCATACTAAGTTGTCTTGTTGTAATCTAGTGCTAGCTCCAAACAATCATATAATCTAACAATAATAGATTGTCCAACCTCCAACTTGTATATTTATGTCTCCAACTTTTCTCAAAACAAGTACTTCTTAACTAATTTCCATATCAACATGGCTATAATATATTACCCAACTAGGAACTACAAGCCACATGATTGTTTAAAAGTGATCCAATTGTCCAAAAACAACAAGCCCAAACCCACAGATCTTCCACTTAATGTGCATATATAAATCATAACCATGCTTGATCACTTGATAAAGCACACCAAGAAATCCACAATCCAATAATGAAATCTCAAAGGAGATCACTTTTTAGTCTTGCAACATCTCAAAAGAGATAGCTACACAACCCTATAGCAACCCAATGATGTGCTAGCATTTCCCTAATCTGTAACAATATGTTTAGTTGCCCATATATTCAGATATATGTAGTGGACAAAACTCTATATTTAGTTGCCCCAGAAAGAAGGTTTAGCCAACCAAGTTAGATTTGTCTAATATGATTTGATTAGATTAAGAAGCCGCATTATAGATAAATGGACCCAGATAATCACTTTCCTAAGTAGCTAGGAGTGTGACATATGAATCAAAACATATAAATTTGGTGTGATATGGTGGATAATCATCATAAAGTGAAAGCAACATGTAGCAACTGGATCTTGTAGCTGGTTTGTTATTATATGCTTGAAGATTTGGTTGAGGTTAGGTATTAAGGGGATGTGACACTATAAAGATAAGCATCATCATAACCTCATGGTACGAGGTCCATGGCCAATTGATTAATTAGTAATAAACCTAAACCATGCGTCTAAATACTAGCGGGTCCTCAATCCCAAAAGGGATTTTATTTCATAACACACTGATAACAGTAACAAGCAGCAAATGTAGATTCAAGAAACACACAACAAGTACTCCATTATGGAGTTTTATTTTTTGTGTTTGTGTTTAATTATGGTTGGTGGATGCAACTCTCAACCAAGAATTTCATGAGAAAAAAACCTATTAGCTACTTTATATATGCTCGACATCTAGGTCTTTCAAGTTACGACTCGACTTATTTACACTTATGAACTCAGATGCTCATTGTTCGCCTTTGTTGTGCTAAATGAAACTAGCAAAACCAAATGTCATCAACGAAATTATAATTAGGCTTGGGTCTCAACCATAACGAACTAGCTGGAAGATTCGGCAACTGTGCGCTTTTAAGAGACGTGTAGATACTTTAAGTAAACATAATGTGTAAGTTTTTCAATATTGTACAGTTTGGTGAACTAATCGATATTCGCACGTCTCAACTTAGATTCATGAATCGTGATAGATTGTGATTCTTATTGTTTGCTCGCTCGAAGTTATGCAAAAGTTTGTAGATACTAGATAGGGGAAATCCTTCTCTTCGTCCTTGCATTTTGACGTTATGAGTGAGTAAGATAAAAACAGTATGAAATTTTTGAAAAGAAGAGAGAGATATGATGGTGGGTGACTTTGGAGATCGTGGTCCGTCCAAAATATCCAAAGAGCTTAATGATCATCTTATCATGTTCTTCCGATTGTACACCCGCGTGCATATGAACAGAGTTTCTGTACGCTGATTTTAATTTCGTAGGACCCGGTCTCTCACCACTCCCTCCCCTCGCGCGTCTCTCCCACGCGCTCCTCCCCCATCAGCAGCGCTTCAGCGCCACGCGCTCTGCCGAGTTGTGTCAGGTTTTGACCGGTCCGAATCGACGACGTCACGCGTATCCACTACCGGGGCCCGCCCGATATAAAAGTAAACAATATATTGTCTAGAGAGGGAAAGAGACAAAAGCTGATGGGGTCACTGCTCTCGGGAGACGTGGCACGCCGTGGGGGCGAGTTAGTGGGTTCAGTCTCGCATCACGCCACGTGTACGGCGCAAGAGGGCCGGTGTTAGATTTGGATATAAGTAGTGAAAAGGATGTGGGAGGGGGGAGGAGGACCACCGTGCGGGGGTGGGGACCACCGCTCAAAATCTCCGAAATCTCCTGCGGGCTGGATTCTCTGCCAATAGTTTAGCCGTCAATTATTATGAAATGACGGGGGTGCCCCTGTACCTCGTTATTCACGAAAGCAGAGTGCGGGGTAAAAGTTACAGTGATGCCTGCTGTACTGATTTCACTTTTACTGGGAAGGGGTGAAAAGGGGACAGACGATCGTGGCCGTCGGATGGGCGCGTGGAGAAGTAAAATTTGGAATGAGGTCAGAAAATCTTTCTTTCTCGGATTTGGCGTAGCTAGATACAGTCGACAGTGAAAAACATCGAGGAGTCAGAAGGGATCTGTACTTTTCCTACTTCCAATTATGGCGCGTGAAACATCCAAAATATTAGGCAAACCTAACCAATATTTCGACATAGTTTTTTATTAGATTCTCTGAAGCACAATAGTTTATGCTTTATTTGTCAAAATCCAAACTTTAGTACTTAACCGTGACGAGTGTCCATTTCGTAAAGTACAATACTATGTTGGAGGTAATTTCATTGTTTATTTGCTTTTGATAAATTTTAGCTTGAAACCTTGTTGAACAATCGTCGGATATGACCATAATTATAATCTAAACTATTTTTTGTAATAAAACCAGAGCTCACAAATACAATACTTATGTTATATGTTGTATTGATATATAGAGGGATGTGAAATCTACACACCTTAAATTAAAATTCACACAATTTTTTTTTTTGGGTTAACACATTCACAAAAAGATAAAGTTTAAGTCACTAAAAGACAAAATTTAAGTTTAAAAACAAAAAAATTATGTATGGATTTCAATTTGGGATGTGTGGATTTCACAACCCTATATATAAATACAACACAAATATTGTACAATAATTAAATCAGAGTTCTAAGTTTTTTAGGGTTTCGTTTGAGATCTTGAAAGTTTGGTTCAACAATGTATGCTTTGGTATGGCACATCTGGTACTAGTGAATCTTTTGGAGTAATATTAAGGAAAGTTTCAAGCTTGGAGCATAGAGTGTTCAATGAATGGACCTATTCCAATGCACCGTTACGGGCATTACCACAACTTTTTGTTATGTTTGTGTATGCCAACAAGATGGTATGTAATAACCATTATGGCTTGAGGCTAAACAAGTTTCCCTTATTTTGATAAATCTTTAAAATGTGTTATAGTTGTGTTAAAATATGATTGTAACTAGCTTTGTTGAGTTCTGATTAAGTTATTTATCTGGTTTAAAAATAAAATTTTAGGTATATACACATCAAACAACCGTTGAGAACCATGTCATAACAAAGAAAAATCGACAATCCCCTTAATGAATAGAAGTAAGAAGAGATAATGTGGTGTTTGCACTTGACGTGCACGTTTGATATTCAGGACTAAATTACACCTCTTTATTTTTTAAAACTATTCTGGACTCATATGGGCTGCCTTAAGTTGTACTAATATTAACATATATTTAGTGTTACACGGTATTAAAGAGTAGTTATTTAGCACAGTCTTATTTAGTCCCAATAAACAAACACGCATAAAAAAGGGTAGAAAGATTGGACGAGACCTAAGGTCATGAACCCTAGTGTTTCTCCGTTGCATTTCAAAATTTTGAATAGTTTGCAGTTGGTTGGTTCGTGTGGGTAAAGACCTGAAAACCTCTTTCAAAACTCAAAAGAAGTAAATGCAAAGGGTAGTTGCCCTTCATTCCTAGGGGGTCCATGGGCTTCAAATCCGTGAGCGTGTAGAACACGTGCTATTAAATAGCGCGTCGCGATCAGTATCTCCTACGTATCTTCCAAAGTGCTGTGGTTTGGCGAACACAATAAATGACGACACAAAATACCACTAGCTAGCAATTACTCTCTCTACTTTGCTCTCAGCTCAGCTCAGTTCAACTCAACTCACAGAAACAGAGCAACCAGAGAAGCTTAAGCTAAGAAGGAAGAAGAAGCAGCAGCAAAGGCTTAAGCTTTTCAGCTCAGTTTTGGGAGGGAATAACAAACTCACCAAGTTCAGTACCGCAGAGAGTGAGAGGGAAAACCAGAAGAAAATGTTTGCTTCAGAAAATGGACTCAAAGGAGACCCAAGGCTTCAGGCCATATCTGAAGCCATCAGGGTTGTGCCTCACTTCCCAAAACAAGGTTCTTCCCTTCTTTTTTGTTTTTGTTTTTGGGGGTTTGATTTTTGGTTTTTGTTGTTGGGTAAATTGTTTTAAATTAGCTGTCAGTGTTGGTTCTTTGGGGAGTATGTTGAAACAAGGCTGTGTGTTGATTTGTTTATTATGTTTTTGCAGGAATAATGTTTCAGGACATTACAACATTGTTGCTTGATCACAAGGCCTTCAAGCATACTGTCGACATTTTTGTTGATCGCTACAGAGACATGGACATCTCTGTTGTTGCCGGTACAGTACTTCCTACATATATGAATAAATATTTTCTTTTTCAAGTAAAATAATACATACTGAAATGTGGGATCAAGTTATGGGATTCTTATAGTTTTGCGTACACAGAATGGTGGTTAAATCTTTGCCTTGTTGGTTTTGGGATTTGCTGCTCCTTTCCCCTATTAACTGCTTTTGGTATTTGGAACTTCAGTGCTTTCCTATTCGATGAACATTTAAAGGGTTTGATTCATCATGTATAGGAGGTTTTTAAGAACTTGTTTATATTCTGTATACTTGCATTTTTTTAATTTTTTTTTTACTGTAATTCTAGAATATGACCAATTTTCTGAATTTTGAAACTTTATACCCTTCAAAATGCATTGTAATGACAATATCAGAACAGAGAAGATTAGACCTTCTAGCTTTCCCCTTAACCCTTGTAGTTCTTTGAGCACAAGTTCAGAACGGTTCAGAGTTGGATTTCTGGGTCGGAACATTTTCTTTCTACAGTTCAGTCTTTCTCATGCTGAAGAATTTCTATTGTTGACTTCTCTTTTAACTATGTGGAGAAAGCTAGTTATGATGTTGATCCTTAATTCCATGTCCCTTAAAACACATGAACAGGCATACGAGTGTCATTGTTGGCAAAGGGTTTTTGAAATACATCTATTTGTGAGGATTTTCTCAATTATTGGCCCTAATTATTTAATGTTGATAATTTATACGGTTTACTGAATAGTACTATGAAAATGACCTGGATTGGAGATCTATTATATTGATTCTTTTGTGGTTTTCTTGAATACTTTTTCATCTGTTGAATAATATATGCAGGAGTGGAAGCCAGAGGGTTCATGTTCGGTCCTGCAATTGCCTTAGCTATTGGTGCCAAGTTTGTTCCTTTACGTAAACCCAGAAAGTTGCCGGGTATGCTGCTTTAATTGTTTGGTACCTTTTTTAAGTCAAGGAACTAATTGATATTGATTTGGATTGATTTTGGTCCACCCAGTCCAGCTCAATCAATTACTGAAAATTGATGTTAAAGTTAGTGCCCTTTAAAAGGCTGATTAGCCAATAGAAATTAAGCTGTAGGCTACTACAACAAGTTGAGCTACATGATAATGTCACTTTATCTATTGCTCACTTTCATTTAAGTCATTAGAAGGGTCATGCCTGAGCAAGCTAATCTATGATAGATCAACTAAGCGCAATCTTGATATGAAAACAAGCTATTCCTTCATTTCTGTTTAATCCAAGAGTTTTAGCATACCATATCTTCTTTGGCTTATTATTGTTACCCTCTTAAGTAGTTTTTTTTTTTTTTTTCTTTCCTTTTGAGTAAATTCCTATCGGAAGTTACAAGTAAGCATATGTCTGGTGTGAGGTTTTTATCTAAATAATAAAATCAACCTAAATTGAAATGAAACTCTCTCTCTAGATTCCTCATTGCTATGTTTGAGAGTGGTTTTATCTTAACCAGAGTGCCTATATTCTAGTTTCCGCTCAACATGAATCTTCTGATGCTCCTTATGCAGGAGAAGTAATTTCAGAAGCATACGAACTTGAGTATGGAACTGATTGCTTGGAGATGCATGTTGGTGCTGTTCAGCCTGGAGAACGTGCATTGGTTATCGATGATCTAATAGCTACAGGTGGGACATTGTCAGCAGCAATAAGCCTTTTAGGTAAGTGGTTGCTCTTGATACATACCGTTCAGTTTCTTATTTCAATTGGTTTACTTTCTTCGAATGTAACTGTCATCCGAAAAAATAATAATAAATCTGTTTTCCTAGAGCGCGTGGGGGCTGAAGTGGTCGAATGTGGATGTGTTATTGGGTTGCCTGAGGTTAAGGTAATGTTTGAACCTTTATGAACTTATTAGATGGTGAACTGTAAATCTGGGAATCAAGTCTCTTCAAAATACAAGCTGACATAGGTCAGTCAGAAAACTACCGCTTCAAATTGGAAAGACTGCTCCAATTTCATACCCAAAATTGGTTTTCTATTTTATTTTATGTCTTATCTTTTGATGAAGGATAATTTTATCATGAGCTGGTTTTTATCGAAAGTGCCAACTTTCAGAGCAAGTATTATGCAAACTATTGTAGAT
The DNA here is from genome assembly GCF_000184155.1 of Fragaria vesca subsp. vesca. Lineage (NCBI taxonomy): Eukaryota > Viridiplantae > Streptophyta > Magnoliopsida > Rosales > Rosaceae > Fragaria > Fragaria vesca. Next base: position 23,979,294 of record NC_020492.1, on the reverse strand, counting down.
TTAGTACTTTGAGTATATATTCATCTTGTTTGATATTGTAAGCATTGTGTATTAAGTGCAAACCACTATGCTCTTGTACTCTTTTTCATCTGAAGTGCTGCTGCAGTTGATCTGCTCTTGACGATTGTGACCTTTCAGGGACAGTGCAGGCTTAATGGAAAGCCACTTTATATCCTTGTGGAGCCAAGAGAGCTAGAAAACTGTTGCTGAGGAGGTACTACCCACTGTTCTCGATCACAATCAAAGCCATAGTTCTTGAAATATCATTGAACTCTGAGAACTAGACATACTTTCATTGGTTAGAAGATTTCAGTTGCTTTTTGTGACCTGTTATGAATCTCATCTTTGAACATGATCTCAAAACCTAAATTTTCACATTTTATGGAGCCTATTCATCGTTATCTGTTTTATCTTAAGAAATCACATAGATTAATGGATTCCCCATCCCCTATACCTTGCTTACAGTTTCGCCATATGATTTTCTTTATTTGTATTGTTTCATGCAGATCTGTTTCAATTCTGCTTGGGCTGACTACAGAAACTTTTATGCTGACCTGTGCCAGAGAGTCCACGATGTATTCGGTGACAGAACTCTGCTGCACAAGGCTCATTGCGGTTACTTATCATTCTGTGAGGTCTGCATCCACTGTAGGTTTTCATGTAACTTAGTAGTTTCGAACAAAGCATGAACAGATGTATGTTCCAAGATATTGGTTTATTCTTGAAATGGGAAACCTTTATTGTTGCATCAATATGTTTCTTTTTTCAATTCTCTCTCTCCCTATATTTTATTTTGGCTCATCAAGAAGCCAAATCCAACTGAGACGCTCCAAATCTTTTCAGAAAAAACTGAGACGCTCCAAATGGAGTGCTCAGTGAGACTAAACATAACTCTCCTACAGCAGTACTTCTTTGCTTTTGCCGAGTTGAGTTGTTATATTTGGATGACAATAAATATACACCCTTCATACCAGTTGAAGACTTGAAGAATCTTACTGTGCAGAAAACAATTACAGTTTGTAAATAGATGAGGGGCATTAACATTCATGTGTAAAAACTAAAAACACCTTACGAAACAGTGAGGACCTTTAGCATGAACTTGACATGTTAGCAATGTAGGTGCAAAGTTGATTCGGTATAACCCTTTATACACTTTTTTTTTGCTCTGGGGGCTTAACTTCTTCTAAATCCCTGTACGAAGTACTTGCATTATTAATTGTTAAAATTAATTTGTTTGGAAACAGACCTATTGACAAGAAAATGAAACTAGCTTTCGATCTTATCTAATTTTCAGAGGCAAATTAAAGAATGGAAGTATACAAGTATTAGTGATTTAGTGTATTACAAGTTTACAACAGTGCGCTAAAACAGAGATTTCATTAATTTTCTCAAGACTTGTATATATATGTGACAAGCTTACATGGTCGTGTTTAATGAGAACTATATGAAACAGCAGATGATCCACTGGGCCGAATTATTCTTTAGAAGAAAAACTGAAAATTTACAAAATTCATCCCTACATCTCTCTACTTACACTAGTCAAGTTTTTCATTTGGGATATCATCTTTCTTACACTGGATGTCCAATTTGAGAGTGTGTCGTATAACGGAATTCACCTGTTTCCGCAAGCTCGCGTTCTCAGTAAAAATGTCTACGAGCATCTTCCTCAACTCATCATCTATGGTCCTTATATCATCTGTAACACCAACTTCAGAAACATCTCTGTTGTCTTGTTCCAAGAGTTGTGCCTGAACAACGTTGAATGATGAGCAGATGGCAAAAACAAAAGGTGACAGCACAAGAGAGGAAAGAAATGAAACATACCTCTGAAAGTAGGTGGTTTATTCGGTTGTCTGATGTTGTCAACAAATCGGAAGCCTCTTGTATCGAGGATGAACCCAAATTGAAGTCACCTTCACCTTCAGAAGGAAAATTGGTATTGCACTCCTGAAGCTGTTTGTGAAGCATCTTGCATTCATGTAACAATTTCTCCCTAGCAGTTTCTACCTGTTTGCTCCTCTGTTGTTCCTGTTGGAGAAGTTTCTGAAAAAAAGAATAGAACTAACTTTAAGCATCATGTATAATGGACTATTAACTCTGGGAATCATCTGCAACATATTTCAATTAAACTAAATTAATTGGCCCTAATTCCCTTAATATAAAGAAGATTACAGAAAGAAGTTGTTGCATTTTAGACAGCAAAGGCACAATCTGTTTACTATTTTTTGAGTTAAAGTTATTCTTAGCATGAGAAGAAAGTTTTGTGGGGAGGATAACTAAGAACAAACTAAAAAATAAAAGAAAAACCTTAGTACAAAAAGAAAAGAAAACAAATGACCTAACATAGAGAACAATGCTAGTGTTAAAGAGTAGGAATAGAGCACATATTTTAACAACACATTACCTCAGATTCAGATTTATCCTTCAGAGATTTACTAAGCTCGTGCTTGAGTTCTGCTTGGGAACTACGCAAGGATTTGACTTCTTTAATAAGAACTTTAATATCTGCTTTTGATTTTGCTTCTAGCTCTTCATATCGCTTTGACAATTTCTCAAGCTGCTCCTTAGAAGAATCTAACTCTGATTGAGATATGTCCTTCTCCTGAATAGTGGAATCTAGTGTTGCCTCTGGACATGATGTCTTATCCTGGTACCATTAATGCAAATTCAATCATTATGAATTGCAGATGCAATGAGACAACACAAGACAGGAAAATTCAAGGAATTATAACCTGTTCAGACTTCAACTTCAACTCCATTTCCAATGACTTCCGACGAAGTTCCTCCATATCCCACTGCATTTTGGTAAACCTTTCCCTTTCAACCAAAATAGCTTGCTGAAGGTTTTCCTTACTCTTTTGTCTAGTAGTTTCAAGTTCCACTTCCAAATCCTTGACCTGCAAAGACCCAAACAATTATGGCGCTGAGATCCTTCTGTGAAACCAAAAGGTCAGCATTTATGATCTCATAATACAACCAGCTACTGCATCTTTTGGACTGAAAAATTAGGTTCTTCACAGATCTTAACAGTTTATCGTATGGAGACCCACATAGGTCCATGGACATTTTACATGAACTCCACATGGACCTTGTGTCAACAATGGGTGGTTTCCAACAATCAGTATATGAGATGATGTTCTTCCCTAGGGAAAATGAAACCTTGAGAGACCACGATTAAGAATTAAGAATATACTCTTTCTAAGTAAATAGGGTCAGAAATGAATTTACAAAGCAAATGGATCTAGCAAAAATTACAGAACAAACAAACATTTTCTTGCAAGTTATTCATATAACGTTCTACTAAAGCATCCATTATAATGAAAGTGTAGTTTTCTTTTAACATGTTATTTATGATTGATCAACATAAGTAGAATTATCTGTTTTCTTTTATCTGTAAACAAAACTAATATGAATCCTAATCATTGAAATCATGAATAACACGATTGATAAATTTCGACATACCTTTGTTGCGAGGTAATCTTTGACCGCTATTTCTTGATTTAATCTAGCTATAAGATCTTCCATGTCTGTTTTAGCTGTGACTAGTCTTTGCTGCATGGTCAACATAAACCTGTTCAGTTTAGGACGCTGATCCAATGGAAGAACTACTTGAGTGCTGCCAGAGGTTTGCAATTCTGTACTGCCAAGCATTTCCATGATCCTTGAAACATCAGAACCTCCAAGAAGGTCAAGGGTGCCATTACCAATTGAATTTGGAACCCCAGAGTGAGACATTTCACTACCTTTTAGAGAACTTACATCACTTCCCACACTTTCATCTGAAAGCTTGCGAGCGTGACTAAATACTTTACTATGCTCTGACTGGGAGAAAAGTTCCATTCCATTACGAGCTAGTATTGAAGATTTAGAAGCATTTCCATTATGCAGGTCCTTCCCTGTAACATTATTGACATGTCTCCCATGCATTTTATGTTTAGGAAGGCCTTCCAATTGCTCTAGTATAGTCTGCCCCAGAAACAGTCCCTCATCAATATTGGTCATGCCAAACTTCACAAGCTTTTCTATTGGGCTTGTTAGATCTTCATCTAATGCCAGATCCTCGATACCCAATTCTGAACTATCATCCATTCCTAGTCTTGGTGTTCCCAGGTCAGATGTCTCATAAGCAGTATCACTTCCATAATCTGATGTAATGGACGAGCTACCAAAGACGGCAGGTAAGGTCGGATGGGAAGGCGATAGTGAATTCACTTCTGAAGTGTGTTGGCTTGTGTCTTGGAATGCTGAAATGTATAATGACAAAAGATTACTACAGTAAATTCTACCAAAATTTTCTTTAAAAAAAATGTCAAGAGGAAAATGATATTCAGATACACTAGGGATCCCATATTACAAAATTGAGCATGTCCAACACAATATAAGATGCATATCAGCACTTAGTACAAGACAATCACTTACAGGACCTAGCAGCAGATTCTAATTCAAGAAAGGATGCCACTGCAACGCTTCTTGATATATCTATATCAGATAGCAGTTTTGTCATCCAGGCCTCCAAAGAGCACCTTCTCTGCAAAAAAACTGAAACTTCTTAGGAATATTAGCCGCCCACAGAAGTGCATGGATGTGGATGTGCTTTGAGTCATGGAAAGGCATTCTGTCTAAATTTTACTTTCAGTCAGGAGGAATCCCTTATATGAACATGAACAGAACTCATTGGAGTTTCTTCCCATATGACGACACTTATGATTATCTAATACATTAAAAATCACATTATCTACCTCTTCCAACAGTTCCTGACTCTTCATCCGCAGGAGTCCCTTGGGTGGAGTTGTTGGGAGATTCTTCTTGGGAAATGCCTTTTTAAGCTGCAAATGACAGAAAATAAATAAGAATGTCCTTTTATTAATTCAAAATAAATAATATTCAAAATTGGTTTTCGAACAAAACAGTCATTAAGTATTTCGTATTCGTACATCGTTAAATAACTTCAGAAAATCATTAAATCTTCTTAGCACTCCACTTGTAGTTGTAATACCTTCAGGTGATTGCAGTCCCACCTGAATCCTGTAGAACTGTCCCTTAAAATGTTATAATAGAACTTGAAAGAAACTGGTATGCTATAAATGAATGAAAAAAATCTAAGAAATGGATCAGGTTGGAAGTAGTGCGTGCAGGTAGTGTAACTGTTTACTTGAGTAGAGTATTATATCTACTTTATGTTTATACCCATTGAACTACAGCAGTTGGTCTTATCCCAGTACGAATCTGAATATCGACCGGTAAGCTGATTATCTACTATACATATCAAATTTGGTCCATGAAGAATTACAATGAATAAAAAACTACAGGATCAAACTATAACTAAGCTCATCAAATCGAGTGTAATAACAACAAAGACAATCCTATAGAAAGCCATTAACATCGACAAAGGCAACACCAAACACATGGATACTTCAAGTTTAAAAAAGTTCAGCCATGGATGTTGGTTTCCTAATTATCTGCCAAAAGATGACACAAAACAACATCTAACCCTGAGCATGCATAAATACTGGAGTGTCATTCAATTTGAGTGTACCACGACGGGGTCTGAGTTTCTTGATTTGGGAAGAACAACCCAGGACGGAATGATGACACAATAACTCCATCCTGTGTGAGGATCGTGCGGCCAAACTGTCTCCCGCCCGTTCTGCAAAACATACAATTAGCAGTTAAATACTGAAACATTGGCAAAAAGAAAGGTTTATGCACAAATGTAGAGAAATTGATCTTTTTCCGCAATGTAATTACTTGATGATGAAACAAATGGGAATCTTATAAGTTGCAATTAATATGCGAATAAATTTTCAAAGCAACTGAGCTCTAAGCTACACTTTCCAGCCAAATTGATCAATTAAAGAGAACATCAAATCATATAATCGAGCTGAAGAAACTAAAATTAAACTTGATCCGTTACTGTATATGAAAACCGCCATCAACAAGAAAGCCAAGTGAAATTAAGCAATGAGCTTGAAATTAGAGAATTTAAAGTGAAGGAGGAGCAAGAACGGACCCATTTCCGCGGCGGAGGACTCCAATCCATCCCAAGCGGCAGCGGCGAAGTCCCATCGTGTCTGTGCTTCGGAGGACTCCGTCTCTGCTGCATTCTTCTCCGATCTTTCTCTCTACAATTCTCTATCTAACAATCGAAATCGATCATCGTCAGAGCTAGGGTTTTGGTGATCGGATCGGGCGACCCGGCCGAGGCGAATCGGTCATATAGAGAGACCCGAACAGGTGGCCACCGTATGGCGCACGACGTGGCTAATCGGAGCCGGGAAAGGGTTGCGTGTCGCCTGCGCCGATTAATCGTCTTCGTCTTCTCTCTCTCTCTCTCTCTCTCTCTTTTTGTTTTTCTCAGGGAAAGAAAGTCTTGTCAGAATTTTCGCACCATAATTCCCTATTCCTTTTCTTATTTTTTTTCTTTTGAATTTTAATTATTTTTGGTGGTCAAATTATGGAACAGTGTTTCTCCTACCCAACTGTCTTCAAGCGCAGGCCTTGCATTGAGCTCCACGGCCGGTGAAAGAGATGCGGCTGAAGGTTATTTTGGACTTTTCCGTCGGCTTCAAGGTTTACTTTTTTAACATTGGGTCTGGCCTGCTATCTGGTCCATTGTTAACCTTGGGCCGGCCTGCTATTTTTGGCGCTGTTTTTTAATACAAATTTTACATGTCATGAAATCATTATTTCAAAGTGAAGAAAGTACGTTTCTCGTGGTTCATTAGCTTTCACTAGTGAAGGTTATGGTTCTCGTACCAAAAAAAAAAAAAAGGTTATGGTGTCTAAGGCAATGTTTGAGATTACCGGTTGAAGGTTTAGAACCTCGTAACTCTTGTAACCATACACGTGATAATATAACCAATGAACTTATTTCGAAAATATACATCAATATATATGTCTAAACACTCTAAAAATTGTACATTGAGGATCGCTATTTCTTGGATATCATTCTAAAAATTGGATCCTACTCATTTACTTATAAAAATTACATGAAATATGCCCTCGTGACAACATTGAGGAAGAAAATAGCCGATCTCTATTCAACTCATGAATTTTAAAAACCATTTATCACATTTTTACATGTATGTTAGTATGAGTACATGATCAAATACTAGATGTTGAATACAAGAGCAAAGCTAAGTTTGGCCTAAAATAAAATCAAACATTAAAGTTGAATGTGATATAGAGAAAAGGAGATGATTGATTTCCCACGAAAAATTGATGATAAAGAGAGCAATGTTTTGAGAGAGACTACATGAAATCTAAAGGATCATATATGTACCCTTTCTTTTAATTTCCTCTATTTGGATCGTTTCATACGTTAGTGACTCAGCTCTCTTTTCACAAAATGGAAAATGGGACCTATATAAGATCCCAGAAAACCAGAGAGATTTGTTCGACTGATTTTGGGTGAAAGAATTTGAATGGATTACTGCACAGAGTAAATGATCTTAACGTTTTTCTTCTTTTAGCTACAGATTAATCAGTCAAAAGTAAACGAGTCATGATAGACTGATTGGACTCGATCAACCCAAATCTCCAAAAACCAAAAGAGAAGGGAGGCAAGACAAGACCTCATGTCTCCTGAGCTTGAGCAAAAGGACCCTCTGTGGTGCTCAGCAGTTGCTAGTTTGATAAGAGAAACAATCCATCACCCTCACACGCATTGCTTAAGAGAGAATGAAGCTATGATGAAAGCAATAAAAATTTGTGCTTGGGAATTCGAATGACATGTATATACATAGGGATCATGGCTCTAGCTTGCTAGTTTTGCACATCCATGAAACTAGCTAGAGTGGAGTCAGTGGACAATAAGTTTCTTGTAGAAGTTGGATGAAACTTGATGGATAAACTCATAAAAGTTCAAGACATATACGCATACTGCGTGAAAATTTGGCTAAACGATCACTATTTTGGCTGAAAATTTGGTTCAAACGATTACCGGTTGAACTCTTGCGTCACATCTGGAACGAAAGTTGGTTAATCTCCCTTAAAATGTGAATGGAGTGTTTACTGAAATGAGAGCAACGTTGGACCTTTTCACAACTTGTTAAGAAACTTTTCAATTTATTAGGTGATATTTTAATTTTCTCATGTTCATGCGTCATGTCAGTAACATATAAACCAAACCAAGAATCAAGATAAAACGTGAATTGAGAATAAAGCTCTCTGAAAAAAAAAAACAGAAGTTACATTCAACGTCTTCACATTTAAATTTGTACATTAGCTATTGACAACTCTTCTGTTATGAGAAGAGAACCCAATAAATGGGTAAATTTATTTGAAGTACAAAATGACAAATTTGTGGGTGTGATATAACCCTCCTGGAAAACCACACAGTAGTCCTACTATTGTTCCTAATGGTAATAAATTTGAACCCTCAGATCATAACTTCACAGTACCAGTTGGAAATAAAGATTCAAAAGGGCAAACCTTACTGGAAACAGAGAAAATTAATAACCTGTGCATATATAGGGTCACAAATAGGAGCATACATCATAATACATGCGTGGTGGGTAGCTGCAGCATGCAGACCTAAAAAGTCTAAAAACAATGCCTAATCCATGGAGCTGAAGGGTAGCTAGCTAATAAGGCTTTACCTCTCTGAGCCTCTGAGAAATATTACCTATCTCTTTAACTTCAAACTCTGCCTACTGTTCTGTGCCCAAGCACTGCAATGACATTGAAGCAGTGCCTAGCTAGTGTAATTTGTGTCCTTTCTGACTTGTGATGGGGCACTACTCCATTTTAGGTGTCCAAAGCCTACAGGAAGAACAAGACAATTAGGATGATGAGGCTACTCTGCCCTTAAAATTTGAATCAATCAAACAAAGGGAAAGTAGCCCAGCTAACCCATTAATAATTCATCTCCCACCAAGAATATGCATGTGGTCTAATCTGCTTCAGCAACAAGAATGTCGAGTTATGAGTCATCAGTGAATTCTCAGAGTTGCAGATTTCCAAAGAAAAGAGAAACATAAAGAAACAAAGAGGAAAATCATTACCAGCTAGCATCATCAAAAAGCAAAAAAGCTTAATTAATCAATACATACAAAACTTTGGTTGCATAGAGCTATAATGAGGATTTTCTTGTAGAATTGCAGGGGAGAGAATAAGTAGGAGAAAGAAGAAAGCTTGATGATCGGAATTCAGATCCTGCCTGTTATTTTTCACAGCTTTCTCGGACTGTTCTTGCTCTGTTGAAACTGCATGGAGGTTAATCTCCTAGTTCATAATTAAGGCACTTTACAGTTCAAGAAAGCTGTGGAAAATCACAAGGAGGATCATACATAATACCCAAACTTGAACAATCTCCTCTTATATCTAGAAGAACAAGTGTCTGATGTTTTCTGCTGAATTTGAGAGAGAAAATGAAGGAATAATTAGAGGAGCTAGGCAAGTTGGTTCTTTTGATGAATTGAGAGGTTATTTATAGAACATGACCAGAGAGTTCTGATGATCCACCAGTTGCATTATTTTGACACATCAGTAAAAGAAGAACAATTTGGACCCACCACTTAGCAATTTCATCTTGCCCATATATAATCTTAATTAGATAAAAAGGGTTTGATTATGTAATGATTGTAATCTATTTACATGTTTTCTGATTTTAGAGTTCTGATTTTTTTTTTTTTTTTTTTTTTTTTTTCGTATATCAATGTGCATGCCTTCATGATAGAGTGCTGGAAAAAGATGCATCAAAGAGAAGCCATATCTCAGACTTTAACAGTACACACAAAATGAAATCTCCATTCTTTCCTCATTTTATCAAATCTTCCTGCAAAAAGGTGGATTTTAATCAAGTCTGAATTGACATTGTAGTTCCCCAAGATCAGCCCATAAGGGCAGGAAGAGAACGTTACATGTTTGACCAAAAAAAAAATGTTACATGTGGTTGTCACCTTGTTGATAAAATGTTTTAATAATGTATTTCATGTCATGTGTATCTCATAATATGTTACGTTTACAATTTAAATTTTATAAAACTAAAGATGAAAGTGTCAACATGTATAATATTATATACGGAATAATATGTTAAACCAATTTGTGATGCCAGTAATGCCTCTTTTCTTGAGCTTCAAGATAAAATAGACAATTAGTATTACTTATGAGATCGATTGAATTAAAAGTCCAAAAAGAAAAATACTACCAGAAAAGAGAGTTCAAAAGAAAAGCTTCTGGGTATGTTTTTTCTGTATTTTCAGAAATAAGTGGCTGACGGCTCTTTCTTGAGCTTGACAGGCAGAAAAGTTGGTGCCATTTTTAGCTAAATTAAATTGGATCGTCTTTGATTGGTTCTACTGCTTTCGTACCAAGTCTGAATTTCCATTTATTTCTTGGGATCTGAGCAGGATACCAGAATAAAAACTCCCTTCAATCAATTTCTCTCAGTGCTAGCTCATCATCTTAATCAGATTACTTCATTTTGTTCTTATTGTTTTTCTTCAAATTAAAGAAAAATAAGAAAGAAATGACCATATATGTGTCAATTACAGAGATTTAGAACAGATAAAGCATTATTCAGATCACTAAAGTAGAAGAACAAGCATTACACAAGAATAAGGCAAACAGGCTTGCCATCACTGCCCTACATGACTAATATTAATTTATTAACAAATGATAGAACAAAACAAAGCAAGACAAATCAGAAACAATTCCCAACTAACACCAAGCACACCAATAATTACCTAAACTTGCACAACAAAGACCAATCAATTAGCAATTTAGTCCTGCATGCTACCCCAACGGAAAGCTAGCTTTGTAATGTGGAAGTACTTATTCACATTGAAAACCAGAAGGCACAGATTTCTGGCAGGCGCTAACAAGCACGCTCAAAGAGATTGGCACATTTAAGTTAATACCGAGCACATTGGCCTTGAGAGCAGTGCAAAGACAAAGCGCAGCCTCCAAATCAGTGAGGCCTTTAAGCAATGAACAGCAAGGAGTCGTTGGAGGACTTCCGATTTGGAGGTTCACAAGCCCTAGAAGATCTGCACAGACTCCTAGCTTCAACGTGTCTTTCGGGCACTTTTCTGCAGCTGGTGGTGTTGCTGCTGGTGTTGGTGGTGTAGGCTTGGGGTGAGGCTTGCATGTACCGCAGGCAATGGAGAATGTGGAAGAGTAGAGAAGGACTGAGATGATGAGAAGGGCAGCAGAGAGCTTGTTGGAAGAGGCCATTGCTAGCTGAGAGTGAAGTGGATGTTAAGGGGTTGAGGGTGGTTCACCGGAGGGAGGGGGTGCTCTCGTTTTAAAGGCACATTGTGAGGTTGATATTTGAGAATCTGATTGAGTGGAAGAGAGTGAAATTTAGAGATAAATGATAATGTAACAGCGGGAAGTTCTTTGTAATGTAGTGTCAAGTAGGTGGAATAATTTCAAAATTTGTGTTTCTGCTTAACCCTCTAGTATTACTGTCTGGTCCAAGTCTCATATTTCCAGATAATATCAGTTTTCCTGCTATTCTTTTTCAACTGAAATTCCTTCACAACGCATGATGATTTACCAACGGTCTTATATGTTATGTAACTGATAGATTTATCATCAAATAATCTAAACTTACGCGTATGATGAAGATGATGTTTAATCGTGTATGTGCGGAAATTTCTCTCTTGTGGTATTTTGTAACACGACAACATATACACCAAATTATGTGACATGTTATGTTGATGTACAATTTAAGTTGACAAAATATATCATGTCACATCTCCAATGATGTTTTGCGGTAAAACACCATGTGAGGCTCTTCGATCGTGAAGTGTAACACTCGAAAGGAAAATCAGAAGGCCAATATTGGATGGGGGAATCAGAACCATCAGAGGCAATAGCAACACCAACTTTTTGGTGGTTGTGGCAGGAAACTGATGTCCTAAGTTTTGTAACTGAAAGCAGATTGCAAGTTTGCAACGATGAGATATTATCACTAATGGCTTACAGCTTGTAGCTGCGTTGGGACAAAGATGAAGATAAGTACTTTTGGATTCTGGTGTTCTCATTTTCTTGTTATTTTGTTCTGTAATGGGATATTCTATCAATTATGGAAAGCAGTGTGATCTAGATGCTGTTAAGGTTCACATGGGGATGATAAAATGTCGGGGGCTGCTGGGGACTACTCTTCCAGGTTTGATCATCAAAGTGGCAAATAGATCTACACCTTTTGATGTACAACGAGTAATGCAGATCACAGTTTCGGTGAATTTAGTAAGATTGATTTTAGTTACAGTTGGGGTATAATTAAATATGTCATTTACTTCATCAACTATATACATTTAACAAGGATCAAGGATCCCGAACAAACAAACAAAGAAAAGTACAATGCTACGTATCAATACTTGGTAAGAATTATTTCACTAGAAATACATTTATATGTTTGTAAATACTTTTGTATGTACAAACAATTTTGTATGCACAGACAACTTGTCAAAGTTTCTTGATCATAATTATATATATATATATATATATTCACTTGGATTAATATAAGTGATGAATCTCTTTCCAAGGCATCTAAAGAAAACTGATCCTATGCTATTATCAAACGTAAAATTATGATCTCAACAATTACGTTTCGCTTATGTAACGGTCTTTTTTTTGTTCCGTTACATTTTGGGCATGATAATACATTAAGGTACATTCACATGGTTATTATAATCACTACCCTTGTATAAGAGCATCTCCAACAACTTCCCTAAAATTTCTCTAAAATGGGGAAACAAAAACCAAAATCCCAAAAAGTTTTATGCTCCAACTCCAACCGCTTATCCATTTTAGAGATTTTAGCATATATTAAAACAATAAAAAATGCTATAAGATTATTAATAATAAAAAAAAATCATATATTTCATTGTAACATAAATTACCCAATAAAATATTCTAGATTTTTGTTTTATCGTTGGAGCACGTGAATAATTAATATTTAGGGAAGGAAGACTTTGCTGCAAATTTGGGGAAAGAGTGCTTCTCTTTCTTCTTCATCCCCATTTTGGGGAATGAGATGGGGAAGCTGTTGGATCACAAAACAACCTAATATTCTCCAAAATTGATAAAATCAAGAAAATAGGGAAGCTGTTGGAGATGCTCTAAGATAACCACCAATAAACGTTATATATTCTGGTTTAAAGTTTAGTCTCATGCGGTTTTTTATCTCTATCGAGTATTGACTATCACCCCATCATAATTTCGGTTTACTCCAACATTTGAAGAGTTTGTGCATTTTGATTGAACTTAGTTTGCAATGGAGTGGGGGAACCTTTTGAAAATGTACTATAGTGATAACTCATAACTCATACCATACTTCATTGCAAAATGACGATGATAATCTTGTTTTGCGCCTTCTTGTGGAATTGTTTGCATGATTATAACAAAAAGGTAATTTGCATGATAACTTGCGGAAGGGTTCACAAGCTTCACAGTTTGGTTAATTTTGTTTTCTCTAAAATTGACCCTATATGTACCTCGAAGATTACTCACTGCTTACCATTTCTACCTCGATCTATCAACATTCTCTGTTGCTGAAGATCACTCAATTAAAGACCCAGTTCAAGTCCCAGTTCGCCAGATGGCAAAAAGAAGATGGATTGCTTAAGTTACGCAAGACCGGGTAATTAACAATTAACTATGCCAATCGTAGTAGAGATGCAGTAAGTTTGACGAGTTGGCAACTTGGCTAGGGATTTTAATTTGTTGGATAATGAAGGTTTCAAACATTTCGCCACAGTAATTTTCAATTATTGGATCGTCGATACGCTGCATTTTCCTGATGGTAGGCAGCTGATAGGCTGAAACTGAAAATAGGTTGGGAAAGAGAGGGGGACTGAATGCATTAGGAGAGCTATTTTCGTCAGTTGCGAATCTTAGTTTGTTCTTTTACTTTTATCTTCTTGTTGCTTGAATGTGGTTTCAGCTCTGTGAATTGATAGATTTCATGCAACAAGCTAGAAAACATATAATGTAGAATTATAGACAGATCGATCAAGGGGTTTGGGGACACCGGGACAGATTTGGATTATATATAGTAGCTACTACTTGAAATTGAACTCAATGAGGTATGGATGTAGATGCTGCTAAGGTGCCCATTAGCAAATGGATTTTCGGGAATCTGGTCAGATTTTAGATACATTTTCATTTTCACCAACATAAATTTCTATATGAACAAAAAAAATAGAGGAATAGCAAAAGAATAAAAATAACACGTGCTGTTTTTAGTTATTAGAAAAAAAAACTACAAATATAAAGAATTAAGATCAACTAATTAATATATAGATGCTACGTCACTTGTATTGCTAATGCATAGAATAATTTTAAAATAAATATCATAGAGATTTAAAGTAAATAAAACATAATTCACTCAACTAAATTACAGAAAATATTACATAAGAATTATTCAGACAAACATATTTGTCTTGTTATTGTACCAAACTGGGCATCATTGCCCTATATGACTAGAATGCAAATTAAGCAAAAGACATAGTGCAAACAAACCAAATTAAAACTTCAAAAAACAAATAACAAGGATAACAACTCCTGGTTAATTAAGACCATAAAAACAAAGCACAAGAATAATAATTTTATGCGCATTGAAAACCAGGAGGGACAGTTTTCTCGCAAGCACTAACAAGCAAGCTCAAAGCAATTGGCACGTCCAAGTTGACACCAAGCACATTGGCCTTAAGTGCGGTGCAAAGACAAAGGGCAGCCTCTGAATCAGCTAATCCTTCAAGCAGTGCACAACAAGGGCTGGTTGCTGGCGATCCAATTTGAAGGTTCACAAGTCCCAAAAGGTTTGCACAAACCCCTAACTTCAACGTGTCTCTCGGGCAAGTTTCCCAAGCTGGTGCTGGTGCTGGTACTGGTACTGGTGTTATTGGACATGGTGCCAGTGTTGATGGTGTTGGTGCAGGTGTGGGTGTTATAGGCGTAGAAGCCGGTGTTAGTGTTGGCGGTGCCGGTGCTGGTATCGTTGGTGTCGGTGTTAGTGCTGGTGGAGTTGGTGTTGGTGCCGGTGTAAGTGGTGCGGGAGCTATTGGTGTTGGCGGTGTCAGTGAGGGTGTAGGAGCTATTGGTGTTGGTGGTGCTAGTGCAGGTGCTGGAGTAATTGGTGTTGGTGGTAGTGTCGGGGGTGCTAGTGTTGGTACCGGTGTTGATGGTGATAGTGCCGGTTTTGGTGGTTCCAGTGCTAGTGTTGGTACCAGTGCCGATGGCGATAGTGCCGGTGTTAGTGGTGCTATTGCAGGTGTGGGAATTATTGGCGTTGGTGTCAGTGCTGGAGGTGCTAGTGATGGTACTTGTGTTGATGGTGCTAGTCCCGGTGATGGTACTGTTGGTGGTTCTAGTCCTGGTGTTGGTACCGGTGCCGATGGTGCTAGTGTCGTTGTTGGTGCCAGTGTTGGTGGTGTTGGGCATGGTGGTGGTGTTGATGGTGCTAGTCCCGGTGATGGTACTGTTGGTGTTGGTGCGAGTGTTGGGGGTTCTAGTCCTGGTGTTGGTACCGGTGCCGATGGTGCTAGTGTCGTTGTTGGTGCCAGTGTTGGTGGTGTTGGGCATGGTGGTGGTGTTGGGGGTGGTTTTGGTGGTTCTGGTGCAGGTCTGCATGTACCGCATGCAGTGGAGAACGTTGAAGAGAAGAGAAGGACTGAGAAGATAAGAAGGATTGCAGAGAGATTGGTAGTAGAAGCCATTGCTAATTTGCTATATGAGAGGTTATATGAGTGCTTCATTGGAGGGAGAGGGTGCCTTGTTTTATAGGCGCGCAGATCCTCAGGTCACTGTTCTGGGAAGCTGATTGATTGGAAGAGTGCGACATTGAGAGATAAGTGACACTGTACAAACTAGCATGAAGTTCTTGAAAGTTAGCGCACGTCGACAAACTGAAGCAATGAAATCTGTGTCTCTTCTAAGTCGACTAATTTGTCATATATATATAAGGGAGGTCCCAGATATATTTTCGATCTCAGTGTCGTGCTACTGCTACCGAACGTTCTTTGGTGGAGATACCACAACCCAATTAACACCTGCCACGTTCTTCTTCTCCTTCCCCACTCCTCCATGGATACGAGTCATCCATGGCCACCACCACCTCTCTGATACGAGTCATTGTCTCTCAAAACCCATCAGGCCATTAGCCCTAGCTCTTAAACAACACCCAAATGAGTTGGCCGGGGTCGTGGTGGTGGTGCGTGGTAGCCCCCAGCCTCCCAGATTATTATTATTATTATTATTATTACTGCTACTTGTATGAGTTGTATCATACCACATATTGGTTCCCGCTGCTGATAAGAGATTACAGAACAGAGAATTTGGAGAAAGAAAGACAGGTTTGATCAAGCGGTACCTCTGTACGTTTCTGGAAAACCCGAGAAGGAAACTACGAAAGTAAATAATGGAATCAAATAATGAAGCATCAATCAGAAGCAATAGCAACACCAGTTTGGGAAATGACCTATTAAGTCGGTAATACCAAGCAAATGGTATCGACTATCATCCCCTAATGGCTTACGTACAGCACTTCTGGGGCATGGCTAGGTTGAGACAAAGATGAAGCCAAGCGTTTTTGGCTTCTGGTGTTCTCATTTTCTTGTATTTTGTTCTGTAATGGAAAAAGTCTATCAAATAATCGAAGCATGCATCATGCATGGTCGATATATGATGTTCAAGTTCACATGGGATTGATAGCTAGAAGTCTCGGAGCGACTCTGTGAGGATGCACAGCAGCAGGCTAGCTAATATTCGTTAAGCAGGGATTGTCAAAGAGTGTATGCATGGTTTGTGAAAGCCAGTTAGCACCAATAGCTAGCACCATGGGCGCTGCATGACAGCATTAGCTAGGTTGGAAAGACGATGATGAGGATCAGTTGTGTGGGAATGCATGGTAAATCTTTATTGTTTTACTGTGATATCCTTCATTTGTTGCTTGAATAATGTGGTAATTTTCAGTTGTGAACACTACCACAAAAGTGGGCTACAACCACCATTAGAAATGGTGTGTGTTGTGTTATTGGGCACCAATCGATGCTAGGTATAGGGTTTAGACACGGCCTCTCACACTAATACTTGATTAGTACCTATTGCTGGCGTGGCTAAGTTAAGACACTCACTATCAGTTTTTTAATTTGTGACCCATTTTCAGATTACTGTTCTGGGCTTTGGTGACTTCCTTCAACAAACCATAATAACATCAGGTACCCATTTGCATTTGAATTTTATAGTCAGTTTCTGGTAAAGATGCAGGTCGCAGCATAACCATGTCAAAGTCAAACGATTCAAAGAAGTTCAAGGTTTCAAGCAGG
This sequence comes from Fragaria vesca subsp. vesca, assembly GCF_000184155.1. Lineage (NCBI taxonomy): Eukaryota > Viridiplantae > Streptophyta > Magnoliopsida > Rosales > Rosaceae > Fragaria > Fragaria vesca. Next base: position 23,962,015 of record NC_020492.1, on the reverse strand, counting down.
TCGTGAATTAATGTGAAGGTTTCGATCCAAAATCTCATTCCAGGCAGCTGGTAGTAGAAATTGTGAAGGCTTCAAACACTTACCCTACGTACCCTTTATAATTCAGCTCCACAGACTAAACAGAACAAGCTCGGCAAGAACACTTCAACCCATAAAACAACCAAAACTCAAATCTTTGAAATCTGGCCAATCATCATCATCATCATCCTCATTGTACTCGTCCTCCACATCCTCCACCCGGTTCATCTTCTTGTTTCTGCAACACATGCAATCATTATTACACAAAACCTAATAAATCGAACACACAATTTTGGGAACAAACGAAAACCTGAGGGAGAGTCTCCGACGAGCCTGCAACGAGCTCCTCCTTGACGAAGGCCGAGAAATCTTTAGGCGTTGGTCGGATCTGGTGAAAGAATGGGAGATAGACCAATAGATTGAGCTTCTTCTTCCTTCACCTTCTTTGATGAGCTTCTTCAAATCCAGCTTTTTGACTTTCAATCTTCTTTTTCAATTAAGCTGTTGCCGGCTTGGTTCGTGATAACCTGGATCTCATCGGAAATCTTGGAACCCTCGGCCACGAATTGTGAAGACAAAGTGGAGATCTTGGCTGCTGATATTCATTGAAATTTGAATTTTGACGGAGAGACCTAGAGAAAACAGATATAGTTAGAGAAAAGATGAGGACCAAAGTAAAAGATTAATTTATAAACAATTGACTGGTGGTAGAGTGGAGATATGTTCAGATTATATAGAGCACTAGAGAGTAATAAATCCTTTAAACAATTAAGTGGGTGGTGACATTCAAATGTTCAATACACACCAATAGTTTCTAAGGTGATTTTCACAGCACACTATTACATTTTATTTGTGACTTTACTGTCAACTAATTTCAAGTATTGGTGTCTGTTGAGGAGTGTGGTCACCATTGATGCAATAGAGGGTATAAGATGGTATCAATTGCCCAAATTTGTGGTAGTGGAATTGTTGGATTGCATGCCACCAGAGGAACAGATATATTAGCCAGACACTTAATCAAAAAAGAAGAAGAAAAAACACATATATTAGACAAATTAAAGTTGAGTTGGGGGACATATTTGAATGTAGTTGCGAGTGATGGACCAGTGGATGATTAGTTTTACTTGAAATTGAGCATATTCGTGAGAAAACAAAATAGCTATGCTTGTACCAATGACGGATCCAGAAATTTACACTTACAGAGGCACGAAAACAAAATGCTTATATAAAAACATAACGATCTCATAAAATAACTAAAAAATTTAGAATTGAATCCAGAGTCTATATATACATGCTTGTAACAACTTTTATTTTTATAATTCATAAGAGCTTTTCATATCACTAAAGGTATCACCCATTGATGGAGCTAGAAATTTATCTAGTTAAGGTGAGGAAGTTTGGAGACTGAAAAATAAATCCCAATTAATTAAAACTCAAATTATATAGCAAATTCTTAATGAAAACTTGATAAAAGAAATTAATAGAATATTATATACTAAACATAAGATTAATTGAACGTAGGATTTTGGTTATAACAGTAAACTAAAACTACAGTACATGAAAAAAGCTAGTCAGCTAGATAGAGTGTTGCAAACTTAAAAAAAATTTAAACAAAGCAAAACCATTGGTACCCAACTCGAACCTTGGAGCAGCGAAAAACCAAACCTGCAAGTTTTACCGCTAAGATAGCAACTTGTGAATAGATATAAGTCATGTAACTCATAACTATTTATTTAAAAATTCATTAGGGCACGGGTCCCACTGTGCCCTTACACAGCTCTATTACTTACATGGGCCGGAGTAACAAATATCAATGATTTTTGGGTAGTTCAACTTTTACAATCATACAAAATAATACATGCATAATAAGAAATATAACACTCATAGAGATTTAAAGTAAATTATAATACTCTTTACATAATAGGAATTACTCAGACAAACATATTTGTCTTATTATTATTGTACCAAATTGGGCATCAGTGCCCTACATGACTAGAAGGCAAATCAAGCAAGACATAATGTAAACAAATGGAAATAAACAAGAATAACAATCCCTAGTTAAAAGCACAAAATAATTATCTTATGCACATTGAAAACCAGGAGGGACAGTTTTCTGGCAAGCACTAACAAGCAAGCTCAAAGCAACTGGTATGTCCAAGTTAATACCAAGCACATTGGCCTTAAGCGCGGTGCAAAGACAAATGGCAGCCTCCGAATCAGCTAACCCTTCAAGCAATGCACAACATGGGCTAGTTACTGGCGATCCAATTTGAAGGTTCACAAGTCCCAAAAGGTTTGCACAAACCCCTAACTTCAATGTGTCTCTTGGGCAAGTTTCCCAAGTTGGTGTTGGTGCTGGTGTTATTGGACATGGTAGTGTTGCTGGTACTGGTGCCGCTGGTGTTAATGGTGTTGGTGTTGGTGTCATTGGTGGTTGTGATGCTGGTGTTAGTACATGTGCTGATGGTGCTAGTGTCGGTGTTAGTGGTTCTATTGCTTGTGCTGGTACTAGTGGTTCTAGTGTTGGAGTTGGTACCGGTGCCGATGGTGCTAATGTCGGTGCTGGTGGTTCTAGTGCTGGTGTTGGTACCGGTGTTGATGGTACTAATGATGGTGTTGGTGGTTCTAGTTCTGGTGTTGGTACCGGTGCTGGTGGTTCTAGTGTTGGAGTTAGTGCTGGAGTTGGTACTGGAGTCGATGGTATTAATGCCGGTGTTGTGGTTCTAGTGCTGGAGTTGGTATTAGAGCCGATGGTGCTAATGTCGGTGTTGGTGTTAGTACTGGTGTTGATGGTGCTAATGTCGGTGTTGGTGGTTCTAGTTCTGGTGTTGGTACCGATGTTGGTGGTTCTAATGCTGGAGTTGGTACAGGTGCCGATGGTGTTAGTGTTGGTGTTGGTGGTTCTAGTTCTGGTGTTAGTGGTTCTAGTGCTGGAGTTGGTACCTGAGCCGATGGTGTTTGTGCCGGTGTTGGTGGTTCTAATGTTGGTGTCGGTACTGGTGCCGATGGTGTTAGTGTCGGTGTTGGTGGTTCTAGTGTTGGTGTTGGTACCGGTGTTGATGGTGCTAATGCTGGTGTTGGTGGTTCTAGTGCTGGAGTTGGTATATGTGCCGATGGTGTTAGTGTTGGTGTTGGTGTCGATGGTGCTAGTGCTGGTGTTGGTGGTTCTAGTTCTGGTGTTGGTACCGGTGCTGGTGGTTCTAGTGCTGGAGCTGGTACTGGAGTCGATGGTGTTAATGTCAGTGTTGGTGTTGGTACCGGTGTTGGTGGTTCTAATGCTGGAGTTGGTATCAGTGTCGATGGTGTTATTGTTGGAGTTGGTGGTTCTAATGCTGGTGTTGGTACAGGCGCCGATGGAGCTAGTGTTGGTGTTGGTGGTTCTAGTGTTGGAGTTGGTACTTGAGCCGATGGTGTTTGTGGTTCTAGTGTTGGTGTTGGTACTGGTGTCGATGGTGCTAATGCTGGTGTTGGTGGTTCTAGTGCTGGTACTGGTGTTGGTGGTTCTAGTGTTGGAGTTGGTACCAGTGCTGATGGTGTTAGTGCCGGTGTTGGTGGTTCTAGTGCAGGTGTTGGCATCGATGTTGATGGTACTATTGCTGGTGTTGGTATTGGTGTCGATGGTGCTAATGCTGGTGTTGGTGGTTCTAGTGCTGGTGTTGGTACCGGTGTTGGTGGTTCTAGTGCAGGTGTTGGCACAGGTGCTGATGGTGCTAATGCCGGTGATGATGGTTGTAGTGCCGGTGTTGATGGTGCTAATGCTGGTGTTGGTGGTTCTAGTGCTGGTGTTGGTACCGGTGCTGATGGTGCCAGTGTCGATGTTGGTGGTTCTAGTGCCGGTGTTGGTACTGGTGTTGATGGTGCTAATGTTGGTGTTGGTACCGGTGTCGATGGTGCCAGTGCCGGGGTTGGTGATTCTGGTACCGGTGTTGGTGGTTTTGGTGGTTCTGGAGCAGGTTTGCATGTACCGCAAGCCATGGAGAACGTTGAAGAGTAGAGAAGGACTAAGAAAATGAGAAGTGTTGCAGAGAGGTTGGTAGTAGAAGCCATTGCTATATGATAGGTTTTTTGAGTGCTTCATTGGAGGGAGAGGGTGCCTTGTTTTATAGGCGCGCAGATAATCAGGTCACTGTTCTGGGAAGCTGACTGATTGGAAGAGTGTGGAATTGAGAGTTAAGTGACACTGTACAAAACAGAATCAAATTCTTGAAAGCTAGTGCACGACCATAAATTGAAGCAATGAAATCTTTGTCTCTTGTTAGTCGACTAGCTTGTCATAAATACAAGGGAGGCCCCAAATATATCTTCGATGTCAGTATTTTGTTACCCGGCCCAAACGTGGAGATATCATAACCCAATTAACACCTGCCACGCTGTCCATCCTCTCCTTCCTCACCACAACCTCTCTAATACGAGCCATCTTCTCCCAAAACCCATTAGCCCTAGCTAGCTCTCAAACGACGACCAATATATTGACCCAAAAGACTTGGGGTTGTGGTGATCAGACGTTGCCTCTGTTTCTGGAAAACCCGAAATGGAAACTACGAAGGCAAATATTGGAATGGAGAAAGACGGTGGTTCGTGGTTGTACAGGAAAATGACCTATTAAGTCAGTAATACCAAGCAAATAGTATCATCCCCGAATGGCTTACAGCTTCTGGCTAGGTTGAGACAAAGATGAAACCAAGCACTTTTGGCTTCTGGTGTTCTCATTTTTATTGTATTTTGTTCTGTAATGGAATAGTGTCTATCAAATAATCGAAGCATGCATATCATGCATGGTCTATTTGATGTTCAAGTTCACATGGGAATGATGGGATTGATAGAAGTCTTGGATCGAGGCTATGAGGATCGATGCATGCATGTGTTCTTTGGTGGCGATCTTGATTAATGCAGCAGGCTAGCTTATATTAGTAAAGGGATTGTCAAAGAGTGCATGTATGCATGGTTTGTGAAAGCCAGTTAGAACCATGGGCGCTGCATGCCTGCATTAGCTAGGTTGGAAAGACGAGGAGGTCACTTGTGTGTGAATATATGCATATATGCATGGTAAATATTTATTGTTTTACTGTGATCTTCATTTGTTGCTTGAATGTGGTAATTTTAGTTGTGATCAATGGATCGCAGGCCATCAGAAGAACATTTATTAAAGTTGAGTTAGGGTACAGATGATGTAGTCGTGGATGATTAGGATTTACGTACTTGAAATTGTATTCGACGCTTGAAATTGACCTGCATGGATATGTAATGGCCATCTTGGCATGAGTATCTTCTAATGAAATGATTATCATTTGATCAAAAAAATAATTTTGGCTAGTTCAACCTTTACAATTACCTTAAAACATATATTTGCAAGATTAACTAATGGCCGGTTAACAAAGGGGTAAGATTATAGTATGTTAACATTTTTTACAGGCCAACAATTTTTTACCATTGTCAGGAGTTTTACCATATTAAAGACACCATCATTTTACCTCTTAAAGATTTATGCGGTAACTAAGATAACTTTCCACCTGTTCTCTTTGAGGACTTATTTTATTTAAGGGTGCGGCTATTTCCACCCCATCAAATGCTTTCTTCACCCCATATTTCAATTTTAAACTAAATATTTCAATACTAACCCCACAATCAAGAATTTTTGTGAAAATATAATATTAAAATAAAATCCAAACAATATCAATTCTCTACATCTTTACATTGGAAAAAAAAACAAAAACAAATCTCTACATTTTTCAAATCAGATTTGAGAATCACTTCAATCTTCAACATGGTGGTTATACAGTGTGATATATGAGATTGTTAAGTTCTTA
>NC_020492.1:23923207-23956170 GCF_000184155.1 Fragaria vesca subsp. vesca | reverse complement strand
CTTATTTTTATTTTATTTATGGTTTACAAACGTAGTATTTCATATATATATATATATATAATATTCATAATCGTAAAGAAAAAACTCAAGAAAGAGATCGAGGAGAATATAGGATGTGGTTTGAGAAGAATGGAGGTATGCGTCAATTATATTGATGAAATATTATCATTTTTGTAATTGTAAGTTAAAAGAAAGAAAATAAAAACTAGATTTTCACAAAATTTTAATGGCAGAATTGGAATTTTAAAGGTAAAAAATTAGACGTGGGGTGAACTGAGCATTTAGTGGGATGGAAATAGCCGTACCCTTTATTTAATTAATTAATGTAATTATATGCATGTCATACATCATGAATTCTGCTGGTTTCCTCCAACGGCATGCATTTCAGAAAATTGGATAGTTCTATTTTCGTATATGCAGTAAAATATGAGACTTGTCAAAATGAAAATCTATGAGACGGAGTTAATGTTTCAAATAAGCAGTAAAATATAGTTCTTCTGTTCTTACAACTAGTTATATTACAACAAGAAGCTTTAAATACATATGTATTCAGGCAAACAGGCTTTGCCTTCTTATTGTACCAAATTCGGCAGCAGTACTAAAAGGAAAAACAAGACAAAGTGCAAACGTACAAACGCCAATACATATATTTTTTTTTTGAAAAAGAAAAGGTCAATATTAAGACCGCTTAAGCATACAAAGCACAATAATCATCATCTTATTCGCATTTGAAGTTAGGAGGGACTTCTTTCTGGCAAGCACTAAGAAGCAAGCTCAAGCTGATTGGCACGTTCAAGTTGATACCAAGAATATTGGCCTTAAGCGCAGTGCAAAGACAAAGGGCAGCCTCTGCATCAACCAAACCTTGAAGCAGTGCACAGCAGGGACTGCTTGCTGGGGATCCAATTTGAACGTTCACAAGCCCCAGAAGGTCAGCACAAACCCCTAACTTCAACGTGTCTCTTGGGCAAGTTTCTTTAGCTGGAGTTGGTGCTATCGGTGTTGGTGTTGTTGGTGTTTTTGGTGTTGGTGTTTTTGGTGTTGGTGCCTGTTTTGGTGGTGGTGGGCATGCTGGTGGTTTTGGGGGTAGTTTCGGTGGTTTGCATGTACTGCAAGCACTGGAGTATGTTGAAGAGTAGAGAAGGATTGTGAAGATGAGAAGGGTTGCAGAGAGCTTGGTAGAATAAGCCATTGCTGAAAGTCAAGTGAGATTTTAATGGGTTGTTTGTGTGTTTTACTGGAGGGAGGGGGTGCCTTCTTTTATAGGGTAGAAGATTGTCAAGTTTAGCAACTTGTGTTTTGAGAATGTGATTGATTGGAAGAGAGTGAAAACCAGATCGATATATGTGTGTGTGAATGTGTGATATACTGAACCAGCTGCATGGATTGCTGGAATTAATAAGTACGTTCTTTGTAAGTTTGTGCACGTTGGGCAAGTGAAACGTACAATCTTAATTATTTGGGTTCTCTTTTTCTTAGTCGAGTAGCGAGTTATGATGCTTTAGGTCCCAAAGGAAGATATTCTCGAATCTCGATCAGTTTCCGATATCCCTTTCAATACTGAAAAATCTTTACAACGAACGAAGGATGATCGATTAACCAAAGGAGGTGTGATGCAGAACGTGCTCGAGAAAGTTCTAAAACTCAAACCCTATAGAAAGAAAGACTATGAACTTCCATAAACCTAACAAGTATTGAAATTTTAAGGATATAAACCCGATCGAAGTTCCTTGTTGATTCTTTATGTGAGTATATAGCGAAGGATGTAGGACTTTGATATACTTCGTTGATTTCCGTAGGCATAGCTGAATTCATAGATGATCGATAATTAATTCCAGGTTAGCCGAAAGATTAAAACATACATATCCTTAAAAAAACACATATATATCCTTAATAATTTACTTACAGGTTACTAATTATATACAGCATGCATGTCCAAAAATAATCACTAGTACGCAAAATTTTCAGAGATTTTAGAGATTTTTAACAAACGACCATTCAATTAAGAATATGGATCATTATTGTGTGTTTTGTGTGATTCATTGTGTGATCAATATGGATCATTAAGAATATGCTCATTTAGTATTAATTATAACCCCTCATTTAGTACTATCCTGATAGAATATCGATGTAAATGCACTTGCGATAAAATAGATTCGATCTTAACCAAATATACGGTAAAACTATAGGTAATTTAACGTGACACAAGCATATCCAAATAGATAAGATCTTTACACCGATATATCAACATCATATTACTCATACATGCATAAATATACAGTATGTGTACCGTGACTTTTCCGGCAGAAGTACACCATGTGGAGCTCACCGATCATGATATGTAACACCCGAAAAGGAAACTACGAGTGCCAATATTGGACTGAAATCAAATTAGAGGAATCAATAAGGAGCAACAGCAACACCAGTTTTGGTGCTTGTACAAGGAAAATGACGTACTAAGTCGGTAATACAAAGCAAACTGCACTGGGGTACTAACACTCATGGCTTACAGCTCTGTGACTAGGTTAAGACAAAGATGAAGGTAGGCACCTTTTGGCTTCTGGTGTTCTCATTTTCTTGTATTTTGTTCTGTTATGAGCTAGTCTAACAAATACGGGAAAGCAATGGGGTGTAGATGCTGTTAAGGCTCATCACATGGGATTTGCTATGAGTGTCGGGGGAAGGGGACTAAAGAGGCAAAAGAGCTAGGTCATGTACAACGAGTAATCAAACTGATCAGTTTCAGTGAATTTGGTGGGATTTTAATTACATTTGGAGGAAAATACTTGAAAATCACACACTTAGTGCTAACATTTACTCCTTACTAGGCGAAATTCGATACGTAAGGGATTTTGTTGGATCTGGTATAAGTATATCAGATAGTTATAAATCAAAACAAATTATGACCTTTATAACTTGATCTACAAATTGCCCTAATTCTAGCTACCTGCGCACCCGTTCGAGTCCTTTCACATGTGTAGACCATTAGCACAACTGGTTATATAGTGAAGATCAATCTAATCAAGCTACCGAAGATTTGGAGTGAACCAAATAGGTCGAGTATGTAATTGAGTACGAAAACAATCCTTGGGGAAATTAATTAGCAAGTGGTCTGATCTTCTTGTCTGTTAGGGAAATCAAGTTCTCGCGTCGGTGATGCTTCTAAAAATACCATTGAGAAATTATAAGAGCTGATGATGATAAACAAGGATTATCAAAAGCAAAATAGATGTAGTTTTCAAGTTTCTATTCTTGGAGATCATTATCGTTGACAAATATGAATTTGGTCGATCAAATGGTTTTGACGCTGAAGATCAAGCAAGCTTGGCTGGTGATAAACCGCCTTTTGTACGTATTTTAATTACTCTTGTAATTTCTGATTACTCTTTGTAATTACTCACTTGTAATTAGTTTCAATACTGTACTCTAGCAATAGCATTAAGTCGTGTAAGGGGTTAGCAGTTGTTTTGAATCATGAAAACTAGCTACTTGATCATTCGCGTATATTCCGTTTTGTCCATTCGATCTGATCCAAAGAAAATATATATAGGCAAATTGAAGTATTATGTGTGCATGCAACCAAATCGCTTGCAGACGTGGTGTGCCAATCTCGCTGAAAATTTTCGACATCATGACAAATTGAAAACAAAAGAATTTGGACCATGTTTGTCGCTTAATTATGATGGTTATTCTTGTTTGCCATCACATGTTTGTCGCTTAATTATGGGGCATATGCGAGCTTCCAGTTTTCTCGCCTCAGGTTGCATGAATAATTCAATCTCGGAGCTTTGTGTTTTAAAGTGCTTTGATGTTCCTTGTAAGCCGAGACGAGCTCCTCGAATTATAGAAGTGAATTGGATTCCTCCCCTTTTTGACTGCATCAAGATTAATACTGATTGGACATTCAATCATGACTCAAGCAAGGCTAGTTTTGGGGGAGTTTTCCGAAATTTCAAGGGTGAGTTTATTGGTGCTTTTGCTTGTAATTTGGACATCTCTTGTTTAGTGGACGTAGAGGTTATGACTATTATTAAGGCTATCGAATTAGCTTGGGTTCAGGAATGGAAGCATATTTGGCTTGAGGTTGATTCTGCCATTGTTCTTAACTTCATCCATTCCCCTCATCTTGTTCCATAGAGATTTCGTGTTGCTTGGAATAATTGCATGTATCGTGTCTCGCAAATGCAATTTTGGTGTTCTCATATATTCAGAGAAGGGAATCAGGTAGCAAACGCACTAGCAAACTTCGGTTTATCTTCTTCAGGCTTTGTTTATTGGGACTCAATCCCCCAATTCCTTATGAATCTATGCCTTCAGGATCAACTTGGTTTACCTCATTTTCGCTTTCTTCACTGATTTTCTTTCAGTGTTGCTTTCTCTTATAGGTTATGTTGTTTTGTTTTTTGTTGGAAGGGGTTTTGTTAAGCCGTCTTCCCTTATGTTCCCCTGACTTTCTTTTTTCTTAATAAATAGAGTTCAGCTCCTTTTAATCAAAAAACAAAAACAAAAAAAACAAAAGAATTTGGACCAACATACCAAAACCTCCGGTCATTCGAAATCTTATTCGCGTTGGACATGGATACATTATTTGTGTAGGAAACGACTTTCATCCGTATATATAGATTGTTAGGATACGTACTAACCCTAACTGCTACTGGACTACACTATGAAGAAGAAGAAAGCAAAACACAATTCTATTCTTAGATGAAGATGCAATAGCTACAACGAGAGGATATAAAGCCCTCATCATGAGTGACACGTGTCGCTCATTTACTGGCCTAATCCATAACACAAAACAGACCAATTAATTAAACTAAACCCTAATTAAGAGATTGATTAGAGTTTTAAGATAAGCACGTGCAAAACAGCTGCACCTCTCTCTCCTACTGAACATGAAAGGTAAAATTTCCTAACATAGATCGTATAGGTTCTTCGAAAACATATCGCTCAAAGGTGTTTTAACTTCTCCATCATGTATTCTACTAGGGTTTTCCTGGCTTTTATAATTTTCTTCTTCGAGAATTCGACCGGTGATATTGGAGAGCTCTTAAGAGACATGACTTTGGTTGGAAAAGTGGCTTTCAGTATCCTTATTGACTACTTGGCTATATATTCATTCTTGTATATCATTCAAGTTATGATCCCCTACGTCATTAAGCAGACGATTTCTTCGAAGACTAGGATAAGATGGGCAGAAGTTTTGCAGAGAATTTACCAAGTCATATTTACCTACTACCGCCTCACCATCCCTAACATGTCCATTATACTACGGAGGAATTGGCGAGCCATTGACATCAAAGATATTGCAGTACCACCTCAACTTCCATGGCTTATGCTCCGTTCTCATCCTTTCACCGTCGAAGATCACAGCTTTTTCAGTTTGAGTGAAGAAAGATTTCACAAATTATGCCCTCCCTTGATGAGTAGACGGAATTGTGTCGGATCGATTGAGGGGTGGTTGATCATGGTTGATAACGTATTGTGGCGTCCTGAAGGGTTTATGAACCCCAGGTCGTTCTACTCATTATTCAACCAGACATCTACTGGTAACATTCCTACTGTCAACTTCTTCTTGAATCCAATGTCAGGAGCTCGAATCGATCTCCCTTCACAATCCACCATTCCATGCCCCAATAGCAATCAAGCTTCCTTCTTCCGCAAGGTAACTGCTTCTTCAGCGCCAACAAGTTGCAATTGTCTTGTGGCTGCAATATGTTCAAATGGTCGTTTGGCTTTCTTAAGACCTAGTGCAAAATCATGGACCCTCATTGATGAAGTTCATCATGAGGGGCACAAATTTGTGGATATAGAGATACTTGATGGGAAATTATATGCTGCAACCGATGAGGCATCTAGATTTTTAATGGTATTTGACCTCCAAGATGCTACCTATACAGTTGAGAGGTTAGTTATGCTTGAACCCTGCCCTGATCCTTTACGGTTGGCGAGAGGAAATATCAAAGCAGTTTATAAACGTTTTGAGCGCGAAAACGTTTACATAGCAAAAGATTCTACATCAGCCGAGTTGTTTTTGATTCTTCGTAACAACAGTTATATACTGGAGAATGATCCACCAATTCCATGGTCCGCGATCATAGGTGATGCAAATTTTGTAATTCCACCTAAGACCAGTGGATTTCGAGTGTTCAAACTCGAAGATGGTTTTCCAGGACATGCTCGATGGATAGAGATTGAAAATCTTGGTGATCGAGTATTGTTTCTGAGTGAGGTCGCCAACAAGTTCATCAGTGTCAGCAACGGCCTTGGTTATGATCTGAAAAATAAGACACTTGAGAAGAATTGCATACACTTTGCTTTTGATAATCCTTATCTATCATCGCATGCTTTTGACAAACTTTCTAAACTTTTGTTAAGATCCCCATCTAGGGAAGTTGATGTTGGAGTATTTTCCTTGACAGACAAGAACATCAGACCTTTAACTAAATTCTCCAAAGACCATTCACGTAGCTTGTTGCACACTAGACCTATTTGGTTCACTCCAGGTCTGAAAAATTCTTTATTCGATCTTTTAGCTAAGATATCATGTTGTACGTGTTTACTTGCACTAAAAGCAATGTTTTGGGAGGTTTCAGTTGTCAACAAGGTGTGTTATACTTATACATGTTCTTCTATCCAATCATTCATCATGAGAAAATGCTTGTTGCAGTGAAAACTAAGGAAAACGGGCACTGAAGTTTTGGATGTATACATATGTCTTAGATATGCCTTAGTCCTAAGAGTTTATTACTACCCTTCTTTTGAGTATATAAGAGACTAGTACGTACTTTCAAATTGGCAAAGATATATTGGGGCATTATTCATCTATCTGTGTTAATTCATGTGTCATCCTTGTTCAAAGAACCATAGTTGCTTCAACCATATTGTGGTGATAAGGAAAATATATTAAACTCGAGATGGAGATGTTACAAAATGTGTGGGACCCCGTCTAATGCGATAAGGAAAAAAAAAATGGAATTATTTGATTTTGGTTTGTCCTTGTTTGACTAGGAAACGTTGTTCTTTTTTGAGAATTGGGAAAGTTGTTCTCTTTTGGTGCAAAACTAGGAAACGTTGTTGTCTTTTGGTGCAAGACTAGGAATCGGTATTACCTTTGTATGTATATATACATGTACAGGTTCTTGAACAAAATTGCTCAGAGGGGAAAATCCATCATGTATTATACCAGACTATTGCTCGCTTGTTTGATTTCCCTCTATGAGAAGTCGATCTATCCACCAGAGATTTTAAGTGAGATGAGTTTGGCAGTAACACTACCTTTCTGTATTTTTCTTGTTCTTACGAACTACTTGCTTATATGTTCGTTCTGGTATCTCTTTCAAATATTGTTCCAGTATATCATTAGTCGAACAATTTGTTTGGAGACAAAGGTAAGATTGGCGCAAGTTTCTGGACGTGTTTTTCAAGTTGTATTCACGTACTACCGCCTGTCAAGAGCTTTCTTACTGCATATGATCATCCCTGACATGTCGAAAGTAGTAAGAATGGTGATGCCTCGAAAGTACTACAATAAGTTTTGCAAATTACCAGAAGATATAATTCCACTGATTCAAAAGCGCCTTCAACTTCCATGGCTTATGCTCCGTTCTCACCCCTTCTCCGTCGAAGATCACAGCTTTTTCAGTCTGAGTGAAGAAAGATTTTACAAACTATGTCCTCCATTGATGAGTAGACGGAATTGTGTTGGTTCGATTGAGGGGTGGTTGATCATGGTTGATAACGTATTGTGGCGTCCTGAAGGGTTTATGAATCCTTGGTCGTTCTACTTATTATTCAACCAAACATGTACCAGTAACATTCCTACTGTCAACTACTTCTTGAATCCCATGTCAGGCGCCCGAGTCGATCTCCCTTCACAATCCACCATTCCATGCCACAACAGCGATCAAGCTTCCTTCTTCCGCAAGGTAATTGCTTCTTCAGCACCAACAGGCAATTGTCTTGTAGCTGCACTGTGCTCAAATGGTCGCTTGGTTTTCTGTCGACCTAGTGCAAAATCATGGACTCTCATCGAGGAGAAGGGTCATCATGAGCGGCTCAATTTTGTGGATGTAGAAATAATCGATGGGAAATTGTATGGTGCAACAAAGCAGGCATCTAAATTTTTAGCGGTAATTGACATCCAAGATGGTAATGCCGACGGCCATCCTACCTATACGGTTGAAGGATTGATCATGCTTCAACCTTGGCCAGTCCCATTACGAATGGTGAGTAATAAGGCATCAAGTCGAGTGTATACAAGGCATGTGCTTGAAAGGATTCACCTAGCAAAAGATTCTACATCAAACGACTTGTTTTTGATTCTTCGTAAGAACAGTTATGTATTGGAGAATGATCCCGCAATCCCTTGGTCTGTGATCATAGGTGATGAAAATTTTAATTCTCCACCAAGAACTCGAGGATTTCGAGTGTTGAAACTCGAAAATGGTACTCCAGGGCATGCTGAATGGGTAGAGATCGACAATCTTGGTGATCGAATACTAATTTTGAGTGAGGCTGCCAACAAAATCGTTGCTGTCAACAATGGCCTCGACTATGATCATAGAGCTGAGATACTCGAGGGAAATTGCATCTATTATGCTTATGATAATCCTTATTTATCATCACCATCGTTTGATACTTTTTGTAAACGTAACTTCGCATCGCCAGCGAGAGAGCTTGATGTTGGAGTGTTTTCCTTAGCCGAAAAGAAGACCAGATCTCTGAATAATTTTTCGAAGGATTATTTCCGAAGCAAATTACACACTCGACCTTTGTGGTTCTGTCCAAGCTAAGTATCGAGTTGTGTTTACTTCTTAATTTGTAGTGTCCCAATGTCTTGGCCTCTTGGGGAAACAGTCTCTGTTTTTTTTGGTTTATCATCGGTTTTATTATGTATTAATTTTTGATTTTTCTGTTTCCATAAACAGATGTGATAACGATTTAATTATGGTAATGTATTTCCACCTATTGTGAGTTTTAGAAATTTCAAGCCATGATTCTCTGACTTGTTTACAACAAAGATGGCAGCACACAAACAAGCTTGCCCTGTCATTAATGTAAAATACCTACTGGCTAATATTAACAAACAAAAGATAGCAAAGAAAGACGAAAAGGGAAACAAACCAATGCAGTAATCATCTCATGATAATGCAACAAACACCAATGAATTAGTACTAGTGTAGACAGTAGTGTACTACTACTCCAATAGAGAGCTACCTCTGTAGTTGATCAAGTACTTATGCAAGTTGAAAACCAGAAAGTACATACAGTTTTCTGGCAAGTACTAACAGCCAAGCTCAAAGCAAGCAAACTCAAAGCAATTGGGAGATCCAAGTTAATAACAAGCATATTGGCTTTGAGAGCAGTGCAAAGACAGCTGCTAAGCAGGCAGTCCCGCAAGCAATGCACAGCCATGACTGGTTGGAGACTTGGAGCCAGGCCTCCAATTTGGAGGTTGAGAAGCCCTGCTATAGAATGTCTGCACAAACTCCTATCTAGCTAGCTTCAACGTATCTTTCAATCACTATGCCACAGCTGTAGTTGGCGGTATTGCTGCCAATGTTGGTGATTGACTTGGTGCTGTAGGTTCGGGGTGAGGCTCGCATGTACCACAAGAACTGGAGAATGTGGAAGAGTGGAGAAGGATTGAGAAGAGGATAAGGGCTGCAGACTGCAGAGAGCTTGCTTTGCTGAAGAAATTAAATCATTGCTAGCTGAAAGTGATGAAGTGGATATTAAGGGCTTTTCTCTATCTTTTTGGTCTGAGGATACCAAGGGGTGGGGTAGTAGTGCTTCACTGGGGCAGGGGTGCCTTGGTTTAAAGACATATTGTGAGGTTGCTGTTTCAGAATCTGACCGAGTAAAAGAGGGTGAAATTGAGAGACAAATGATAATCTACCAGCATTAAGGCATTGTGTTCTCCCAGAGGCCACTAGTACTAACATCTAGACTAAGTTTGCATTGGTAACTTGTGAATGTGTGAAAGACTAGGTTTGCATTGGTAAGTTATGGCATATCATATCAACTAAGAGTTATAATAGCCACTTCCTGAAAAGAAAATCGGTAGCACTTGACATACAAAGGAATATGGGTCTATTGTGCTTAACCTACTCTAAATTGCGAGTAGTTTTAATGAGTGATGTTCCATCCATTGATGCAGCATGAGATGGTTAATGCTTGCTGCATTAAGACCTAAGAGAAATGGGGCACTAAGCTATTCTAATGTGACTCATAGATGTGCCTTATTCCTATGAGTTCCTTTAAGTTAGTGCTATAAAATGAGGGTAACCCACACAGGCAAACAACAAATGAAGCATCTCTAGTTCTATGGCTCATGGTAATAAAAGCAATTGAGAACCCAATGATTCAAATTTTCAGTAACTATTCATTAATTCAATCAAACCCACAATTACCAAGTAATGAAATCTCTAACAGCAATCATAGAAGTATATCATATCACATCAATTCTCATATATATCATCTTCAAATTAACATATATAATGTAGCAATCCAACTCTGATGCAAAACTCTTCAAGTTTACATCCCAAAAACTAGCAATCCTCTGTAGCCCTGTGGGTGTGTAGTTTCAAAGAACCTCTTACAGTATTCATAGCTCCATATACTGATAGACCTCTCAATGAACTGAAATACCCAAAACTTAAAACCCTTGACAGTTATAACCCATATTTTGAAACGTATTAGAAACCCCAAATCTGATCAGCTAATAACTATCAGAGAATGTATGAGATTAATTTCCATAAGACCATAACTACTGTACGATAATTAGAGTTCATTTCCGTACCTATATATAATTGGAGTACTAAATGGCATGGCTCATCCTCAGTCGACTGGACAACTTCGAGTATGGGTACCTTTCCTCATCTTCATCCGAGTCAACTTCCATGACCACATGGTCTTCCTCATCTGAACCAGCTCCATTTCTCTCATCATTTCTTTCTTGTCGACCCCAGACATATGTACACATCGTACGTTGCCACAGAGAGTAAAGTGATTATGAATGTGGTTTTTAAAGCACCAGCGGATGTCATCCAACTTGTTCGAGACCGAACACCGGCACCGGCACCATTCATCGCTGAAATGAAGAAGTTCCTGACCTTGCCCATAATGCCGCTCAAAGACACCATCTTTCTCTCTTACTGAGGACCTGAAGGAGGGACTAGACCTTGTCTCTTATAACAGTGTTTGGCACCCTTAAACTGCGGTATAAGAAAAAGTTGTCAGCTTTCGATACAAGTCCAAGCGAGTGCGGGGCTCCGGGCATGTCCAAATCTCCAAATCATCCAACCCAACTGCATAGATTTTGTGCATTTCCTTTGTATATACATGAAAGCCCGTAGCTTTTAAGACGAGGACTAATTAAGAATTATTTTATTTCACAGATTTATTAATTACATTTTCGTAGTTTAAACGTTAGATATTTATTTGAAGACTTGAATGGTTCATGTTTTGTTCATTCACGACGGTTTACAAGTACTGTGAGTGATCCACACAAGTATTGGGTGGCTACTCATACAAGGCGGCTCTTTGTACTCGTTGTACTTTTGTAATCCTTTAGTTGAGTTAAAGGTTGGGAGGTATACTTCCTGTAAACACTTGTGTGACCATATGTGTGCTTACTCATTGCTATGTCACAGGGTTATATAGTGTATCAGTTTAATTTTCATTTTCCTGTAAACACTTGTGTGTTGGGTTATAAGCTTAGAAATGCTTAATCAACTACTGCAAATGTTGTGGTAATTATGCTTCATAATGTTGGTCATCCTTCTTCAAAGAATTGTACCATAGTTGCTTGAATGGTAGTAGTGTATGAGTTGAAGACTCACTCACTATTGATGTTGGATCAAAGAAATTAGGGTTCACTCCTATGTAAGTACAATTGCATGTACGTACGCTATACAGTATTTTATACGAATACGAGTACCAGTTTGAGACGTACATTTGTACTACCGTTGAATCTTATTAAGGTGGGACACAGCATTCAAATCCAACGATCCAGAATGGTCCACACAGATTCACCCTGTAACTCCAATTCCATTCCAATTCGAAACCAAACGATTTTGACCGTCCCGGAAAAAACGAATTTACCATTTTTGGCCGACATCAAAACTCTCCGAAAAGATCAGAAAGGTCCACCAGTCTCAGTCGCCATCACGTTCCAGCTCTCTCTTCAAAAAGGAAGCTTCTTCACTTTCCAAAAACCCCGACCTTGCGATCCACAACACGACGTCGTTGCGGCAGCGATGGCTATACTCTACACTCTCGTCGCGCGAGGATCGGTCGTGCTGGCCGAGTTCAGCGCCGCCGCGACCAACGCCTCCGCCATCTCGCGTCAAATTCTCGAGAAGATCCCCGGCGACAGCGACACGCACGTCTCCTATTCTCAGGATCGCTACATCTTCCACGTCAAGCGCACCGATGGACTCACCGTGCTCTGTATGGCCGACGAGACCGCCGGCAGTACGTCGTCGTTTTGCTCGATTCCCCCAAAATTTTCAATTTCTTTTGAATTGAATTGGCTGATTTGGATGGTGATGATGATTGTGTGCAGGGAGAATGCCGTTTTCGTTTCTGGAAGACATCCACCAGCGATTCGTGAGGAGCTACGGCCGCGCCGTGCTGACGGCTCAGGCCTACGGCATGAACGACGAGTTTTCTAGGGTTTTGAGCCAGCAGATGGAGTACTACTCCAACGATCCTAATGCCGATAAGATTAATCGACTCAAAGGCGAAATGAGCCAGGTGAGAATGACAATTTCTCTTTCGATTTATGAATCTGATTTTTCGAATTCGATTATTGATTTTGGAGATATATTTTGAATTAGGTGCGGAATGTGATGATTGAGAACATTGATAAAGTGTTGGACAGAGGTGATCGGTTGGAGTTGCTGGTTGATAAGACTGCTAATATGCAAGGCAATACTTTTCGATTCCGAAAACAAGCTCGCCGTTTCCGAAGCACTGTTTGGTGGAGAAATGTTAAGCTCACGTATGTTTTCGAATCCAATATGAAACCAAAAGTTACTAAAGAGTATGACTTGAAGGATTCTGCATCGTGTGTTTTGCTGCTTTAGAAGTGTGAATGAATTTGAAGTAGTGATGCTTATGAGAATGTCTAGCTTACGAATTGCTTTTGATTTTTGCAGGATCGCGTTGATAGTCCTTGTGCTAGTGGTAATTTATATCGTGATGGCTTTTGTTTGCAATGGCCTGTTACTATCCGGTTGCTTGGGTTGAGTGTGAGACTTGAATTGGATTGGAATGTGTGCTTTTCCTCTTCAGATTTTCGTCTCCTGGGAGTATGGGGTTCTTCCTGTAGTGTCAGATTTGAAGTGTTTTGTGATTGTGTGTAATTTTCTTAATTCATTCAGGTTGTAATTTTCTTTTTTCTTCTTTGGCCAAAAGGCTCTGTGTTTCTTGAAACCATAGCTTGATGAGTTCATATTTATTGAGGTTTATATGGAGTTCTGTTGCAGAATGTGTCTGCTGTCATCTTTAACTGTTCATTCCTTCTGCCTGTGTGTCTAAAGATGACAAGTTACCGTAAAAAGGCAAATGAAATGGAAGAAGAGCTTTCTACTTTTTGCAAGTAACTATATTTATGATATACACTTCTATGTTTCATTGAGGGTGTCCTCTACAAGATGAAACTTGTTCAACAGCTTCTCCAACGCTTGCAAGGTCGTCTTATAATGTTCCTCAGATTGTGCCCCTTCTTCTGCAACTGGAAGGGCGAGCTTATAAAGATGATCACACCAGTATGCCGGGTCATACACATCATTACTACTTGATCCTTGATGCAGAAGATGCGTGCACTTGAAATTTTTGCTCCACCGTGGTAATATGTATCGTGACGGGATCACTTCCACGCCATTGTAATTTAGAACGTTTAAGGCATGCCTGCACAGATACCCTTTGTAGTTGAACAAACTGCAGATGCATCGGATATCCACTTGTGTTGTCTCATACAAAACCTCATAGCATCTTACTTCCTTCTCGTTTCCTTCAACTTCAACTCGTTCTTTGACTATGTAGGTTATTATAGGACCATTAACATTGACCTGCCTTGTATTGAAGCAGGAGTACATTCCCTCAACCTCCAACTGGAACCTCCTGAATATTTCCTTTGTGTACACTTTACATAGTTGCACTTCAAAATTGCATCTTGTTTTCAATTCAAAGCTTGACGTTCTCGACTCCTGATCTGCCACCACCTCTTTCATGCGCTTCCTATGAAGAGCAAGGTCATACTTATCGACAAACTCCTTGAAAGACGTATGTTTATGCACATAACCATCAAAAAATGCAGGCAAGCTCTCACTTTCGCGGATAGGGATCATTCCCGCAAAAAATGTGTCTTTCAAGTACACTGGAACCCAGTTTTGCCGATCCTCATACAATTGCTGAAGCCATTTGTTATTCCCAAGTTCATGCCGTTTGATCATTTCAGCCCACGAAGTTTCAAACTCAGCTATTTTCAAGGAATCATAGATTGCTTTGTGCAAGTGTCTTCTGATTGCTTCATATCCCTTCAGTCCTCCCAACTTCTCTGGAACCTTCTGTGTGATATACGACAAACAACAGCAATGGCGAGCCTCTGGGATCACCTCAGACACTGCATTTTGCAACCGTTTGCATTTGTCCGTAATGAAAACCTGTGGAGGGCGCCCTAGCATGCATTTAAGCCATGCACGGAGCATCCAAACATAACAATCCACTGACTTAACCCCAAGGAAGCCACAGCCGAACAGCACAGATTGTCCATGATGGTTTACACCAACAAATGAAATCAGGGGGAGTTCATATTTGTTTGCCAAGCACGTTGTGTCTATGGCTACAGTATCACAGAAGTATCCATATGCAGCCCTGGACCTGGCATCAGCCCAAAATACATTCCTCAGACGTCCATCATCATCTAGATCCATCAAATAATAAAAATTAGGATTCGTCAATTTCATTCGACAAAAGTAGTTGTAAACTGCATGAGCATCTCCTTCTCTAAGTTCCAAGTGCTGAGAGTGATCAATAGGATTTAAACCTTCAGTTTCACTTAAGGTTGAACATCCATTGCACCCAACATCCATAACAGATGTTCGATATAGCTTGATAGTATGAACTTCTGTGACAGGATCTGGCTGCGGCTGTGCATTTTTGGCAGCAATGATCATTTTTTTATGCGACTTGTAAAACCTTTTGATCTGTGGACTCACCTGATGGTTGTGTTGAAGCTCTGATTCAACTATTCTCCACCTTTGGGAGTCCACAAGCTTGATAACTATCATTGCAGGACAACCGGTTCTTGTCTCTGGTCTTGGATTGTTTGCATCACTCTTTTTCTTGAAACCTGCACTGCTGCAACTTAATTTTGCTCTATATCGCTCTTTTCTCTTTGACCTGAACCATGAATTGCTCACTCTAATGCCAAATCCCTGTTCTTTACCATAGAGATTGTAGAAATCATAGGCTTCGTCAAAAGAGTCAAACTCCAAACCGACAGTAGGTTGTGGGGAGACCTGTTTACATTGTGTTTCCCCATTTCCAGCATCATGCCCTCCCTCCAAGTCATACTCATCACCTTCATCAAACACTGGCTCGCTGTTGAGACAAACTTCTTCCATCTGAAATAGCAAACATAAAAGGCTTTTATACGAGGTTTAAGAAAGTTTGCAGAAGGTCTAACCAAAATGTTATATGACTAATGCAACTTAGAATTTCAAGTTTCATGATTTAGAGTGTATCAAAGATAGCTAGACACAGCTGCCAAAAGAGAGTTTCAATTTAGATAACAGGGCAGACATATAGCAGAAAAAAAAAAATCTGAAAGGTTCTGAGACCTGACCATTGATACATACATTAATATTAAGCACTTACAAAGCTATTCCAGCTTTGCACTTACCAGAGTCGCATGTTAAGCGTGCTACAACAAAAGAAGCATATTACAACACCCAAAGCATGTCACAACAACCCAGCATATTACAACCACCAAATTTGTACACTAGAGATGGACACTCAAACAGAGTCGATTGGATAGACTCAAATGCACAAAAAATCCGACCACAACCAAAATATATACAAAGTCATTGATAATATTACCTCTATATCAAGCAAAACTGTTGTCAATACCTTGCCTTCCAGACCTTAACCAAATTCTCAAAGCTCTGACAACATGTAGACGTACTCGACTTTACACCCCGCGATTCACTTCAAATCATACATTCACACTCAAATCTCAATCTGCACATATACAACCAGTAAACCACTACAACACACTGGACTCTTAGTTCTTATAAGCTTTATCAGCTGAAGCATTCTTTTGGGTGAAAATTAGCTTTCTGAACACGAATTATTCAAAATTTAAACATTGGGTTAGTTTCCCACCATTTTCTGGGGAATGTAGGAATCAAGGTGCTGGAGTTCTAGGTCAAAATCATGAGTTCAAATCCATTACTCTACTTTGAAACGACGAAAGATACTTGGGAGAGTAGAGTGAGAAGTTAAGCGATCTTACAGAGATGAATCGGGTCGGACTGCGAGGCGGGTAAATCATGGGTGTGAGAATTTGGGGATGTCTCTCCGAGTTGGCTGTTGCTGGAGAAAATGTGCGAGTCACACTCGGGATTACGGACCTTCCACAAATCTATCGACCCCTTCTCGTGACACGTGTGGGTTGATTTGCTCTAGGATTTAATTTTTATTTTTCTTATCTTAAGCCTTTTTACAGATAGGTCAAGCAAATGTGGAAAGATTGAGAATCGAAATAGGTAAAAACAAATTTACTCTACGTGGAATGTTGTAATGAAAAAAGTGAATGTTTTTTTAATGAAAAGATTAAGAGCTTGAACAAGTGAGGCGAGTTATAGTCATTCTTTCGTAGGTAACTTTCATCATTGCATTAGAATTCAATTTTAATGTAATTTTAAAAATTTAAGTTGTTGAGACGAACGAAGATGCATGCACTATTACTCAAACTATTAAAGAGAAAACTTGGATTTGAGCTGAATAAAAAAGTTCAGAGAAGATTAAAACAATGTTGACTGGATTGGAAGTCACACGCAAACAACATATTCGCAATGTGATGTTGCATTCCAACCCATGCAAGGCAAACAAGTTTGATCTCTTTATCTGTTTTCATTTTTGCTATACAGCCTATACCACAAGATTTGTTTATAGGTTACATGTAATTCCATAAATTGTTGTAAAAAATATATATGCATTAATGCAATTACTTACTATATACTAAGTCAAATCTATCAAATTTTACGTCTGATTGTCATTTAACTCTACAAATGCACTAGCAATTTCATATAACCACAACTTCTCCTATTCTATCAACAAAACACTAACCACATCTCATAGAAGATTTCCAAAATACCAATATTTAAAAAGAAAATCGATTATTATTATTTTTTTTGTAAAAAGAAAAAAGAAAAAGGAGAAGTGGAATAAATGGCACACCAATCAAGTTCATCAAACGGGAAGGAGTCAAGTGTAGAGGATTCAAGTAGCAACAGTGGTGGAAGAAAAATGTGATTCCCAAAATCAACGGCAAAAAGGCATGTAGAATCATGCGACTCGTGATATGATTGGTCTAAAGCTTTTACAGACGTGGCCCTATAGCTGCAAAACCAGGGCACAAACCCCTGCCCACACAGGATCTTCCCAAGCCACGTGCCTCCATTCGTCCACGTACTCCTCCTGGTCCCAGCTCACGTGAAACAAAATAACACCTGCACGCACCGGATCAAACCCCTCCTCCAGGGACGAAGCGCAGGCTAACTAAAGTGCGCCGCAAGGTGTCGCCTCCTTCGTTCTTCTTCTTGTTAAGGCTCACGACAAACCCTAAACTCACGACAAACCCTCTCGTCTTCCTCCTTCTCTTTCTCTCCAAAAATAAAATAAAATAAAAATGAAAAGGGAAATTAATTAAATCGAAGCTAAAACGGAAAAAAGGAAACCAGAGAGAGAGAGAGAGAGAGAGAGGAGTGCACACGAGAACCAAATGAAGCACCAGCAGAGCAGCTCATCGTCGCCGTCGCCGTCGTCTGAGGCGGTCCCGTCGTCGTCTTCTCCTTCTTCATCTTCTTCCTCGTCGTCGTCGTCCGCCGCGGACCAATCGCATCCCGCCACCGCGAATTCGGCTGAGAAGCCGCTGCCGGTACCGGCGGCGGCGGCGGAGGATGTGGCGGCGGGGGCGGCGAGAGACGGCGGCGGGGCGCAGGAGACGGTGACGGTCGATCGGAGAGGGGAGTACTCGGCGGTGTGCAGATGGACGGTCCAGAATTTTCCTCGAATCAAAGCTAGGGCACTGTGGAGCAAGTACTTCGAGGTGGGAGGCTACGATTGCCGGTTGTTAATATACCCTAAAGGTGACTCACAGGCCTTGCCGGGGTACATCTCCGTGTACCTTCAAATCATGGACCCGCGCGGCACCTCCTCCTCCAAATGGGACTGCTTCGCCAGCTACCGCCTCGCCATCGTCAACGTCGTCGACGACTCCAAGACCATCCACCGTGACAGCTGGCACCGCTTCTCCAGCAAGAAGAAGTCTCACGGTTGGTGCGATTTCACCCCCTCCTCCTCTGTTTTTGATTCCAAGTTAGGTTATCTCTTCAATACCGACTCCGTTTTGATTACGGCTGATATTTTGATACTCAACGAGTCGGTTAGTTTCACACGAGATAATAATAATAACAACAACAACAGTGAGCTGCAGTCGTCATCTGCCGGCTCGGTGATGTCATCCTCCGTCGTGGCCAGCCCGGTCTCCGACGCGTTGAGTGGCAAGTTCACTTGGAAAGTGCATAACTTTAGCTTGTTTAGGGACATGATTAAGACTCAGAAGGTAATGAGCCCGGTGTTCCCGGCCGGAGAGTGTAACTTGAGGATTAGTGTTTATCAGAGCACTGTGAATGCGGTAGAGTATTTGTCAATGTGCTTGGAGAGCAAGGACACTGACAAGTCGGTGGTGTTGTCCGATAGGAGTTGTTGGTGTTTGTTTCGAATGTCTGTGTTGAACCAGAAACCGGGGTCTAATCACATGCACAGGGACTCGTATGGGAGGTTTGCTGCTGATAATAAGAGCGGGGATAATACGAGCTTGGGGTGGAATGACTATATGAAGATGGTGGATTTTGTTGGGCCAGATTCGGGGTTTTTGGCAGATGATACTGCGGTGTTTAGTACCTCATTTCATGTGATAAAGGAGTTTAGTAGCTTTTCCAAGAATGGGGGATTGACTGCAGGGAGAAGTGGTAGTGGGGCGAGGAAATCGGATGGACATATGGGGAAATTTACTTGGAAGATTGAAAATTTTACGAGGTTGAAGGATCTTTTAAAGAAGAGGAAGATAACTGGTCTTTGCATCAAGAGCAGGAGGTTTCAGATTGGGAATCGTGATTGTCGGCTCATTGTTTATCCCCGAGGTAGGCATCATTATTGCATTGGAGAATCGTTTGTTTTTAGTATTCTTAATGACTGGTTGTAACCTTTGATTACTCTTTCTTTTTGTGAACAATTGTCTTGCAAAGTTATGAAATCATGTGGTATATCGTTTATATACAGATTTATGAGGACTAGTAGTTCCTTTATCATCCTATTTGAATATGGTTTTACATGTCCCTCACTATAACTGCACCACTTGAACGTTTTGGAGCTGCATCTGTAGTTACTTGCCATCATGGGCCACTGCAAATATGGTATGTATTAATGCTATCAAAGATAGCATAACTGCATAGATTGCATCTTTTGTTTATACTCTGATACTTGTGCTCAATGTTACTTGAGCTTAGTTTGGGATGTTCATCTTGTTTGTATGACTGTTTTGCCAAAAAGTTTGATATTCCATTCTTTTGTCATAGGCAGAACAAATATTGCTTAGCTTGTGCTTGAGAGAGCTCTGATACAAAACTTGCCATATTTTTTTATGGTATCAGGGCAGTCTCAGCCACCTTGTCACCTTTCAGTCTTTCTTGAAGTTACAGATTCACGAAACACTGCCAGTGATTGGAGTTGTTTTGTGAGTCATCGCTTGTCTGTTTTGAACCAGAAGATGGAAGAGAAGTCTGTCACAAAGGAGTCTCAGAACCGCTACTCCAAAGCTGCAAAGGACTGGGGTTGGCGTGAATTTGTGACGCTTACTAGTCTCTTTGATCAAGATTCAGGGTTCCTTGTTCAGGACACTGTTGTATTCTCCGCAGAGGTCCTTATATTGAAAGAGACATCAGTTATGCAGGATTTGATTGATCAGGATACAGAGTCTGCTACCCAGATTGACAAGAATGTAAAACGAAGCTCTTTTACATGGAAGGTGGAGAACTTCCTGTCTTTTAAGGAAATAATGGAGACCCGAAAAATCTTTAGCAAATTCTTTCAAGCTGGTGGATGTGAGCTTCGGATTGGTAAGCAGTTGCCAGGCTTTTTTTTTTTTCCTCAATGACAGTTTATGATTTTTGCTTAATATTTGTGTTTCGACAATGCAGGGGTATATGAGTCCTTTGACACCATATGTATTTATTTGGAGAGTGATCAGTCAGTCGGTAGTGATCTGGACAAAAATTTCTGGGTGCGATACAGGATGGCTGTTGTGAATCAAAAGAACCCTGCCAAAACTGTGTGGAAGGAGTCTTCTATATGTACAAAGACTTGGAACAATTCTGTTTTGCAATTCATGAAGGTTTCAGATATGTTGGAGGCAGATGCAGGGTTTCTTGTCCGTGATACCGTTGTTTTTGTTTGTGAAATATTGGACTGCTGTCCTTGGTTTGAGTTTTCAGACCTAGAGGTTAGTGTTTACAAGCCTTTATGAGTTATATATACTGCATGCTATTTATTATTGAAGTTGCTTGAAAACTTAAGCATGCTAAATGGCAGTCTGTCTGCTGTTGAATTTTCTTTAGTCATAATATCATGTCTTGAGTCTAGACTGTTTTTTCCTTTCCAGATCATGCTGGCAGTTTTACATTGTTATATATATTTGGCCTTTTAAGCTATCATATGGCTGTGGATATATCCATGGAGTTCTCATTGATGGCAAACGTGATTATTGTGGTTCACTTCCATTATTTGTATAAAAATGTTTAGAATTAGGAACAACTGCATGTCTTGACAATTAGCCTTCAGCGATGGCAATTAGAAATGGTTCTAATTCAATTAGTCAAGTTATGTCTCAATATAATTTGGCTCATTATAGAAGAAGATTAATTTCATGAAAGCAGCATTTTCAATGTTTTCCCTTCTATATTTATGGTAGATTCCAGTACCAATATTGATGTGCATCTTGGCTCAGGTTTTTGCTTCCGAGGATGATCAGGATGCGTTGACAACAGATCCTGATGAACTTGTTGATTCTGAAGATAGTGAAGGAGTAGGTGGTGATGAAGAAGATATCTTTAGAAACCTGCTTTCCAGAGCTGGATTTCACCTCACATATGGAGATAATCCCTCACAGCCACAGGTCACTTTACGAGAAAAGCTTCTGATGGATGCGGGTGCTATTGCTGGTTTCCTGACTGGACTCCGTGTTTATCTTGATGACCCTGCTAAAGTAAAGCGTCTGCTTCTTCCGACCAAGCTTTCTGGTAGCAGTGATGGAATGAAGGTCTTTAAGAATGATGAATCTTCCCCTAGTTTGATGAATTTACTAATGGGAGTCAAAGTGTTGCAGCAGGCTATTATTGATTTACTTCTGGACATTATGGTCGAGTGTTGCCAACCTACAGAAGGGAGTTGTAATGGTGATTTATCTGATGCAAACTCAAAAATTCCAGATGGAAGTGGAGCTGCTAGTCCGCTGCAATCTGATAGAGATAATGGAGCAACAGAATCTGTGCATTGTCCCGTGTATGAGCGATTGGATAACAGTGCTGATGAAAGTACCAGTGCTTCGGCTGTTCAAAGTTCTGATATGCATGGGGTTGGTATCCCCGGAAAACCTCTTCCCGGGCAGCCAACTTGTCCCCCAGAAACATCTGCAGGGGGATCAGAAAATGTGTCGCTTCGTACAAAGGTAATAATACACTTTGTTTGCTGAGTATCTATTTACTTAGCTTACATTATAGTACTGACCGTTTGAGCACCTTGAATTGTAGACTAAGTGGCCAGAGCAATCTGAGGAGCTCTTAGGATTGATTGTAAACTCACTGAGAGCTTTGGATGGAGCTGTTCCTCAAGGGTGTCCCGAACCAAGACGTAGGCCTCAGTCTGCACAAAAGATCGCTCTTGTACTGGATAAAGCTCCTAAGCATCTGCAGCCTGATCTGGTGTCTTTGGTGCCCAAGTTGGTTGAGCACTCAGAGCATCCACTAGCTGCCTTTGCACTTATTGAACGATTGCAAAAGCCAGATGCAGAACCTGCATTGCGGACACCTGTAAGATTCTCTCGGATGCTCTTTTATACATGATGTACAGAAACAAAATCATTTTTGACACACACACACACACACTGATTCCAAGTGTTGGTTAGGTTGATGTGTACACAGAATGTATTAGTTTAAGTGGGAAAAAGTGGCTAGCATGTGTTTATTTGTTCCAATTGGTCTGTTCTGCAAACATGGTTATTCTCTAAGTTATGTGTATCTTATTTCCCAGGTTTTCGGTGCTCTGAGTCAACTGGACTGCGGCAGTGAAGTGTGGGAACGGGTTTTATCTCAATCTGTAGAGTTTTTGTCAGATTCAAATGATGAACCTCTTGCTGCAACCATAGATTTCATATTTAAAGCTGCATCCCAGTGCCAACACCTACCTGAAGCGGTAAAGTATACAACATCTTTTTCTTTTTTTTCAGTTTGGATTATTTGATTATACGATTATTAGCAACAAAAAAAAGTGGAAAATTCTAATTATATAATTGCAGTTTTCTTTAAACATGGTTTTCTTTAACCTTGCAAACTTCTTTCTTCATCTTTGTAGGTCAGATCTGTTCGTGTTAGGCTGAAAAATTTGGGCGTTGATGTTTCTCCTTGTGTCCTTGAATTATTAAGTAGAACTGTAAATAGCTGGGGAGATGTTGCTGAAACCATTCTCAGAGATATTGATTCTGATGATGATTTCGGTGATAGTTGCTCGACCATGCATTCTGGGCTTTTCTTGTTTGGAGAACATGGGCCTAGTTCCGAACAGTTTCATTTGGTGGATGAGCAGGCTTTCCGGCCTTGTCGTCATTTTTCTGATATTTACATCTTGATTGAGATGTTATCCATACCTTGTCTGGCTGTAGAAGCCTCTCAAACGTTTGAGAGAGCTGTAGCTCGTGGTGCTATTGTGGCTCACTCTGTGGCCATGGTTTTGGAAAGGCGCCTTGCTCAAAGATTGAACCTTGATGCTAGATATGTTGTGGAAAGCTTTCAGCAGACAGATTCGGTCATAGAGGGGGAAGCCAGTGAACAGCTGAGAGTCCAACAAGACGATTTTACTTCAGTTCTTGGTCTTGCTGAAACATTGGCCCTCTCTAGAGATCCTTGTGTTAAGGGATTTGTGAAGATGCTGTACACATTATTGTTCAAATGGTATGCTGACGAGTCTTATCGAGGGAGAATTCTAAAGAGACTTGTTGATCGTGCCACTAGTACTACAGATAGTAGTCGTGAAATTGATCTCGATTTTGATATATTGGTGACTCTAGCTTCTGAGGAACAAGAAATTGTTAGACCGATTTTGAGTATGATGCGGGAGGTTGCTGAATTTGCAAATGTTGATCGGGCTGCTCTTTGGCACCAGTTATGTGCTAGTGAGGATGAAATTATTCACACGCGGGAAGAGAGGAACGCAGAAACTGCTAATATGGCTAGAGAGAAAGCTGTTATATTGCAAAAACTGAGTGAATCCGAGGCCACCAACAACCGTCTTAAGGTACTTGTTGTCTTAACTGGTGATATGACTAGGATTATTGCATCTTATTTATTCTTTTCGGAGAATATTAGAATTGATGCATGTCATGATGTGGCAGTCTGAGATGAAGGCTGAGATTGACTGCTTTGCTCGAGAAAAGAAGGAGCTCTGCGAACGAATACAAGAAGTTGAGAGTCAGCTTGAGTGGCACCGCTCAGAGCGAGATGATGAAATTAAAAAGCTCACTACAGATAGGAAAGTGTTTCAGGATCGTCTTCATGATGCAGAGACACAAATCTCTCAATTGAAGTCCCGAAAACGTGATGAATTGAAGGTATGGTATTATTATTATTAGTGTTGTCATGATGTCATCTCTTATGATCTCTCAGCCTTTTAGCAGAAGCCGATTTTTATCTATAGTTCATGTTTATCTCACAATGGCCTTCTCTTTCCAGTCTCAATTCACTTGTTCTGCAATTTCTTTTTCAATTTTATAATTAAGTACGTTTTGATTGTTATACGTCTTCAACTTTTGTTGGCATGCCAACTTGAGTTTCGAACTCTCGTCTACTTGTTCTGATTGTGATTGTGGATCCTCCAATAATATTTTTCCGTCTGCTACATTTTTAATATGTTTTGGTCAAAATATGATTTTGAATTCAATCTCTAGTCGATAAATCTGCATGTCTAATGGTTTAATAGCATTTATCCTTACACCCAAGTGAGTTCAACATCCCCCTCCATCATCATCACTTGAATAGTATAAAATTTTAAATCATTATAGACTTTCGATGATTTTTGCATTAAGCCATACCTTTCTCTCAATTGATGAATTTGACAGAAAGTCGTGAAGGAAAAAAATGCTCTAGCCGAAAGGTTGAAGGGTGCTGAAGCTGCACGTAAAAGATTTGATGAAGAACTTAAACGGTATGTCACAGAGAAGGTGACTCGAGAGGAAATTCGAAAATCTCTGGAGGATGAAGTACAGAGACTGACACAAACAGTAGGACAAACAGAAGGAGAGAAACGGGAGAAGGAAGAGCAGGTTGCTCGGTGTGAAGCCTATATTGATGGGATGGAATCAAAACTGCAGGCCTGCCAGGTTTTTGCCTCAGCATATTCTATGTTTTTTTCTTTCTTCCTTCTTTTCCTTAATCATCCTCTTCCTCTCTGGAGCTGAAGGTTCCTTCGATATATCTTATATGCAGAAGTACAAAAGTAAAATGCGGTTTTATTGATATGTCCTTTTTATTTCTTGCAGCAATATATTCATACGCTTGAGGCTTCACTTCAGGAAGAAATGTCCCGGCATGCTCCTCTGTATGGTGCT
Source organism: Fragaria vesca subsp. vesca (assembly GCF_000184155.1). Taxonomy (NCBI): domain Eukaryota; kingdom Viridiplantae; phylum Streptophyta; class Magnoliopsida; order Rosales; family Rosaceae; genus Fragaria; species Fragaria vesca. The sequence continues at coordinate 23,930,999 of NC_020492.1, read as the reverse complement.
GGTTTGGAGGCTCTATCAATGAAGGAGTTGGAGACACTGTCCCGTATTCATGAAGAAGGGCTTAGGCAGATCCACACCCTTCAGCAGCGTAAGGGCAGTCCAGCTGGCAGTCCCCTTGTAAGCCCGCACACGCTCCCACACAATCATGGGTTATATCCTGCCACACCGCCCCAAATGGCCGTGGGAATGCCTCCTTCACTCATTCCTAACGGTGTTGGGATTCACAGCAATGGGCATGTGAATGGTGCTGTTGGACCCTGGTTCAACCATTCTTAGGTGCCTAGGGTCATGGCGTTTTTTTGTGCCAATTTAGGCATTCGTTCTCCCGACAGAGCTAGGTGATATTGCTTATTTTATTTTATTTTTCACCAGCTATTAATTGGCATTTTGGCTGTTCGAACTGTTGGAGTACGAGAGGAAATAGGAATAAGATGAAAGATGGAAGAGAAGGGTTTCGATAGAATGTGAGTAGAAGTGATTCCAATAGAGTAACAGTTGCAAATGCCAATACTCATTTACCCCCCTTTCCCCACTTAAAGTTAATCATAGGTTTTTTGCAAAGTTTTGTTTACGAAGTTTCTCAGGCAAAGTAGGTTTCTTCTATGCTAAATTCACTTGGCTTGAAAGCAATCGATGCTAAGGTTATGACGTAGCCGGATGATAAGGTTATGACGTAGCCGGATAATGATAACCATCAGATTGAACTGAGTTTATTGTTGACTAAATTGCTAACGTTACCTTGATGGAAAGGAAGCAGATACGATTTGGACAAAAATATAGACATGAAGCTTGAATTTGTCATAAACAGAGGCCAAGTTTAACACAATGATTGGAAAGGTTAGACAAGTTTTCTATTAGAACTTGGAAACCAGACAATGACATGACTGAACCATAAAATTCGATGCTGCTTCATCCATTTCCAATTCATTGAATAGGGGTGGAAATTCTGATACTTGGAATTTGGAAGCCTCAATACCAGATGGTGGGATTGGCGGCAAAGACTATTACAGAATAATGACAATATGACCATAAATATCGATGTTTTTTCATCAATATCTTCAATTCAAGAAGGTCGGATAATGTTTTAGGTTGAAAGTGCTTCGACATTATCATCTTCAATTTGTATGTCTTTGGTATTCCGTCCATAGTTAAATAACATAACAAGTTAAATTGTTATGATCTGCATGACTGGATCAGATAATTTTTGATGGTGTATAATTCTCACGATTATAGTAATAAAATAAAATAAAAAATATATTAATTAGTTAGTTAAAGAATATAGACGCTTTGAAGATTTCATTCCAATTTCATCCAATAATTCATGGAGAACATTTTCGGTACACGGCATATATCTTCACATACATATACACGGCATATATCTTCACATACATACATGGATGATCAGAATTAGAAGAAATAATATGGAAACATGGTGGTCAAACATATGAATTGTTATGAACGGTTAAGATTACGTCGTGTAAATACACGTCGTGCATACAAGAATTTTCATGTAACAAATATTGTTAATGATGACTTTGAACATTATTCAAGGCCAGAAATATAGGAACTTATGTGGAACTCAGATCACAATGATTAATATTAGTGTACGTGGACAAGAAATGATCAAAATGATAAAACCGTGGCCTAATAATTCTCATTTGACAATTCTCTACAGTACGTGTTTCCTCTGACTAACATTATACGAAACTTCCATGTTTTTCTTCATGCTAATCTCTTCCAGTTTTCCTATCTATTTAAGCTAGTATTGATCACACTCTCATTTCCCAAACCCAAACGAGCAAAGCACCCAACAATTTTCTCTTGCTTCTTGCGTGCATTGAGCAAGTGAAACTCTAAGCTACAGTTCGCCGCTGATCACAAAACTTGTATCTTTTTCGAGGGAGAGAACTGAGATCTTCTTCTCTTTGTCCGGCATTTGCTGGGTTGGTTATTAGCTGAGCTTGATTGTTCCACAGCTACATTGTTTGTGTAAGCTGCTGTTTGGACCCTTTTAGATTCTTTGGTTATTTTTCCAAAAACTGAAGAACACCCTCAAGCAATGTAATCGTATTTTCCATTCTTATTTCTTAAACCCTAATTTGTGGCTACTTGATCATTTTTGTGAACATGAGAAATGCGCCCTCCTATTTGTAATGTTTGTTTTTGGTTGCATCAGTGTGTTACGAATTCGAAATTTCAGTCACTGATTTCATTTACAAAATTGTTGTGCATACGCCACTCTATTTCATACATAGTAGACGTTGTGATAATATACGGCTACAATTTGAAGTGCAGAAAAATAACTACTGTTCTGTCAGCATCCTTGTAATTTACCGATTTAGCTTCAATTTTTGTTCAGTACGTTGTTGGCCAAAATAAATTTATGGTGAGCTGTTGAGGCTTTTAATTACAGCCTCAAAATTTGCTGTATTTTCGGAAAGCTCTTTCATTTGACCAATTATCATGCCTCATATTTTTACTCCTGGCCTCTCTCCTGTTTGATGCAGCATGAAGAAAGTTTGTTGGCCTTACTTTGATCCTGACTTTGATAAACTCCCAGAAAGGATCTATGGCCCTGTGTAAGTAATTCTTGAATTTACCCTTCATTGATTCATCAATGGTAGCCTCCGGCCATTAGATTATCACAGAGCTATAAGACAATATATTATGTGCTTATGTCAGCCATTTGATAGAACAAGCTTTATCATATGTTGCGTTTGCAGATGTAGAGTATCCATTGACAACGACACGTTGGAAGATTGCACATTAGTAAAGGTTTGTCAATTTATAGTTTTGATCAAGAATAAACATAATTTCAGGCAAATATGACTTAACTAATTAAGCTGAATTAGATATTAATCGTTTGGCGTGGTGGTGCAGGTAGACAGCGTGAACAAGCAAGGGCTTCTCCTCGAAGTGATTCAAGTATTGACAGACCTGAATCTTACCATCACAAAATGTTTTATATCTTCCGATGCAGAATGGTTCATGGATGGTACGACAAATCGTCTCTAAATTAATGTCTGAGTTTGATCCATTTGCATGCTTTCATTTTCATTCTTGATCGAGTAACTGATGACCGGTCATGCATGCCTGTAGTTTTTCATGTTAAAGATGAGAACGGCAACAAACTTGCAGACCAGAATGTCATCAACTATATCCAGCAGGTAATTTGTTTTGTACGTAACAGTTATGTTCACAACTATATTTGCACTTCTACTTTGTCAAATGAATCTTAGACTGTTCAAAATAAGAGTGCAATATGACAAACTGAGGTGATAATAACATTGTTGAAAAGTAGTCAATTCATACGTATATTATTGTAGAAGATCCTCTAACTAGTTGGATTGATAGGCCATAGGTACAACTACAGGTCCTCCAGCCTCCACCAGGGCCAATGCCTATGCCAACAATATTTTCGAATCCGAAAACCATAGCGGGCATACCACCATCGAAATGACGGGAACTGACCGCCCTGGTCTCTTCTCCGAGATATCGGCTGCCCTAGCCGACCTTCACTGCAACATAGTTGAAGCTCATGCATGGACACATAACGCCCGCCTAGCTTGTGTTGCTCAAATATCCGACAAATCCACTGACGCCCCAATCAACGATCCTCACCGCCTCGCCACCATCGAAGACCACCTCATCACAGTCCTTCGCGCCACCACCGCCGTCAGCCCTTGCGGGAAAGAAGCAAGCAACCAAGAAGTGAAGACCACAGGGTTTCTAGGAGGAGACTATCAAGGCACCATGACTGACGTCGAAAGGAGGTTGCACCAACTAATGCTTTCCATTAGGGACTTTGATGGCCCTAGTTTGAGGCCGGCAAGCTCTCCGAGGACGCCGTTGGGATGGGACGCTGAGGAAGACTGTAGGAAGACGGCTGTTTGGATCGAGAGTTGTGAGGAGAAAGGGTATTCCATGGTGAGCTTAGAGTGTAAGGATAGGCCGAGGCTTATGTTTGATACTGTGTGCACTCTAACTGACATGCAGTATGTGATTTTCCACGCTTCCACCCATTGCCACGAAGGATATGCCTTTCAGGTTTCCCTCAATACATTAACGAAGTGATTTCAATTCTTAACACATTATATAAGCTTTTGGATATAGGGACTAATTAGTTGATGTTGTTTCAATAGGAATATTTCATCAGACATGTTGATGGGGAGGCCTTGTGTACAGAGAGCGAGAAGGAACGAGTTATAAAATGCCTAGAGGCTGCTATTGAGCGTCGAGTTTGTGAGGTGACATAACTTGCGCGTCTCTATTAGGGTTGCAGTGTACATTTTGATGTCAAAAATGTGATTCACTTAGCATTATTCTAATTGTAATGCTAACTTTTATATGCTTTTGGCAGGGGATTAGGCTAGAGTTGCACGCCGATGATAGGATGGGATTGCTATCGGATATAACTAGGGTTCTACGAGAGAATGGACTTGCTGTTGTTCGAGCAGATGTAGCAACTCAAGGAGAGAAGGCGATCAATGCTTTCTACGTGAGGGACATTTCAGGGAACGAAGTAGTTCCGAACATGGAGTTCGTTGAGTCCATGAAGAGAGAATTGATGGGTCCAAGTCATATAAACCTTCAAGTCAAAAATGGGAAACATCTCATCAGATCACCAAGCTCAACTGAAAAGTCTCGTTATTTCGCAAATATTGGAGATATTCTAAAATCTCAAATTGGGCGTTTCTCTTTTAGAATCAAGTAGTCATGAATCGTTTCAAATTGTAAATACTTAGGCAATTACCATCTTAGGGCCATGCCATTACCTAGGCAATTAGATTGTAATTGAGGAAAAAAGTTAGGTTTGTAAATAAAGGGATAGTTTAATTGTGCAGATGCCATTTCTCATTCTTCAATCAGCAAGCTAGTCAGCTAGAGCTATTAGATTGAATGGTTTGTACATAAAAAATAATGAAGCACAAATTCCTTCTCATTTCCTTTTTTTGTTTGTGGTACAAACATTTCTCACAGAAATAGCTAGTGTGATAATACACACTCAATCTAGACTCCCTTTTCATTTTGAATATAATTTAGAAACTTATACTGTATATTCACAAAATCGTGATTAAGAGAATGGAAAATAAGTAATCTATGCAACTCTAAGGTTAATTCTCCTAAGCCAGACAGAGTGCATTATCATATGAAAGACATCAAACCTCTTAGCCGGGTGGTTCAGCTCAAAATGCTTCCTCACAACCTTCAAATTCTTCTTGAGCCATCTATACTTCTCCTCAGGAACTGCCTCTAATATCTCCTTCAACCTCTTAATCTCTGAAACCTCAACTTTAATAGAAAACGCCTCCCACCTCAAAACATCACTAAATGGCAGCGCATAGTGCTCAGATATGATCACCGGCACGCACTCGGCATATATGGCCTCCACAATTCTAGGACTGGCCACTTCATGACCACTAGGGCACAAGCAGAACTTGGACTCAAGCATCATGGAGTTATAGTCTAGGGTTTTGGGTAGGTATTCAAAGACTCGGAGACTCTCGTCGCGGCCTTTCCAGTAGTCGAGGAGTATAGGCCTTATTGGGCCGTGGAGGCCGCCGGCGAAGAAGGCAAGGTAGGGACGAGGGGTGTTGGTTGGTGGGGGTGAGATGAGTTTGGAGGAGACGTAGCCGCCGTAGAGGTGGATTTCAGGGAGTGAAACATCCTTTTGAGGTCTGAAGCCTTCAGAGGTGTTTGCGTTGCAGAGTACTCGGATTGATGTGTTGTAGAGGAACGGGTTTCCTGCTGATGCATGGGGAGCCTGAAATAATGGAACAGAAGTAGGACTCGATAAATTACCAGCAATCGTTTAACGAATTTAATTTGAGTTTAATTAATTTAAGATCTTAATTACGAAAGACAATGTGTTACTATTTTGTATGTGTAGAAAGTGAATTTTCAAAAGCCTCTGTAAGTTCACAAAACCGTTGAGCAAAGAGGGACATCAGCTTTTTAACATTTCCCCATTCTTCATGTCACAAACTTAAGGCACGACAGGAAAGTGGGGATGTCACTATTACTAGCCAAAACTATCCAAGCATGCCAAGAAAGTTCTGAAATACCAAAGAAGATGAAAAAGAAATTGATTAAAAGCAGAGAGAATGAAAGAGTGTGAGAGAAACTGACCCAATCATGACAAGCGAGCATGAAGTGGTCCGCCCCAGAAGTCCTATTCCAAAATGGGTATTTCTCAGACACGAGTCTCACATAATCAGAGACATATTCCCTGAGAGGTCTGAGGTCATAGGACAGGGGCTTGTATAGGTACTTCACCATCCAAGTCACACTGAAAGGCATAAAGTAAACGTGAGCCTCCTTAGGGTTCTTGGTCCTGAACCTCCCAGCTTTTGCACCCGTCTCCATTTCATGTATGAATCTGCCTTCGATCGAGTATATGTCCTTGCAGGGTCCATCGTGTGTTATTGGTAGGTCACCTTCTGAGTAGACATACACCTTAAATTTCCTCTCCATTTCAAGATAGCTCCTGCATGATCGAAGGGCAAACCAGTCAGTTTAAGTTCTGTTATATAATCGAGTACTATTAGATCATAATGGTCGCTTAATTAGCTCATATTTATATACTTGGAACACAAGGTGATTAGAGTACTAAAATCATGCCCTTGCTTATGATGATGACTACAATCAGAGTTAACCAAGCCCTACTCCTAAGCATTAATCATGTATACCATAATTTTCATAATGACTATACATGTATATGAAAACAAAGGGATGCTAACACACACTGTAAAGTCTTTATGTTTTCTCAGCACCATAGAGTTTGGTTTTTATTTACCGACTTCAATCCTAACACGGTAATAAACTTATCACTCGATCGTGGTCACTTTATTTCTCATTCCTCACCGTTTAGGCACTTTTAATTTATTTCTCGTGTATTCATTACATCACCTACTAAAAAAAAGTATGATCAATTTTAGAATTGAACATTGTCAAACCATGTAGACTTTTTAATGTTGGAAACGGTTAGGATCATTGAAGCATGTCCTAGCAAACACTTGAAGCAATATTCTTAATTATTCTTATGGTAATCTCATCAAGTCCCATCTACCTATTTCCTCCAAATAAGAAGAACAAAAGGGCATGTAATACAATAAAGGTGGCCCAAAAAGCAAACACTCCGCTTCATCTTCACCGCAATAAGTAGTAATCGAGTATTTCTCCGAGGAGGAGAGTGTGCGATACGCCGGGCATGAAATGAGTGCGCACTGCGCACTAGGCCGGCTCATCTAGCAGTGACTTTCAAGCTAAGCATGCAACAGTTAACTCAACCTTATTAATTTCCTCAAACTTTGTTTAACTCCCTAATTTACCCTCTAATTAATCTCTTAAAACATTGTATTGACCGATCAAAATCAACCTGAAAGAGACAGTAATTAAAATTAAGCAGCGCGGCTTACTGATGGAATGCGCGGGGGTTACGATACACCACACCATGTGAAACGACGTCGTTTTGTGGTGGTGACGAACGGTTCGGATCACCCGAAGCTGCTGCCGCCGTCCGTATCGAGCTTCGCGCCCGCGCCAGTCCCTCCTCCATCTTACTCCGACCACTCCTCCGTTTCCGTTTCGCCGCTTCTCTCTGTTTTCATCGCCGTGAAAGAAAAAATTAAAGGAATTCCAATCGTCAATTTTTACGTCCAGCGAAAAATTTGAAGCAGAGGAAAGAAAACAGAGCAATAATAATGTTTAGAAATGAAGATTGAAGTCCAAAACTTAGAGAGAGAGAGAGAGAGAGAGAGAGAGAGAGAGAGAGAGAGAGAGAGAAGAGTAG
>NC_020492.1:23915120-23923187 GCF_000184155.1 Fragaria vesca subsp. vesca | reverse complement strand
GAGAGAGAGAGGTGAATAAGGATCGGAGCTTACCGGTGGAGTTTGGTTGGGGAGTAAGTGAGGAGTAGTAGTAGATTGATTATTATTACTGGAGCTGAGTACTATTTTATGATCGTCGGAAACGGATGACGTGGCGGTGGTGGTGATGACCTTGCTACGAAGCTGAACCATCGGAATCGCAATGGAGACGGGAAGGTCCGATTTTGAGTCGGAGGAACCGATCGGAGCGTCGGAGCTGCCGTAAATGACCAAAACGACGAGGATCGAAGCAATGCACAGCCACAGGATGACGGAGGTGGTCTGTAAACGGAGACTCTCCATTTCCGATCAAGCTTGGAAGCTCTGGTTTCGTCTCTGTAGAGAAGAAGAAGCTCTGGAATTTGAACCGCCTTGCTCTCTGTCTCTCTATTCTGTTATAAGTAGGGAGAAAAGGAATAGTGTGATGAGTGTGGGAGCATCTTGTGCTCGCCTCCCTTGGTTAACAGTGATGTTTACCTCCCTCTGTTAAGATCGTCACCTATTAAAATTCTTACCACGGGTTGAGTATGAGTTAATTAACAATTAGCTTTTGTCAACTAAATTTTTATTACAGAGCAGATGAACCTGTTCAGTTCTTCATTTCTTGGTAAAAAGAAATAAAGTAAGAGAGAGCAAAAGAGTGGGGTTTAAGAAAGGTTTGGAATTACGGTTTTGACAGGAAATTATGGATTCAAGAAAATTTTGATATATTTCAATACTAAAAATCTATCTTGAAATATATTCCTGATGTGGTTTCAAGTTTAAACAATGTTCAGATAAGTAAAATGTTAAGAGTTTCGAGGAAATATAAATACTTAAATCTAAATTAGTTCATAACTTAAAAAATTCACCGGCGGTGAATATTTTGACGGCATCGGTTCATGATGGAGTAAAGTGTTGTTGGGTTTACTATTTCGTTATGTTAAATATTTAATAGTAAATAACAAGCTTAATCAGTAAAAAAGAAAATAACTAAACCATGGTTAAAACGGTTAGGAGGCGGCGAGTACCCCTAACCAGGGGAGGGGTGACTGAGCCCGATAAGTGCTGTTGAAATGACGGAAGTAGCCCTAGAAGGCCTATCATGCTAAACGGGTGAGCCATGCACGTGACTAGGAGGTCGTGGCCTAACCAAGTTTCCCGCCAAATTTCCCGCTCAACTTCCCAAAACTCCAATTTCTATTATATATAATTATTCCCAAATCCGCCAAAACTGCCAAGGCTTTCGTTCATCTCGAGTTCAATAATTAGTTACTCTAGATGATAGCTTACTTGATTCTTCTTCGATTTAGTAAGTTTAGACAGCGTTTGGCAAGTAAAATGACTATTTAAATCCAGAAAATCCATGATATTATGACGTTTTATGTTTCTAATTTTAGGCAGGCTTCTAAAAGGACTCGCCTAGGACCGCCTAGCCCCCACCTAAGCTCTAGGCTGCAACAAGTCGTCTTACTTTTCTTCTAAGCCTTTGTGCTAGGCTGTGGGGCAATTAGGCGGCTGCCTAAACACCGCCTAGACACCGCATTGCCCACCTAGGCTACTAAATTCTCCGGTTAATTTGTTTTCTTTTTGTGGTGGGGTTGATATTGTGGGGAGCATGAGAGTATAAGAGTGAATGATGTGTTTAGAATTAGAAATGTATAAGGAAGTTTTGCTAAATTTTAGATAAATTTATCCTATAAATGGGTTTCACAAGATTTATGTTAAATAATTTATCCATATTTGACTGTTTTCAACTATTTAAGTACATAAAATATATATTTTTAATTAATAAATCTTTAAAAAACAAATCGCCTATTCCCCGCTTAGGCAATCCATGCTCTAGGTTGCGGGTTACCGCCGGCCTATCGCCTAACGTCTTTTAGAACATTGATTTTAGGTACTTATAATTGATATTATGTTTGTTATCTTATGAGTTTATCCTTTGCATTACGATCGATTAACTTGTTCGTATTAAGAACATGACTGAACATGATCTATAAACGCATTGACATAATATATTACATTACAAATTCACACATCAAACATATATACTTAAGTTCAACAAAATTACAAACATGAAAGAATTCTAGTCCAAATAAGGATGAGTAATAAGTGTATAAATAGATCATTATATAATGATCTATAACAAGAAGGAGATGTAACCTATGCGCATGCATGAGTTGCTCAGGCGAGACAACTTCCAATTTTAATTATTTGAACTTGACAAAAATGTTGTATAAGCCCACATGTAAATAACCTGCAGGATATATGCATACGTAAACATGGAGTATGTTTGAAAAAATGAACATAAAAGCGAAAACACACTGACTAATAATTAAGCTAGGCTAGCAGGAACAAAACTGATATTCGACTAAAACATTTGAAATTATGAAGTATGAACTGACCCACGAGGCCACGAATCATTGCAATATCAGAGTAAAGTTGCATTAGATACATGACTCTTCCTTTTCCCCTTGCTAAATGACTTCACAAAGTTTGCTTCTAAGTTGACATCGAGTTCCCACTCAAGTTCTAGCTACTACGTACAATAACCTATTCTCCAAGAGACCAAGATCAACAGGGAAAAAGAAATTATAACTAATCAATTACACAACTCCATGAACTAGGAAGTGAATATTAGTTACCCCAACAACCTCAAATTAAGCCTCCTGAGCCAAACTGAGTGCATCACCATATGCAACATATCAAACGGCCTCGACGGCCGGTTCAGCACGAAGTGTCGCTGCACTTGCATCACCCTCTTTTGCTTTTTCACATACTCATGCTCAGAAATTGTTTGCAGAATCGACTTCAGCTCCGGTATCTTTGCCACCGAAACATGAATCGAAAACTTGCTCCAATCAAGAACATCACTGAACGGGAGCACATAAGAATCCGAAATGATAACCGGAACACATCCCGTGTAAATTGACTCGACGACCCTAGGGCTCGCAACTTCGTACCCACTAGGGCACAAACAAAACTTACTCTTGCTCATAAGCTCTGTGTAGTTTTGTGTTTTGGGGAGGTAGTCATGGACTTTGATCTCACCGTCTTTGTTTTTCCAGTGCTGGAAGAGAAGCCTTCTCACATGTCCATGAGCACCACCCGCGAAGAAGGCGAAGATTGATCGGTTTTCTGGGGGGTGCTTGAGGAGGGGTGGACCAAGTTTGCCGAAAGGGATTTTGATTTCGGGTAAGGAGACGTCTCGGATTGGTTGAAAGCCTTCTGAGGAGTTGGCATTGCAGAGTACTCTAACGAAGTTCTTGAAAAGCTTAGGGTTTCCAACTGAAACATCCGGTGCCTGAAGTATCACCAAAAAATAAAAATCATGTTAAGCGAATTAACTTTACCGTTTCTTATCTTCTACGATTTTCTTAAGTACCTACTTGTTTGTGATCCCTACATTTACAGTACTAATGTATATGATAGCTTCGCAATTTAGACCTCAACGAAATCAACCCCAAAGTATGGGAAAGCATGACTCTTTGAGCATTCGGTGGAAAAAGGAGTGGAATATACATACCCAATCATGGCAGGAAACAAGAAAATGATCTCCCCCATTACTTCTATTCCAGTATGGGTATCTCTTTGCCATGATGCCAATGTAGTCCTCGATGATGTTCTGAAGCCGTAGGCGTGAGTATGTGGTGTAAGGCCTATAAACGTATCTCACAATGTTGACAACACTGATGGGAAGATAGAAGGCAATGGCCTCGTTAGGGTCTTTTGCTGCAAAAGGGCTCTTCCTGAGTTCATCCATGAACTGTCCTTCGATGGAGTATATGTCATTCACTGGACCGTTGTAGAAGAGTGGTGGCTCTCCTTCCTTGTATGGCCAAATTCGAAATAGCTTCTCCATCTCTATGTGGCTCCTAATCATACACAACAAGAAAGAAAAAAAATAAAGGTAAAATAACGTCAAACTATGCATATTTTCCATAAATTCATAACGTGTTCAAGTAAAAACGATGAATTATTATTTTGCTGAAAATGAAATCTGAAAAGTGGTCCATTGTTTCTTCTTGGAGCTTCAGAATGGACATGCATGCATCGTCAACTTATGGGAAAGAAGAAATTTTGAAAACAGAAGAGAGAGAGAGATGCCATTGTTCCATAATTGGTGCCTGCCTCTGAATCTATAGAGGTTCTAAAACTAGAACTTATGCATGTTAATCTCTGTTCTGGCAAGTATGCAAAGCATGAATGTGATCTCCACCTTGCTTAGTTTTTGTCTGGGACCGTTGCCATGAATTGAATTCCAGGTAATGATTCCTATAGCTAATGATAACTATTCTGAATTTTTGAACTACTACTCCATATATGGACCATAAGTCAGAATCCCTAAAGCTAGAAACCTAAGGTAGTGTTGTTAACAGAATAACAGCTCTAGATGGACGTATATAGAATACTGAAAGTCTGCATGCAACTATAAAAGTCCAACAGTTTTGCATCACATATTTACTTATTAACCAGTCTAGAATATACTACACTCTCTGGAAAACCAAGGCAAGACTGTGTATAGCACAGAAGAGGCAAAGCCATTTACTTGATGGCTATGTTACGTTCAGCCCCATCACTATGCCACTACTTAGTACAGACTACAGACCCTAAGCAAGGCATGCACCTTGGGAAGCAAAAGATACTCATAGTCCATAGATATGACTCGTATGAGTACTGTATGTCAAAACCTACCTTATTAATTTCTAATTCATTATTTGCGAGTTCAGAATCCAGATTTTTTTGCCACTAGATACCCCGGTTTTATTTATTTCTTTCTTTAAATTGTAAATAATTGAAACCTGAGTCTATTGAATCCCATTGCAGAAAGAAAAACTTATAAATAAAACAAAAAAAGTTTTCCGATAGTGCCATAATTTTAGGGAAAATTTAAGGTAGTTCAATTACTTTAATACGAAAACATTTTCATTTCCATGAAATTGAAACAATGACAAAATATAACCTTTTTTGTAGCACTACAAGCAGTGAGTTGTAATGATTTGATTTAAAATAGGAACTGGAAAACAGTGAAAACAAGACTGAGTCCAATAACAAATCGAAAAGAAGTGATCGGAGTAGGGAGAAAGATAAGAGATCTTAACTGATGAAAGGAATAAGGGTTGATGTAAACGGATCCTCGGGGCACAAAACCTCCCTTTCTGTATGGTGTGTATCGTTTTGATCGACCTGCTTCTCTTATCGCAGCTCTCGCCCTAGCTAACCCTTCTTCGATTTTCTCAAATGGATTCTTGTCATGCACCTAGACATATGTAACAAAACAAAAAAACACAAACACATAATCAAATTTAACACATAGATCCATCAATGACATAAGAACTTAGAAGTTTATTAAACCAAACACAAAGAATGTCATAATCACTGTTGTGAAGGCGGGTGTGTATCTTACGATAATGACATGTTGAGCAGATCCAGTGCTATTTGTGCTTGAATTATTGAGACGATCGTTAAGGTGTGTATCATCGGAGGCTTGAGTGTGGTTGGAGAATAGTGTGGAGTTACTTGGAATGGAGAGTTTGGAGTTTACCGGAAGGGAGAGTCTGGAACTGTTTGAGAGGGTGGAATTATTGGTGAGGGAGAGTGTGGAATTGTTTGGGAGGGAGAAAATGGGATGGTGGGGGAGAGAGAGTTTGGAATGTTTATAATAAGGGAATGGCAAGTAATGGAAATGGTGGTTCATAGAAAAGAAGAAAAGGATGAGGAAGAGAGATGGATATAGATAACAAGAGGTGGAGGCACCCATGGCCAGAAAAGATGGCTACTGATTAAGCCCTTTTGGTTGGTGTTCAGTTCTTGAGAAAAATGAGGTGATGTTTGTTGGGTTTTTGGTTGGAAGAAGAAAATTTTGAAGGGGAAGAGGAAGAGGAAGAAGAAGAACAAGTGAATGTTACTGTGACTCCAATTTAGCAATGACTAAATCAGATAACCTGATGCCATTTGGATCCCTTTATGGAGGATAAACAAAATTTGACATTTTTATCTGGTGTAAATAATCAATGAGGATAAATATGAAGTGAGTGTACAATGTACATCTCTTATTTGTTGCAGCGCGTCGCTTATCAAGCCAGATATCTTGTGTTGTTTCAGTTGGGTCATTCAACGTAGATTCATTAATATTTACTATAAAACATGCATTTTTGTATATATAAATCTGGACCGTAGTGATGTACGTATGGGAAATTTTCCCGCTATGTAGTTTGATTTTGAATGTGAGAACAAGAACAAACGTAAAGATCATGATTGGACCAACTCCATTCCAAGCAAATAGTGTGGGTTTTACTGTATAGAGCCATATTTTGGTGTTGTAAACTTGGGATGCCCATATGGCTTCCACATACTGTAATGAACTGTTTTTAGAGAGCATCCACATACTGTAATGAACTGTTTTTAGAGAGCATCTTCAGTACACGGTGTGTATTCACATATATACATGAATAGGATTATAAGAAATAATATAAAAACATGGTGGTCAAACGTATGAATTGTTATAAATAGTTAATATTGCGTCGTGTAAATACACGTCGTGCATACAAAAATTTCCACTAAAAGAAAGAGGATTAAGAATTTACGATTGGACATCGTCATTTTTGCTAAACCGCAGCGGTTAAAACAATACATTCATAGCTATTATCAGTTTACAGTAGCTTAAGAGGATTATTGGAGAAATAAAGAGTTTAGGAGCATAATCTTCAAGAGTATGAGTTGGCAAAAAAAGTAAATTACATATTAGTTACTGACCAAATTTCAGTTTACAAATACATCCTTTACATAATATCTTATACATTTAAGGACAAATATTAACAAATTAGGACAAACTAATATCCACATGTCATATGTCACTATAATTTTACCAGAATACCTTTCGCTACATATCAACTGCTACTGTTAACGAGTAGCACAGTAGCACACTGCCGACTAGCACAGTAGCACAGTAGCACATTAGTAGCACCCCCGATAAAAAGGTGCTATTATAATTTTTTTAGGCAATTCTCCGGAATCAAACAAAACTGCTACTGTCGACTCTGATGCTAGCGCGCTGCTACTGCCCACTCTGATGCTAGCGCGCTGCTACTGCCCACTCTGATGCTAGCGCGCTGCTACTGCCCACTCTGATGATAGCGCTGCTGCTACTGTATGTATCACTACTAATGAACTTTAAAACTGCATCTACTGCAACAAGCAATGGTTTAACCCGATAAACAAACCTCATTCAGATCAACAAATCTTATTCATGTCCTCAAAACAAACCTCATTCATATATGAAATCACCTACTAATCAACACAAACACAAACCAATCAACCTCGTTTATATCACTGCTACTGTGTACAGTAGCACACAGTAGCAGATGTAAGGGAGCATAGTAGCAGGACTCTAGTCATCCGATCATTACAATTTGAAGGGTGAGGCCACAAAGCACAAAACTTTTACTAGGCACAATCCTATCTCCAGATTCCGTCCTAAATCACAATCCCTTCCAGCACATCTTATAGCAACAAAAGCAACTTACCGTTCCAATCCAATAGACCACAGTAGCAGCCAATTATCCTTCAAATCTCAACAATAGCAGCAAATGGACAAACACATATACAAGCTCCGATCTCCATCAACACTGTTGCATCCCTCATGGCCTTCTCTGATCACCTCGCCGAGGCAGTAGCAGCGGCGTCAGAATCTTTTCCTCTGTTAATGTATTGTGCCAATCCAAATCGGGCAGTGAGTTTGGAGCTTCTGCAATGGGACGATGGCGTTGGCCTTGGAGTCTTTCGATTCTTTTATCCTTGATCTCATCTTCCAAACCTACTCCTCTACATACCATAACTGCTACTAGATCAAACCGCGGCCTCCGACGAAGTCTCTGGCCAATTGTGGTATGTTCTTCAAGCTTTGCTCTTAGGAGCTCCGATCTAGAGTTGGAGTCGAGCACAGAGAGAGAGAGAGAGAGAGAGAGAGAGAGAGAGAGAGAGAGAGAGAGAGAGAGAGAGAGAGAGAGAGAGAGAGAGAGAGAGAGAGAGAGAGAGAGAGAGAGAGAGAGAGAGAGTAGTAGAGAG
>NC_020492.1:23894048-23915100 GCF_000184155.1 Fragaria vesca subsp. vesca | reverse complement strand
GAGGAGATATAAGGATGAGAGGGTATTATGGTAATTTATTAGTGAAATTCGGATCAGGCCCGTTATAACTTGGTTTTGGACTTGGATTGGTGTCCTAATTTGTATAACAAATTATGGAAAAAGGGTTTTTTGTGTTTAGAAATTTGGTTGGTCCCTGGCATGTTATTCTCCCTGGCAAAAACAAGAAAGATTTCAAGAGTGATTTATCATTTATACAATGAGCTAGTCTTTAGCAGACTAGCAAGTAGTAACCAAGAACAACATATCGAACTCGAACCTCAGCATAATATTGGAGGTCAGTCTCGATTGTAAACAGAACTTGAAAGGTCAATTAAGCAAGTTGATCCCTGACAGAAGCAGGGTCACAGCAAAAAGCAGATATGCTCCAAGTTACTTATTGATGGTCCAGTAATACCAAAGCCATGGAAGAAAAAAAGTTCAAGATAGAATTGCAGGCTGTACGTGTATGGTGATTTGTTCCAGGCGTGGGATTAACTAAAGAGTATGTTCATTAGGAAAAACAGCTTACAAATTGCATAAGGGCTGTCTACCCCTTGATGATCTTTAGTTTCACCAGTGATGATCGAATGTCTTCATCAGAGCAACCTTCACTTTGAACAACATTGGGACTGTCAACTGGAAGGACATGTTCCAAAGGAAAGTTTCGGTTAGCATGAAGCTTACGAGCACTGGTACCTACTCCCTTCAATATAACAGTTTTGTGTACACCACCAAGCAAGCCTTCGTAGTCTGTGTCGCCTAGTTCTCCCACAAAGGCAACAATGTTTGACAAGTCCAATCCCCAACGGACATACAGATACCTGGAGAGACTACATGTTAGTGATTCATATATAATTGTAATACAATTTATGGAAGAATAATTTTCAACTAATCCTCAGAGAAGCACTGCATTGTCAAGTACAAAAGTAAGCAAGATATGCTCAAAGATATATAGGGAAGTATAATGTATAATAAGTTCCCATACATTCTGTTTCTCTTGCATCCTTAAGCAGACATCTTTGTTTCTATATACGAATGTCAGTGACTTTGTAATAAATTAGTTATTATTTAGACTTATCTCAGCATATGGGGAAATCAAATAGTATGATGAAGTTAACAAAATTTGTAAGTTGTGAAAAAAGAATGGACCTGCAGAGCCAATGTTCTGAATCAATATAATGCAGTATTTAGCATGTATTAGCCAGCAGTGACAAATGCATGTTAAAAGCCTTAAAAACAAATTAATTACTTCAGGGATTCTATACCTGAGGGCTTGTGATCTAGAAGCCAATACAGGGATGACCTTAAGCCTCGTACCATTCTGAGAATATACAACATTGCATCGAAGTGCCTGAATTCTCAAAATTTTCCGGAGTTCCTTAATGGGGTAAATCTGCACATGTTGATATAATAGACATCACAATAGTTTGAGAGAAAGAAAAAATCAGTTCTCCTTTGAAGTAATGTAATATTTAATCTGGAACCCTAATGATGTATGGAGACGGTTCAAAGAAGAGATATCTTACCGATGCTGGATCTTTCACAGTAAATGCATAGCAATGCTTAGTTGTTCCTGATTCATCTGCTGCAACTTGTCCATCTCCCTTTTTCTCATTGAAAGAAGCGACCCAACGAACCAAAGTCTTTCTC
The DNA here is from genome assembly GCF_000184155.1 of Fragaria vesca subsp. vesca. Classification (NCBI taxonomy): domain Eukaryota; kingdom Viridiplantae; phylum Streptophyta; class Magnoliopsida; order Rosales; family Rosaceae; genus Fragaria; species Fragaria vesca. The sequence continues at coordinate 23,913,450 of NC_020492.1, read as the reverse complement.
AAACCTTCTCCACCCCAACGGTATTCAGTGTGTGAACGATAATCCAAGTCTACCACAAAGGGAAGTCCAGAAGGACTATCCTCGCAGCTTGAAGATGGATAGTAGAGCTCACCACCACTGCTGCATATAAAACCATCGAACTGTGATGGGCTCAAACCTCCTGTGACCAAAAGAGACTGTATCTCTGATATGGAATAAGATGTTGCCATTATGAATCCTATGGGTCCTGCATACTTTTCCTTCGTTACTGTCTCAATAACCTTTTCAAAAATTTCACAGAACTCTGAGGTTGTATCACAATCCACAGCAATAACAAATACATGCTTCCTTTTCCTCAGCACAGGAAATTTACCAGCCCCAGCATTGTCTTCTCTATCTGTGGCACCAGCCTTTTGACTGCCTTCTAGAGCACCCTTTGACATTGTCACATCCACATTCTCTTCTTTAACTTTTCCTCCAGCGGCATCATTCTCTAAAGCATTATCAAGAGATCCAGCCCCTTCAAGTTTCTCACCATCCATAGACATAGATAGCTTCAAGTTCAAAGATATATCTTTTATATCCCTTAAGGAATCACCAGGTGATGAATCTGATCCTGAAGAATCAAATTCAGCAGCAGTTCTTCGCCATTGTGGCTGCCTTGGTTTGCAACTGGTTATGCGAGTTAGGTAGGTCTTACAATGCTCTGGCCATGAGAAAAGGTGTATGTTTTTCAGTCCATTGTGCCTGCATCTTGCCCAAAGATGCTTATCCGAAACAAGGTTCAGTAGGGCATCAGCAATTGACTGCTGGTCATGGGGGTCAATTAGCAGACCATTATCAAGAACCTGTCGTAATTCAATTGTATGTATTAAGTATAGTTAAGGTAACTAGAATTCAAAATTTGAGTCACTAACCAACCATCCAAAGAAAAATAGACAGTCTTTGAAATAAATAGAAATGAACTCCAGGAAAGACATACCCGATGTATATCAACAGGACCCCCATTTTTTGTGGCAACAATAGGTAAGCCATGAGCTGCTGCCTATTCAACAAAACCTTGAGTTGGATTTTATTACTCTACATCTCAAAGAACTCATCTGATAAAATAGAGAGATGTACCTCTATTAAAGTAAGCCCAAATGGCTCAATGAAAGCTGGATTGATGAAAACACCCTGCCAAGAAACCAAAAACTTATGAATATATAACTTGAGCAGTTGAGCCGTATAATTGTTATTAACAAGAGTTCAGGCTGCACTTAGACTTTCTGACAGAACAAATACGTACTAGAGATTAACAGAAGCGGTCAAGAACCAACCTCCCGTCTCCTAATCATAACATGAGAGATATTGCCAATTGTCTGATTAAGTAAATAGCAAAACAACCTCTTGCATAACCACTTGTATTGTCATATGGGGGAAATAACAAGTTTTTCGAGCTGAGCTTCAAGATTAACTTTGAGATTAATTAACCCAGTTTTCACTAAAAGTCAAGTTTAGCTTCAACTTGAATAAGTGAAAGTGTGATTACCAACAAGCACATATAGCTAAGTTTGATTGCAACTTGAACTTTATATGACTTTTAATCCAACTAGGCAGTAGTTAACCTTGTTCTAAGTTTCTAACAGATAGAAGTACCTTTGTTTTTGCTGCTAGACGATAGATGTCAGGAACATCAGACTGCTTGTGGTGTTTGGGATATGCCACATGACCATAAAGATCATACCTGTCAATCAGCTTTAAAATGGAAAGAAGCACGGAGGCATTTGTGCTGGACATTTCATCAATATCGTCACGGTTTCCCATTATTAACGTCTGCAATGACATAAAATGTGAAAGGTTCACCCTCAGATATATAACTATGTAAGTATATATACATATACATATATATGTTTACTCTTTCTTATTGACAGAATAAGGAAGCCTCAATTATTTTTCAGGGTACTAGGTACCTAGTTACACTTAGGAAGGTGCAGTTAAGAATTTGAACTTACAAGGTTAGCAAGATCCCTCAATGGGCGACACTCTCCAAACGCTTTAACTAAAGTCATAATATTCTTCTTAGGATCTGCCCTGGCAAGAAGAAGTATCATAGGCTTGCGTGGGTTGGTAAAGAAACGCATAATCTGCCAATAACAAATCATAAGTCTTCTCTGCCTTTTCATCCCATGAAAGAATGAGCATCAACTTAAATCTATCAAGCTTATAATCCAAACTAAGCAAAAGAAGAAAGAACAGTTATAACCTCTGACCAAATTGGCAGGTCAGGATTGGCAGAACTATCATCATTTCTTTCTCCTTCCCCATCTGCATCACCATCTGCAGGTGGAATAATATGATGAAATTCCATTCCAGGAGGTATTACCTAACCATAACAACAAGAACTGCAAGTAAGTAAAAATTACCACCAAATATCCTGTGTTTTTACTTTTGAGTGGGGGAGGCAAAATCTTAAATGAAAGACTTTGAAGAGATATATGCTTTGATACTTACAACCGTGCGAGGCATAAACCTGCCATGACAGCTAACACCCCTTTTGATTCTTGCTCTCAGTTTACGTTCTAGTATTGGATCAAAGCCATCATACAAGTTCCATTGTGAGTCTATCTCCTGTCTGGTGCTGGTTATAACAATCTCAGAGGAGTCAAGTGATAGTTCCTCTGCCTCTATCCTTCTCATAATTTTGTATGTTGTATTTATTTCTTCTCTTGATTGGCGTCCTTGTTTCAGAAGTTGCTCAAGCTTATCTCGTCCAAGTGAGTGACCCGTAAATAACATTGGGACATTCAAGGCTCCTGAAAGAAGAGCAGCAGAGTCACCTGCATCTGCATAGTGTCCATGAATTGCCACTGGCCACACTTGTTCCCCACCTCCGATTTGCTCTCCAAGCGCTTTCGACAACTGTATAATATGGTTAAGTGCTCCGTCTACAAACTCAGGAATGTGAGGCCAAAGGAGTTCTTTTGGAATGTATTTGTCTTTTGGACCAAATGGTATACGCACTATATAAGCCCCACTACTCTCCCCAAGCTCCTCTTGTGGATTATCAGAGTTCACTGGATTCAACATTTCAGTTGGTTCCCCATAACTCCAATCAACATCTGGAGCTGAAACTTGTCTTGTTAGTAAATCAACACGATAAACTCCAGGCATTGAACCCAAGGCCCTGGCAAGTTCCACAACATACTTGACCTGATAACATTAAAAGCATTATACTCCAGTGAATTCATAATGTATCGACTAAATGAACAACACATTGATTAGTGATAACAATATTAGAAACATGAGACTTCTATTCACAACAGTTACCTGGCCACCTGTATCAGAATCACGACCAAGCTCCATGTTTTCACCGCGTATCAAGCCATGGAGGCTGCAGGAAGTACTGCTTGTTAGAAAGCATCAATCTAGAGGTAACAGGAATGCAAGAGATTATCATATCATAATACCGAAACTTTAATTGCATCAATACTAAAAAAGGTTCAGCTCATTGCCTTATCAGCACTATATAGAATTTCTTTTCCTTTTGATGAGCAGCCCAGTTCTCCATCACATTGTCCATCACATCCATAGAATTCACTCTACGCATTCTGCCTCCTCTAAAGCTATCACTATGAGCCAAAATATCACCAACCGCATCTCTACTCTCTCCTTCAGATAAGTCCTCAGACATATCCTCAGTTGCCTCCCTCCTTCCCATTTCACGTTCCAGCCGACGGCTAGCTGTTCGTTGAGCTTCTTCTCCCTCAAGCTGATCAAGTAGCACAGCAGCACCACAACCATTTCAAACCTCAAAAACACAAAATATTCACTTCCACTCATCTTTATATAGCTTGATTAAACACAACACAGTCCTCTATCTATATAGATGAAATTAGCAACAAGATGAAACATGTGACAACTGTGAATTACACTGGCTCACTGTGATTACCAAATTAGAAAAATTTACACATTTTGTAAATCAATTTTCTTATAAACATTATAGAACCTATAATTTTTGTTATTTTTAGTAATATTCTGGACTCAACCATCAAATTACACAGAAAAAAAAAATCAAAATAGGAAAATTCTCGAAAAAAAGAAAAAAAAAAAAAACCTGTTCTTTTTGCGAGCGAGATTCCAAATCCGCCAGCACATGTTCTCGAGCCTGGTGTTCCTCTCCTCGGCGCTCCTCGCCGTCGCGGCAGCCTGAAAAACAAAACAAGAAACCAACCGGCGATCAAAAACCGAACGTGAAATCGAGAATAACGATGAGATTGGATTTCCGGCAACATACCCGAACCCAGGAGCGGTGGAGATCAGTCTCATCGTAGCGAGTGATGACCTCCTCAACGAAGTAGCGTGTGGGACTGAAACGACCGCGTTCCCGGAGCAGCAAAGACGACGAGGATTTGGCGTCGTCGAGGCCGGGACCGACGTCGAGAATGGCCTCTAAGTAACCGTTCACCCAGTCATTTCCCGCCATTGGCGCTTCACATGCAGAGAGCCAGAAAACAATGCAGTTTTGCTTGATTTACAGGTTTATATATACAAAGAGAGAAAGAAAGAAAGAAAAATGAGAAAACGGTTAATTAGAAGGGTGTGACTCAAAAATGCAGAGATGGAGTGAGGGAGAAGATTTCGGAGAATTTTTCCTTTCCTCCTCCACTTTGCGATTTCTCTGCAAAATTATAAGGTGGTGATTTTTGAAAAAACACACCTGAAAGTTGGATTCCTTTTATGCCCCTGGCTGTCTCTTCATACTCAGTCCTCTACGTGGACGCTATCGTTCTGGTTTGTCATCATACTCTGCTACAAACCACATGCCAATCTCTCATAGTCCCATCCTGCTTTGAGTTTTACCCTATCGATCTTTCACTTGCAGCTAAATCACATGAACATTACGTAGAATATGATATATTGGAAAAGAGAGAACTCAAGTTAGAAATAAAAAAATAACAAATAAAATATAACTTATAAATGAGTGGATCAAACCTAATTATTATATCGAAATCTTTTATGATTAAAACCCAAACACCTTAAAGATAATTAAGTCGAACAATATTAATACAAAAGTGGCCATGCTTGTCGCACTTTAATAGAATACAGGTTTTGTCTCAAACTCTCAGTCTAGAAAAGGGTAAGGAAAACTTGAGACATTTACTATGAGTAAAAATGAACATTTGAGTAATATTCTTCCTTTTTCTGCACCTTTAGCCGTATAAATTCAATTGATAGTGTTTCACTCCTCTTAAACTATAATAGCATTTGACATATGGTACATTTGCAATGAAGAAAATTCTTAACTTTCGGCAAATCTAGGCTAACTATAATTTAGAAACCAGGGCAATCTTGTATGAACAAGTGTTGGGAGCATAATGTTATTTCTAGCTAGAATCTTTTGATCAATTTCAAAGAACTGCATAATTATGTATAACCAAAATAATGGAATAAATTCCATGCGTCGCTTTTATATACCTCCATCTCGAAGATATTGTGTTGCATGTGTTGTTCTCGTATTAGAGTTGTACAAAAGTGATTCATGATACATGATTCAAAACCATAGATTATAGTTCCTACTTCCTAGTGCACAATATGAAAATATTGATCATCGAACCTTTTTAAAGAATATAGTTTTTTTTTTTCCTTTCTTTTTTTTTCAAGTGATGTAACCTGTTTGGTAGAGGCGCTCTACTGTGGTAATATACGCTGCATGGTGCATACAACGGGGTTTTGGGGGCTTGCTCTTGTTCTTACTAACTCAGGGCAAGGCTTGGAGTTGAAGACTGTTGTAACATTAGAATTTAGAGTCATCATATATGGCAAGGCTTAATTTCCAGACAATTTGTGGACAATTGTAAATAAGTCGTATCACTTTGAAATTGTAATGGGGATAGAATCAATGGTGCGCATAGTGTTTAGATGAATGGACTCATGAGTGAAAACAACAAATAGGGTTCAAAGGACGTCCTAGCCTGGCCGGATCATCCCCATCACTACTCATCTAGTATATATTCAAAAACTGAAAAAGAAACCGAAATCCATTCACTGATACATTCACATTCAGATCAGTACAATTTATTAGAGCAGCTAGCTACTAAACTGGCATGGCCTTTTCTTTCATAATAACCTACCAAACTGATATAAAGATTAATTAACATAATAATGAGAAATTGAGAAGAATTAAGACTAGATGAGTAGATGGAAGGAGAAACAGAGACGGATAGAGAAGCATATCATCATGTTGGCAGTGCTCGACTAACTTGTGATCCTAACTGTTTAATCAATTGATACCCAAAAGTCAGAGGAATCACATGAAATCAATCAAGCTGAACTGGAAAACAGAGATGGCCGGAGATTCATTATTAAAGAGGAGGGAGGTTATTATGCTTGTCCTTGAAACATTACAATGCTCAAGGCTGGCTTTTCCCGGAAGAATGCTTTTGGTAGCACCGTTATTGATGAGGGTTATATTTCCTATCCGCATCGTCCGCCGGGGGTGTGCAATTCTTGGTATAACATGCTGAGTTGGGCGACATATCTAACTTGTGATCCTAACTTAATCATTAGAACTACAAAACCAGCCTTTCCAAAATGGAGTGATGCATGATTTAAAGAAGAAGCACAATCAGGCCTATCGGAGAAACTAATGGTGAAAATGATGGAGGGGAAGCTGGATTTGTTAAGAAACAGAGAGGGCTAGAGACGGCGATTATTGTATAGGGATGAAAGCTAGGTTTGATGGTGAAGTTTATATAAAAGGGTATAGAAGGAGGCATGCATCTTTGGAATTCAAGGCTGAAAGTTTTCAGTCAAAATCCTAGAGACATTTGAATCAAATTCAAATGGTTTGGTACACTAGTCAAAGTAGTCAGTTGGTTCAGGGCCTTCAGAGTTCAGGCAGCTGATCTGGTACCAAGTACCAAAGTTATTTTGACCGAAAAAATTTACTACCTTCTCTCCTCCAAAAAGAAGTCTGTACAGATAAATACACTATTTGGGCTTTTTGGGCCTTCCCATTGGGTATTTGGGTTCCATAACCTTTTTTTCTTTGTAAGCTTAGAGACTTCGGTCATTCAATAATGAATCTATAAACATTTTTAGTGATCGACTCTATAAATTTTGTCGACAACAAAATTATAGAGACTATTGACATGTTTACTTATCATGAATCGACTCTATCATCCAATATTGATTTCGGATGGTTGATTTCTAAACTCATCTCTCCTCTTCGTAATCAAATTTCTGAGTAATCAAGAATCAAGTCGATTCCTAATAAGGAGGTGGGACTTGCATGAATACTTTTACACTAAATCATTTTTATTCATTTATGTGTTAGTAAACACAAAAATCTGATTACCTCGTCATTTCATGTCATTTTATTTCATTCCAAGCAAGTAAACGTGTTAAAGTAATGAAAGAATTATATAGTTAAAAATACAACTTTATAACAATATGGATATTTTGAGATATGGCTTATGAAATCGAATAGGAAAATACTTGTGTCCGGACTAATATGTACGTGTGCGTCCGAACTAATCGGACTAATATGTACGTATACGTCTGAACTCTCTCTTTACATACCTTTGTCAATATTGTAAATCATAATCTTAACCGTTCAAAAGTTGAATTAACCAATAAATATACCTTTGTAAAAAATCAATGTAAACAAAAATAGTTTGCTCAGCCGATTACATTAAACAAATGGACAATTTTAGTGGAAGTTAGAAGTCTCATGATCTACTGTCAATTTGTAAGATTCATTCAGCTGAGCAAATGAATTTTGTTTACATCGATTTTTTGCATAAGTGATCTTCATTGGTTCATTCAACTTTTGAACGGTTAAGATTATGATTTACATTAGCAAATGTATGTAAATAAGAGAAAGTTTGGATGCACACGTACATATATACTAGTCCGGACACAAGTATTTTCCAATCGAATATCGATGATTCAAAAGTTTTTTTTTGAATTTGATCCACTGCTCGACTAGAAGCTTTGCTGTGCTAGAATTATATGCAAAGAATAAATTAAAACAGATCAGTTTGCATGTAACTAAGATATCGCGGTTCCTTGTTTTCAGATCAAACTAATCACTCCATTGATGCCCACAATCTTCTAACTCATTACACAAACCCAACCGTACAGTTTCCCACCATAATTAAACTTCCATCATTCCATATGCCAATCGACCAAATGATTCTGAATCTCAAGTGTTTCCCTTGTCATAATCTCTGAAACAAACCCACATTTAGTAATCACACACACATCACAAAAATGGGGTTCATCGTGGGATTGATCGTCGGCATTGCTATCGGAATCGGGTTGATCATGGCTTTTGCTCGGGGCGAGAGCAGACGATCCAAACATCGTTCTGATTTGGTACTATTCAAATCTTGTTGCATTATATACTAGTGCATATGTTCTGATGAATTGATTGGTTTTGATGATTTCCCTTTTTATGTTCATGACTTCATGTGGTTTATTTTCGAAGGCCAAGACTATTGCAGCGCTTGCAAGGATGACAGTGCAAGATTCGAGAAAGCTTCTTGGACCTCAGCACTATCCATCTTGGGTTGTGTTTGCGCAGCAACAGAAGTTGAGTTCATTTCACATTTTTCTCTTTTGCACTCAATGTTTCACATTTCACATTGAAAATGTAACACATGCATGCTGCACTATTGTTAGAGACTTAGAGTTAATAACAGCGTCACTGCGGCACGAAAGAGGGTGTTGCCTTTTTGTGCCATCCAGTGCAGCCTCAAAAGCTCAATTACAATGCCAAAAACTGAGTATCTTAGAAGTTAGAACAGCAGATGAGCTCTTGCATATAGATTATTCTTATGGGCACAATGAGTATTTCTAGCCCTAGTTCATTCAGTGTGGGATTAACTTTCTAAAAACCCTACTTTAGGTGATCATACACATGAACAAATGGAGGTGGAAAAACTCATTGAGTGCATAGAGCTTTGTTAGACAATTTCCCTTCCAATACGGGATCAGTGCTCTCCCTCAACATTCTATTGCATGTATACTCTATATATGTATGCATCTAACATGAATCTCTTTACATATTACAGTTGACTTGGCTTAACCAACATCTTGATAAGATCTGGCCATACATTAATGAAGTAATGCATCGGTTTCACTCTTTTTCGATGACTTTTCCTCTTTTAGATGTCTTCGTCTGTGTTTATTTGGTATTTGAGTGCATTTGTGCTGGTGTAGGCGGCATCAGAGCTGATAAAAAGCAATGTGGAACCAATACTTGAACAATATACCCCGGCTATCTTGGATTCACTCAAATTCTCGACATTGACCCTTGGCAATGTTGCTCCACAATTTACAGGTTGGCCTCAAAATCTCATCACACCCTTTTGACGTTCCATCACATTCCCTCGGGAGATACTCGGTGAGACTCATTTGTTAGCTATGGCGAACCCGGTGATGAAATTTTAAGTGTCACTCCTTGCATCAACTCCATTTTAAAGGTTATATATATGATGACTTTAAACAGTTTACCAATTTTATTTTTCATTCTTATCAACATGGAATCATGCATGGATTTAATCACCCATATACATAAGAACTTTTGATATTCACTAAATCTTGTTTAGGCTTCCTGATTTTGCAAGTACTCAGTGTACAGAGTTGGGTTGAAGCAAGTATAAGATATGATCATAATATTTAGCCATAGATAGATATACAGATATAGAGTTGACCCTTTCGGAATACATCTTATGAGGAAACACGTTGATCCTGTTAGTCGACTTCTGGACAGTACTTATACAAGTTGTTGATATCCTGTTAGGAATTTCCCTTGTTGAAAGTGAATGTGGACCTGGGGGAATCACCATCGAGTTTGAGATACAGTGGGATGGTGATCCAGATATTGTACTTGATATCAATACCAGAGTTGGTCTTGCACTACCTGTACAGGTAATGTTCGACTTAATGCTTGTATACGGTTAAGAGTGATATATTTAAGCTCATGCTAATATGTAGTCATATCATATCATGAAGAGAAGATATTTGAAGAAAACGCATGCCATCCCAGATTGTTGTCTGGGAAATATTCTACTAATGCAATCACTTGTGGTATTTAAATGAATTCATTCTGCAATGAGTGTTTTTTCTGCTACATCATAGATTTGGTAAAAACTTTGAATGAGAGTTTGAGTTTTTGGGGAGTTTGATTTTACATCAAACTGTTTTTACCAAATTGTATGTTCCAAGTCATGTTAACCCGTGAGGAGTTACTCACCATATATCTGATACATGTTATGTTGTCAGACTTTGATGAAGAGCATATGTAATATGTTCATACTTGATTTCATTTAAACAAGTCTACAATGAAAAAAACATGCCTGCCTTTCTGGAAAAAGGAAATTACTTGTTATACACCAGTCATTTCCTGCTACACATGTTTGGACCTACATGTACTTCTGCATTGAGTTTCCCTATTTCAACATCTTGCAGTTGTGTATATGTCCATGCATGTATTCTTTCATACATATAATATATTGTCTTTCGTGAAATTAGAGGCTTTCATAATGTTTATGAAAGTTTTAGCACTCTCACCTTATCATTTTTTCATTTCTACTTGTTCATCTAGGTGAAAGATATTGGATTCACTGGGGTTTTCAGGGTAATTTTGAAACCGCTAATTGACCAGTTTCCTTGTTTTGGAGCTATTTCATATTCCCTAAGAGAAAAGGTGTGCCCAAATTTATTGTTACTGTGTTGATAACCATGTATGCATCTACCATATTCGATTTTGATATCATATATTTTGCTTCTGCCTGCAGAGAAAGCTGGACTTTGTGTTCAAAGTCTCTGGTAGTGAAATATCATCAATCCCAGGAATTTCCGAGGCTCTTGAGGTTTGACCTATCTTTGCCATCTCCTATTAACCCTTATGATAATAGTAGTTTTTATGTGGGGATGCATATGGACTACGGCCTTCACTAATAATAGCTTGACTACTTTGATCACCATGCTCTTTTTTTTTCTTTGTTTTTTTTTTTACGGTCAACTACTAGTCTTGAAAGCAAGGTAAGAATATAATAAAACAGACCTTAATTGTGTCATATTGCATAGAACAGGGCTTTGGGGCTGGGCTTGCTCCTGTTCTTACTCAACCCAGGCATTGTCATGATGTTCCTTCTATCATCCCTGGACTAGTGTTATAAAGCATAGTTCATTCTTCTTTGGTATTCTTGTTGAAAGGAAATTAAAATGGAGGGATAAATGTAACTAAATCATATCTGTAGAAATCAAAATATACCAAACATCTTACATAACATCATTGTAATTATTGTTTCCACACAGTATTTTAGTATCAGTGCACTATATATAGTAAAATTATTATATCCTTTCAGGAAACAATACGAGATGCTATTGAAGATTGTATTATTTGGCCAGTTCGTAACATTATTCCCATTATACCTGGCGATTACAGGTATGCTAAATTCAGAATGAACTGCAGAACCTTATTATACTTTTATCTCATTTCTGTTCTTTGAAAGTGTTCAATACAAAGCTTAGGGAAAAATATATGGAGAAGTTTCATTAAAACACTAAATGCCTTTGTAATTTTAATCTATTGAAGTTATGTGGGTGTTTATAAAGTTTTTTTGAGTCACCTTTCCACTCTAATGGTTGCTAATCATTAACTGGTTTTGTAATTCAGTAATGCCAAGTACTCAGATTGCAATTTCTATTCACCGTGCATGGAAACCCTTTATACACCATAAATCCGAAAAATATGTAGCCATTCGTGGAACCATGCTAACACATACAAACTGTGCCATGGATTTGATACTTTGAGTTGCAGATGTTGACCATCATATGGCCTAATTCAGATAAATTTTTATCTGGCTCAATCTACCAGTATTTTTTCTCATCTAAGATCTTACAGTGACTTGGAGTTGAAGCCTGTTGGAACTTTAGAAGTGAAGCTTGTGGAAGCCAAGGAGTTACCAAATATGGACATCGTAGGAAAATCAGATCCTTTTGCTGTGATATTCATACGTCCACTTCCTGACAGAACAAAAACCAGCAAAGTCATTGTAAGTCAAACTCATGCTGTACTTGGTGTATATGTAATTTTTCCTTAACTGTACTGAATTTACCATACCCCTCAGGACAATGATTTAAATCCAATTTGGAATGAGCACTTTGAGTTCATAGTTGAAGATGATACAACTCAACGGTTGACAGTAAGAATTTACGATGATGAAGGACTTCAGGCTGCAGAGTTCATTGGCTGTTGTCAAATTTCACTGAGTACACTCGAGCCTGGTAAAGTGAAGGATGTATGGTTAAAACTTTTGAAGGATTTGGACATCCAGAGAGATACTAAGTACCGGGGTCAGGTGAAAATGGCATCTGAATTTTCTTTATTTTCAATATGTCACAGACCTTATATGAGTTACATATGAGAAAAATGGGTATAATCCTCTGTACTTTTGACACCAGGTGCACTTGGAGCTGTTATACTGCCCGTTTGGTACAGATGGGAACATTGTAAACCCGTTCGACCATGACTTCTCCTTGACCTCTTTGGAAAAGGCTTTGAAGATTGATAATATAACAAAAGCAGACTTGAGAGAAATGGCCGCTAAGAAGAAGAAGGAAATGTTTATAAGAGGAGTACTATCTGTAACAGTTATATCTGCAGAAGACCTACCGATAGTAGATTTTATGGGGAAGGCTGACCCGTATGTTGTCCTTCTTATGAAGAAATCTGAAGCAAAGCAAAAGACCAGGGTGAGATTTAAGTTTCCAAATTACTCACTCTTGCTAAATTACTTGACATCTATAAATTAGCCATTCATATGCATTCCTTTACCTTGTTAACTCTTCTGGGTTCTTAGGTTATAACAAACAACTTGAATCCAGTTTGGAATCAGACATTTGACTTCATGGTGGAGGATGCATTACATGAAATGGTAATCATCGAAGTTTGGGACCATGACACTTTTGGGAAGGTATATTGTCTTCAAATTTGGTGTAATCTTATTTGTATCATTGTTATAGTATCAGAAAATTTGAAATAGCTTTTCATTATTTCAGGATAGAATTGGGAGAGTGATCATGACACTCACCAGGGTCTTAATGGAAGGAGAATATCAGGAGAGTTATAACATAGATCTTGCCAAATCTGGAAGGATAACTTTGAGTTTCAAATGGGTTCCGCAGCATAAAGTCCGTGATTCTTCTTGATCAAAGACGACGTAGCATTCGAGTTGAAGTTTCGATTTTTTTGCATGACAGGTGAAGGAAAAGAAAATTCATTCATTCATTCATTCCTTGCACATAATAGATTGTACTTACCTCCCAGAAAATAGAAATCTTACTCGAGTCAGATGTGTATGTAGTTCAGATTATATTACATTTCGGAAATCGTTACATGTATGAGCTATATTCTTTTTGTTGTAGATATGGAAGAGATAATCGTTATGATATGCTTTCATTTCCTCTTGGTGGTTCAGTTTGTTCTCCCCCAATCTTGTTTTCATTATATCAAGTTCTCTAGTCCTCTTAAAACGAAGCTTTTTCCAGTAGAACTATTTGTAGCTAGGATGCTTTATTTACCACCTTGCTGATCACATGTCACAGATAAGTAGTATCCATTTGCATAAAGGATTAGTGATTAAGCCTCATCAGCATTACTCAGTTCGTCTAGTTTTATTGTTTTGCAAGTTCGGAGTGGCAATAAGCAAGCACTCTGTAGTTTGACATCCTTGCTAGGATTAATGGATGATTGTTTTTGTATCTGTTACATACAATGAAACTTCTTGATTGTTAACATATCCTTGATGAATCACAGAAGTTGGAAAAACATGCCAAGATTACGGTAGGTCAAGAACTCGAACTTTGAGTACCCTCGATTTTCCATACCTATAAACTCAAGTCGGCCTTATTTCATACGCCATTTTCTCTAATTTTAATTTGTCCCCGTTACCTTTTTGTTTCAAGCTTTGTATAAAGTCGGTACTGTGCTTTCATTGCTTTGTAAATGTCCTTAACATCTAGAGTACGTCAGAAGCTTACTGTAAAAGTTGCATAGAAACTTGCACAATTTCTCAAGTAAAAACTGAAAAAGAAAGCACAACAACATTTTCGGTGGTAATTACTCCACACAAATAGTTCCCAAGAAAAATCCTAAATTCATGAAATTTCCACAGTGCAGTTTGAATGGTTGGTCAGCTATAGTTTTTGGCCTTTTGCCCTGTTGACAAGTAGTTGCCAAGTTGCCACAGTCTGCCTCACAAACCCAAGCACATACACCACTCGCCTCCACCACCAAAACCAAACCATGGCCGACGACGAATCTCAAGATCACCACCACGCTCTGCCGCTTCTAGAGGCTCTAAGAGAACCTTCCAAAGCCCTCCAAAACACCCCCATTGCCACAATCTACAACCACCACGACACAAACGCCGCCATCGAGAATCTTCTAGAGCTCGCAACACAAGCCGACCACATCATCTCCACCGACCCAACTCTCTTCCAACTCGCTCAGTTACTTAACAACCTCAAAACCCTCCTCGACCATCTCGAAAAGCTGCAAAGCCACGGCCTCCGGTCTCTCCTCCGCCGCCAAGTAACCAACTACAACATCTCCAAAGCCGGGTACGCTATTGAAGCTCAAGTTCAATCATATATTGATCGCAGAAACGTAGAGAGCTTTGTGCAAACCATGAATGACTCCGAGGAAGACGGCGAAAAGGTCGAGGCTTTGGTGGGTTTAGAGGCTAGATTGGCTAGAGGGTTTGATAAGGAGTATCAGGAGTTGATTCTGAAAGCTAAGGTGTTTTCCATCGTTGAGTTTGTAATATGTGAGTCTCTGCTTTCGAATTGGGTTAAAGACCAAGCTGCTGTTGTTGCTTTAGCTCTGGTTCAGTTCAACAAGGACGTGTTTGTGGGGTTGGTTTTGATGGGTCCGATAATTGGAGCTTTAGTTTCAATAGGTTCGTGTCGTTCGATTCAAGTCCTTGCTTCGCTGGTCAGGATTATAAGGACGCCTTTGGTGGATGACATCAATGAAGAAATACCAAGAATTATAGGCCTTTTGGGCGCCGAGGAGTTAAAGATCAAAGCGGCAGCGATGAACTGCGTATTCGAAATCGGAATCTTGGCGAGAGAGGAAGTGATTGAGGCCATGCTTGGGGCGGACTTGGTGAAGAAGCTAATGGATTTGCAGAGATTGGAGATGAGGGGTGATTTTAAAGAGGATGAATGTGTGGAGAGGTTTCCATTTTTGGGGTGTGTTGCTGGTTTTGCAGTGCAAGTTGAAGTTGGTGAAGGGTTGGAGAAGAGTGAGAAGAGAGAAGTGAAGCTGGAGATACTGAAGAGAGTTAGAGAAGCCTCTGTTTCTGAAGCAGAGGCTGCCACTGTTGTTTCAGAGGTGCTTTGGGGCTCTTCAGCTTGAAATTTTGATTTTGATTGGAGCAAAAGGTTTAAGCTTTGATATTGTAGTAATTAGTGTAACTTAATCATGTACTAACCCAGGTCTTATATGTGGTAAAATTCTACATTAGTGTGAGAGACAAGGTAGAAATTTGATGCAATTACTTATCAAGTGTACCTTATAATCCATACTCTGCCAATAGATAAAGATTTGACACACTCGGCTAGCTCCATTGACTCAAAAAAGTTAAAAAAGGATTGGAAGGGACTCAAAGTGCAATGCATAATTTATGTTTAAGCAAATGCAAAGGTAGAGAATTCTTTGTATTGAAATGCAAGAATATCCACATCCAAGGATTCTATACCCTCATTATCTATGTGCTTATGTTAGCTTAAAGACTAAAATTAATCATAATTTGTGAACATCACTACCTTAAGAATCTGTTTAATAATGCATGTATATTTTACATTCTCCTACCTGCAACATCATCTGGAATTCTTTGTATTTTTATGTAGATGCCCTTTCTCTTCCGCACGCTCATTATCTTTAGTACCTAAAATAGTTTTTCTTACAGGCATACGTTTTAACTGTATCACAGATGCAACAACTGCTGCATTTGTGTATATGCATGTCGAAGAAAGAAAGAAAGAGATCAATCGGAAATCCAATTAAGTGCGTGATGTCTCATTGAGGTGGTAGTGTGATAAGCATTTCATGTTTGATTAAACAAGAAAATGAAAGAAAGAGAAGGTAAAGAAAACAACACAAATTTTCATTCTTTAGTATTAACTCTCAAATACACCTTACTAGAGGTAAATTTTGTGGCAAACGCAACATCATTTGCTTGATCACTTTCTGCCGCCTAGTAACCTTTGCAGTGTTACAATTTGATCAAATAGAAAGTTGTCTTCAACGAAGAAATAAGCTATGGCTAATGTGACTAAATTTTACACGAGTTTAATCATGTCTGAAAATGAAACGTGTTAGATGCGAGAAAGAAAAAAAAAGACTATGAGATGTAACTTAAAAGTTGATAATTTCTAGTCTGTACTTTTATTTTAAATACGGTGTGTAATTAATAACTATAATTATTTTATCTCTTACGGTTAAAAAATTTATTTCTTTTATACGAAGAAAAGATTTCCTACTCAAGTACATTCTTAATCACAAAGGCAATTAGTTTCCTTAAAGAGACATATCTAAAAGACTAAAATCCAAATTTAAAGCCTCAAGAACTTGATCATAGACTGAAAATAACTACACAATAACTGAAGAAATTGAACCCAACAGGCCAACACCGACATGTAAATAGCACCCAAACACGTTGTCAGGTTCCTTTCTATATTCGTCAAGTTCTTAACTTTCACTTACCTCTCTGTTTTCTCTTTCTTCCCAATCTTTGGCATTAAAAATTGGCATTCAATACACCAACTCGATTCTTTGTTTGTTGTTTGACACCACCAGCCGCCCCGCCCCAACCGGCCTCTCTGTCTCTTCTATCCTTCACCTAAATACACGCCACTTTTGGACTTCACAACACCCTGTCACCCAAGATCTCTCTCTAAGCTTGTTATAGGTTTCAAAGATCCAAGACTGGTTTATCAGATCCTTCAAGTTTTTCTGATTCCTCTATCTGGGTTTTGTTATGGGTGGTTGGAGGTACAGAGCTGGGTTGCTTCTGATTGGTGCTGTGGTTATCATTTGGGTTACCTCTGCGGAAGTCACGCAGGTTTGTCGTTTTTTTCTTCTTCTGTTTATGTTTGACTTCAATGATTGTTTAGCTTTGTGGGTGCTATAGGATTTGTATGAGATGCTTGTGTTTGATGGTTTATGAGTTTCTGGGTTTATGGGTTGGGGAAAGATTGGAACTTGATATGGATTCAGTTAGCTGTGTGCTGTTTTTTTGGTTGAAGAGTTTGCATTTGACCTGTTCTATTAATTATATGATTAAAGAGTGGATTTTAGTTTGAACTCATTTGTGAAATTGAGGCCTGAACTTCACCAGTTCACCCTATTAGCTTGGTCGATTACTAGGTTTCAAACATTGTAGTAAAACAACTATTTTATATTTTCTTCATTATCCTCTGATTGATGGCGCCAAGTAGGCATGAATGTTCCTCAGATATACGGGTAGCAAAAGGAAGAAGCTTTCGATAATTGGGTTAGTGCGTGAATCAACTTTGATTTTCTTGTTGAAGCCAGGGTGGAGTTTAGTTAGTGACCAAATTAGATCCTCTAGTAAAACCTTGTACCCTTTTCTATTCAAGTGAAATTTTATACATGTAACTACCCCAAATGAGACTTCAATTGGCAATTGATTGGGATCTCATGTGAGGTGGTTTCCTTTAGTATCATTTGTGTGGAATATGGAGATACCTGACATGATTGTAGGGATTCTTTCATTGATGTCCTTTGATTCAATTTTATGTTATCTAAAATGTGCAATATTCTGTGCACCTGAAGTTTGTATATCTTGAGTTTTTAGCTAACTTTGATCATCTCTGCAGGATATTTATGCAAAATATAAGCAGCCATTTGCAGTAACATATCTTGGAGCTTCTCTTATGGTAGTGTACCTCCCAATAGCTTTCCTTAAGGACTGGTTGTGTAATTTACTTAAACGTCGCTCTTCTAAAAGTGGCAAAAATGCAGAAAGCATGAATGAGTATTCTTCTGCGTTTGGTTCACCACTGAAACACAATGGAGTTCAGAAAGATTTTGAATTGGAAATTCATACCTTGTCCAGAAAAGACAGTGATGCAGACCTTTCACCTTGTGCAGAAGAAAGGCCTTTGGTTTCTAAACTCAAAGACAATATAAATGTGCTGAAGCATGATCGAGAACTGACACCAAGGGAAATTGCTACTTATGGATTTTACCTTGCCCCTCTTTGGTTTTTTACAGAGGTAAGGAATGTCCTAAAGTTACTATCTCTAAGAATATATCTCCATTGATTTTACAATGCATCTTGCTATATGGCTTTACGAACCTTGTTTCTTCGTGTTAGCTGTTTTACAAGGTTTTAAAGGTAAAAACTCAAAGTTTCTATAGTTTGAGAATGAATCTGAGTTTTGAAGTGATCTTTCTTACTTGAAATTAAATGGGAGGTTTATGGACTAAAGTTGTGTCACAGACATGTTTCATGTCCTGCTTGACTTCAAGATATTAAATCATACTTGCAGATTTAAATGCTCATGACATGATATGCATTTGCGAAAAGTAGTTATGTTTGTATGAAGACCTCTAGAAGATTCTAATTATGGTTTTTCCTGATTGTTGCAGTATTTTTCAAATGCCGCTCTCGCACGTACGAGTGTTGCAAGTACAACAGTCTTATCCTCAACTTCAGGACTCTTTACACTCTTCATTGGTGCATTCTTAGGCCAAGATTCTTTGAATCTAGCAAAAGTGGTGGCCGTCTTTGTCAGCATGGCGGGTGTAGCCATGACAACATTGGGAAAAACGTGGGCTACAGATGAGTCGCAATCGAGTGCCTCGTAAGTGTTTACTTCATCTCTTATTCTTGACTGTTCTTTTGTTTCTTTCTTGATGAAATATAAACACAACTGTTTTCGCCTGTTGTTTGTTGTTGATAGTCTGCATCGTTATTCATATAGATATCAACTTGCTCTTTGTAATGTATGTTCCAGGAATTGACAGTGAATTTTTTTGTTCAGCAATGGGAAACACTCTATCGCTGGAGATTTCCTTGGCCTTGCCTCAGCCATGTCATATGGTCTATTTACAGGTTGTCTCTCTCTCTCTCTCTCTCTCTCTCTCTCTCTGCGCCAGCGGACTCCAGTAGCTTCCCTGACCATTTTCCATCCCTGGCGAGTCCGCCGAATTCCAGTTTTCCGGCGAGATCGACTTTATTTGAAGTTTTGGGTGATCTCGCCGGAAAACTGGAAAAGAACGGACTCGCCGGGGATGGAAAGTGGTCGGGGAAGCTGCTGGAGTCCGCTGGGATGGAGGCGCGCCCTCGAGCGGTGGCGAACGGACGGAAATCCGCACCGTTTTACGGTGCGG
>NC_020492.1:23881050-23894028 GCF_000184155.1 Fragaria vesca subsp. vesca | reverse complement strand
TATATATATTGTTGCTTCAAATGTTCTTGGTTCTTTGTATTTTTGTTTTAAACAACTTTTAATTTTACTACTTTGTTAATGCAGTTCTTCTTAAGAAATTTGGTGGTGAAGGAGGAGAGAAGGCTGACGTGCAAAAGTTGTTTGGATATATTGGACTGTTTACGCTTGTAGCATTATGGTGGCTGGGTAAGTATTAGTTAGGTTTCTCGCAAAGAGAGTTCTTAATTACTTAATTGTTTTCCTGTGTTCCCTATTCATATTGGTCTCTTTTGTTTTTGTGTTTCCCCAGTTTTACCATTGACAGCAATGGGCATTGAACCGAAGTTCATGATTCCTCACTCTGCTAGACTGGATGAACTTGTTATTGCAAATGGCTTTGTTGGAAGTGTACTTTCTGACTACTTTTGGTATGCTTAACAATCCTTTCTTCAGTCTGTACTTCATGCAATGACCTTCTGCTTTCTTCACGGTTTAAACTTCCACTTTTTTTACAGGGCACTATGTGTTGTGTGGACAACTCCACTGGTGGCCACTTTGGGCATGTCACTCACCATCCCCCTAGCTATGGTGGCTGACATGTTCATCCATGGTCGTCATTATTCAGCAGTTTACATCCTTGGCTCTGTACAGGTAACATACCATCAACAATGAGCATAATATCTATAGTTCTAGACTTCTAGTACATTAGCTTAGCATCTGATTTAGTGTAATATATGTATGTTGTAACTCATGTCATGTTGCATCTGTGAACTGTTTGTGATGCTCTGTTGGTATTTTGTAGGTATTTGCAGGATTTGTAATAGCTAATCTTTCAGACTGGTTCTCAAAGAAGTTGGGATTGTAGCATCTTGCTAAACCCTACTTTCTCAGTTTTGAAAACCTAATTCTTTGATGGGGGCCATTTTCCTCACTGCCATTCTGATCAGATGTTTGAAGCTTGCTCAATCTGTGAAGAAGAAAAAAGTTCCTAAATGTTGTACCATACATCATACCTTGTTTCTGTAAATCAACTCTGGGCGTGAGGGTTTTTCCTTTTTTTCACAATGATCATCAGCTTCTGTGTTGTAATGAACCTTTGTGACTTAAAAGTAAAAAAATCTCATTTCACGTGTCAACGCTTCTCCCATTGAATTGAATTAGGGCACGTTTACTAATCCTCAAAAGGAATCACTCATTGGGGATTGATTCCCTTTCTCCTTCACTTTGGACGTTTACCAACCAAGAGGGAATGCAAACTATGTGGGTCCCGCACACAAAATCAGGATTGAATCCCCCCTTCTCATTCCGGTAAGGGGGAGTTGGTATTGATTACTGAATATGGGTGAATGAATTTTTCATTCCCAAACTGTCCTTGGTGAGTTATTGTTAATCCAAAATTGCCCTAACTGAAAACCCTACTTATCAAAGCCTCATCCTTGCAAAAGTCAAGCCGTCTCTCTACTCTGCTCTGCGTGTCAGTCCAAAGGTTGGCCCTCTTAAGTTTTCAAGCCCCTGTAGAAACTTATCGGCTCTTGTATTTGTATTTGACAAAATCAGATGTTTAGGTATATTTAAGGGTGTTTTTGTAATTAGGCTTATCATGATTCCGATTATTGTATTTTAGTAAACACATGAATGAGAATCAATCTTGGTAATAATTCCGATTTCGGATGACAAGTAAACACATCCATAGGAATCACTCCTCCTCTCTCCTATTCCTCCTCTCTCCCATTCCTTTTTAATCCTATTCCTTCCCAATCCCATTAGGGATTAGTAAACGTGCCTTTACTGCAAACTGTGAAGGATGTACTTGGGATGACAGCATTTTGAGCTTAACCTTCGCAAATAAATCTTCAAAATCCGAAATTGTAAACAAACTTTGGCTGAAGTTGTGTATAGTTGTATTTGCAAAACGAAAATACCGAAATTCTTTTATACCATGTTGTTTACCAATCTCCATATTAACTAGGGAATTAGTGCATCTCCAATAGTATTGTTAAATCAATTTTTTTTAAAAAAAAATTTGTCAACTTTTCGGATGAATAGGAGCTCTAACAGTATATCTAGATGGTTGTTAAATTTAAGGATTACTAAACAAAATTGATAAATTTGTCACCTAAGCTATGAATTGCTAAATGAATACCTATATTTTCCCTCTTTTTTTTCTTCACGTGTCAGTTTATAATTCGTTAAAAATATTACTTAACTTACACATAGTTATAACGGCTGGAGCCAAATTCTTATATCAATAGTTAAATTTCATAATTATTGCTAATTATTTCATAATGTTATTTCATAACTAAAATTTGTTATTACTGTATTTATTTGTTATTTACTGTTGTAAAAAAGTAAATACCAAAGAAAAGAAAGTAGAGCACAGGGCATTTCAGGACTCCTGAGAATTCGGGGATTCCAATCAGAGCAGAATCAGAAGAGTGAACCCACAGCTGATTGGGCGGCCACACCAAATATAGCAAAAGTGCGTAACATCAGATCAATCGTTTACAAAACAAACTCTCTTTCTTTCGCTCTGAAACTGTCGCAGAAAGCTCTCTCTACTCTCTCTCGTCGTTGCTGTAGGTAGTTATGGGGTGGAGCTGCCGATCCAAACCCGTCCTTTTCTTGCTTCTCCTTCCGTTTTGCTTCATCATCATCTCTCCCTCGCTAGTATCTGCGGGGTAAGATTGCAAAACAAACAAACTGTCTTTCATGATTTTAAAGCTTCCTTGTTTTGAATCGAATTGCTTTGTTTGCAGGTCGGCTGCTGATGGCTACCTTATTAGTGGCCAAGTCAAGATCCCAAGTATGTTTTTCCAATTCCCACTGCTTTTGTTTCAAATTCCTGATCTTGGATTCTGTTTTGGTTAACGATTTAATCAGTGACTTCATATATCAAGTTGAATTGAGTTGAGCTAGATGTTTGCTTTGAGTGGCTTAAACCTGATTAGGGCTGGTTTTGTGGTTTTATTGATCGGATTAAAAGCTTTGAGATTCCATAAGATGACCTAAATTACGTTTAGGTTGTTGTTTGGCATGCTCATACGCTATGGTGAAGGAAGATAGGCTTTGACTTGTAGGATTACCTTCCACACAGCGATCATTAATATTAGGTTATTTTCTTTGAGAGGGTTTGTAGGATTACCCTGTACGACACTGCAATCGCCTGTAGGATTACCCTCCAAAGTTATTAATGATTTCCTATTCTTTGTGACCCAAGTGAAAGGTTTTCTATGGTTGCATCTCATTGTAAATCTCCTTACGGTAAACTTTTGTATGTTGCAGCTTATATCCGTTATTGTTGAATTTGCTCTGCAGGTCTAGGGGTGAAAGGGTTTGGTCTTCATGGAAAAATATCAAACATCAAAGTCATACTAAATGGTGGCCAAAGAGTTACCTATCTGAGGCCTGACGGGGTTTTCTCATTGTATCCTAAATCTATCTTTGATATGTTGACTTTGATACTATTTACATGAGTGTGTGTTAAAATTTCATATTTAGTGTGAAATGCTAATTTTAGCATACAGCGGATCCTTAACTTGTTCTCTTAAAGCCATAATGTACCTGCGGGGACTCATCTAATTGAAGTGTCTGCAATAGGTTATTTCTTTTCTCCGGTAAGACTCCTTATGTATGAAATACCTTTCCGTTTGTACTAATAAAAAAGAAATGATCACTGATGGGACTTTTCACTAAAATGTTTAGGTCCGAGTTGATGTTAGTGCTAGAAACCCAGGCAAGGTTCAGGCAGCACTGACTGAGAATAGGAGGGGTCTCCTTACATTTGTTTTAGAGCCACTTAGAGAGGAACAATATTATGAGGTTGGTTTAAATAAAGTCTTTTCTCAATCAACAGAATAAGTTCACTATTTCTCATCATCATGGATTTTTCACCCCATGTTATCTTGATCTAATTACAGATAAGGGAACCCTTCAACATTATGTCTATTGTAAAGAGTCCAATGGGTTTGATGGTTGGATTTATGGTGGTGGTTGTGTTTTTGATGCCCAAACTAATGGAGAACATGGGTAAGTATTCTCTGCTCGCTACTGTTTTCTATATTTTGTTATGGGCTTGAGACTTAGATATCATCTTGTCAAAATGACTCCATGGGTACTGGCATGCTTATTCTCTCGTGAGATTTTGCAGGGCTGAGTCTGGCCCTGATAGCATATTTTCTTGCCTTCATAAGTTTTTTGATCTTGACTTGTCAAAGATGGGATAACTAGTATTGCATTATACCTTGTTTTGTATGAGATGTACCCCCGATACAGATACATTTTTCAGTGACAGTTACTAGCTTAATTGTTCTTCCATTTCCGTTCACTAATATAATACTGAAAATCTATATAGATTATTTCATACTCGTAAACGTTTTTTAAATGCTGTGAGCTTCTTCCTTGTTTCTTAGATGGCTTTGACTGCTACATTTCACTTCTCTGTTTGGGTCGGTTTGCAGTTTTATGTCTTAGATCATGCACTTTAGTCCTCCCCATACTTGTATATGCATCACATTCTCTTGCCTCATAATGCTTGCGCATTCCCCATTTTTGCTCACAGTTTGTTGGATGCTATATGATCATATACTTATACAGTCCTTTATGCAACAGATCCCGAAGAAATGAGGCGAACTCAAGAAGCAATGGGAAACGGAGGACTAGCAAGCATGTTACCTGGTGCTGCTGCGAGGAATTAAAACAATTAGAAATCCACAACCCTCTCTGCAGATGGAGCACTTCAGGAGCGGAGATGTTGTGTACCATTATGCCCACAAGGGTTTTGTTTTATTCCAGCAAAATTCCATAGATACTAACCTGCTGTTGTAGAATTATTATTCTTTGAAGCTAAGAAACGTGATGTTAACATCACGCTGACAATACTTTTTTGTTTCTGTATTGGTATATTAGTGTTAGCTTGATTTCTACGTTTCTCTAACTCTTTACTGCCTATAGATGTGAAACATATTACCTCATGGGCAATGACGGATGCAGAGGGGGTCGAGTGGGGGTTGTTGCCCCCAGTGAATTTCCTTTTATGCCCAACAGCTTTATATGTATGTCTAATGTTTAGTCGAATTTGCCCCGAGTCATGAATTTGCTCTATGGCTTACCTAGATCTGTGACTAATAATTGAAGATTGGAGAGGAAGAAGAAATGGACAGTGAGCTGTTTCTAGAGGTTCCTTACTTCCTCAGTTTTTTTGCCCCCACTTACGGATCTCTCTGCATCCGCCTCTGCTCATGAGAATCAATTTCATGACTTCTGAAGCAATATTTTTTGAAGGTTCAAATTGTTATAAAAAAAAATTGAAGGAATTGTCCAATCTTGGTCTATTTTGGTTCATAGAAAGGAAATAATTTCTTCTTTTGTCCAATGAAAAGAGAAGTAAAATGAAAATGAATTCACCGATACCTTATTCTGATGTTTGGTCACATGAGGAAAATTATCTGAGTATCAAGTAAGTTGTTTAAACAAACTTGTAATTAATGCAATAGAATTAGAGGATGTTATCCTTAGGATTTCAGAAGAAACTATTTTCTCCTTTATTTTCTTATATCAATGAAAGTCATTTGCTTTCTCGATCACGGATGTTGAGTTTTTTTTTTACTAATACTTTCTTTCCGCAAACCATATGGAATTGTAAGCAGTGTCTTGGAATTGAATGTCAATGTCATAGACCTTTCCGAATATTTTCTTTCCGCAAACCAAAAAATAAACAAAGATTTAAATTTATGATTTCGACGATCCTTGTTTTAGTCAGTTATTGACCGGATGGACATTACTGTTATTATTTTCTCTCCCTCATCATTTCTCAGATGGGCTGGGCCTGAGACACAAGAACTCCCAGTCGTTCGCTTTCTCCATTCTCAAAGCTTTCCAGTCGTCTCTGAGTCTGATTTCCTACCATCTTCAGCTCAATCCCATTTGTTAACTTGTTAATTCCACCCCTCAAATACATCCAATCTTGTCCATATTGCGCTCTCTCTCTCTCTCTCTGTTTGTTTCTGATAACCGAAATGGAAAGCTTACCGACGACGACGTTGAAATCCGATAGACGATCGAGATCGAAGCCTACTCAAACTTCCAAGCCCTCCATCTTCCTCGCCTTCTTCTCCTGCGTCGCTTGGCTCTACGTCGCCGGCCGGTACGTCCTCCTTTCCTCTCTCTCCCTGAGCTTTTTCCTTGATCCGGTTCACTTTCCCGATCGATGTGATGCTTGATTTTCATGGAGCTGGAAACTTTATGCAGGTTGTGGCAAGATGCGGAGAACAGAACAGTCCTAGCTAATCTTCTCAACAAGAACTTAGCCCAGGTTTCATCTCCAACCTCTCGATTTCGAGCTTTAAAAACTGAAAATGGCGAAAATTGACTGCATTTTTGTTTAAATTGTGATGAATTTGTGTTTGCAGAGACCTATGGTGCTTTCAGTTGAAGATAAGCTAGCAGTCCTTGGATGCAAGTATGTGCTTAAATTTTTCGTTTTCGGAATTTATAGTGTTTGTTTTGGTGATGATAGTGATGATTTATTAGAGATTTGGAGAGGAGGATTGTTGAAGCTGAGATGGACTTGACGTTGGCCAAGAGTCAAGGCTACCTCAAGAACAATTTGCAGCAAAAGGTGTCTTCTTCTGGTCCATTTCTTGCTGTTATTGGAGTTTATACTGGATTTGGTAGCCGATTGAAGCGAAATGGGTTTAGAGGGTCTTGGATGCCTAAAGGTCAGTTAGGAGTTCCTATGAAAGTTTACATTTTGTTCTTTCTCTGATAGAGGTTAGGATTACAAGTTATGTTGGCATGTCAACAATGGGATGAACTCCTGGTGTTAGGATTACGAGTTAGGTTTCAATGCACACTGGTTAAGATCAAGTCACTTTCATCCTTGTGCTATTATGTTTCATACATAAGATGAATCTGATAAAGAGAATGTGCTGTATAGGATGTCTAGTTCCATGAATTATCAGTAATGACTAGTTAACATTAAGAACATTTGTACCTTTTCTTTACTAACAATATATTATATATTCCTATTGACCTTTGCAGTTGATGCTTTGAGAAAACTTGAGGAAAGAGGAGTAGTCATACGTTTTGTGATTGGTCGGAGGTTTGTCTCGCACTTTATGTCTTTATCCCCAGTAGTAGTACTATTTACTATTTTGGTTCATATTTATGTTTTATTTGGTCTGGCTGAACTGTGATAGTTGTTATGGGATGTTCTTCTTATCATTCGATTAATTGTGAATTGCAGCCCCAATAAAGGCGATAGCTTAGACCGCAATATTGATCAGGAAAGTCAAGCGACACAGGATTTCTTGATTCTTGTAAGCAATAAGTCTTGGTGTTACTATCATACAAGTATAATGGGAGCCATAGAGTTGCTATATAATGACAAGACAAGTAATAAAAATTTGAATTTTGAACAATATTAATTAGGGATTACAATAACCTTTTTGGATATACAAATGTTGTGATAAGCCTTTTGTTATACTGCATAAATAAAACATATACATTTTTATAGTTTCTGGTGTGGGGACAATACTTGAGGTAATTTTAGCTGGATAATTTTTTTTTTTCTTTTAAAAGTTGGTTGCCTCTTATATAATTATGACTTGTATCTATTATTTCTATAATATATAGTCTAATATGTCTAATTATTATATTAGGAAGGTCATGAGGAGGCTCAAGAAGAGATGCCTAAAAAAGCAAAGTTCTTCTTCAGTACTGCAGTTCGAAATTGGGATGCTGAATTTTATGTAAAAGTTGATGACAATATTGATCTTGACCTTGGTAAATTTTCAGTTTCTATAATTTGTGAGAAATATTAAGCTTAGGTTCCACCCTATTCAGAACATTTTTCACATATCATTTAAGACTTTTCTCACCTACCACAGAGGGGCTAATTGGACTTCTTGAAAAACGTCGTGGTCAAGCCAGTGCTTATATTGGTTGTATGAAGTCAGGAGATGTCATTGCTGAAGAGTATGTACTTTTCTATCCCTATACCTTTGTGCAACTTTATTGTATTCTACTCTTGTGGAGGTTGATTGTTTATACAGAATATAAATTGCAGCTTTTGAGCACAGAAAATGTTTTGATTTGCAGGGGAAAGCCTTGGTATGAACCTGACTGGTGGAAATTTGGGGATCAGAAATCGTAAGTGGATCAATCCTATGTCTGTGTCTGTGTTGAATACCTGATGTCTGTGTAATGGGGTTTTGAATACCTGATGTCTGTGTTGATTCAGTTGTGCACCCACAAACACACTCCATCTGTAGTAATCGATCAAGATAGGGAGGTGTTTTTAGTGTTTTTGTCCTGATGATAGAAAAATAAGTAATGGCTACTGCTCAGTAGATCCTTTTTGTGTGTCTGTGTATGTTCTATGTATGCCATGGATAGATGTACAGATAGAGAGAAAGAGAGTATGTGTGTTTGTAGGATTGGAACATTATGACTTATGAGCTTCAGTGCCAGATAAAAGGATAATTTTAAAATTAGCTACTTTTAGTTATTTTCTAAATTCTATTTAGGTGGTTTTGAGATTTTCTACATATCAAGTTCAGGTAGTCACAAGTGCAAGATATTATAACTGGCTGAATTGACGTTGTCGTATAATTCAAATCACCTCGTGCCCATTTCAGGTACTTCCGACATGCTGGTACTTCACTCTTCATACTATCCAAGAACTTGGCTCAGTACATAAACGTAAACAGGTGTGTTCTAAGCTAGAGCTGGGGAAAATAGCTATCTTTTGGATATAGTTTCTTACAAGTTATCAAAGTAGTTTGTTGCTTGGGTTGTATTGCTCCATGATAAGTGAAAACTCTTAAGTGGTTACATTGAATGGTACCTAGCTTATAAGTTTGCAGTAAGATTGTTATTTTTTTTTTTTTTTTTTCTGTACACATTCGGTATCTATCTAGTATCTATCTGAGGTGTAAATTTCTTTGTAAAGTCACAAATTACATGAAACAGATCTTTCATTGAATTGTCAGAACCTAAATCATTATAAGATGTCTTTGTAGTATAAGCTGTTTTGTAAATTCAGTTGCATGATCTGATTACCTCTTAATGAACAAAATTTCACGAACTTAGTTAACAAAATTATACCTGTTAAAAAAATGGATCACATTTCAGTTTACTCTTCATTTGCAGTGCATCTTTGAAGACTTATGCCCATGATGATGTATCAGTGGGTTCATGGATGATGGGTATCCAAGCGACTTATATTGATGACAACCGTCTTTGCTGTAGTAGCATTAGACAAGGTAAATCCTAAGCTTAATTTTTGCTAAAAGAACCGAAAAGAAAATTTTGAAATATCTTGTCTTGGGTCTTCTAGCTTGAATGTCGAGAATGCCCGGAAAGCAGGGTGCTGTTTTAAGTGGCTTAACATTGTTTTCTGGTTATCCTTGGCTTCGTTGATGCAACTTGTGTGTTGATGATTGTCATTTTTCTTTGATTTCTAATTTTCCAGACAAGGTTTGTTCATTAGCTTGATGAAGGGGGATAAGATCTTTCGTGAGAAGGGAAACACAAGCGGTTGTTCAGTCAGATGCGTGAACTACCAGAACAACATTCGGATGACATCCACATATACGTTGAGCTGGGGTGCTGTGAAGGCTACAAAGGATTTGCAATATCATTCTTTTCTGGAGGTCGTGGAGTTTTCTCCTCTTCTTCTCTTTTATTAGTGAATAGTGATAGTTGGGCAAGCTGCGCTCTGCAGCGGGTGAGGCTGAGAGCTGTTTAATGCGAGAGAGTGATAGTTGACAACACTACTGGTTATAATGTAAATCTGAATGATCAATGATATTAAAGCTTCTCATTTTACTTGGTGTACTGTAATATTGTATTACGTATTGCTTGCCAAGTCTCCAAGACTGGTCATGTAGGAGTCCCATTTTTGCAAGTCCAGACGTCTAAGAAATTCACAGTATTGAATTGGAACTACAGATGGCTGCCAAAACTTAATCAAACGCTATAAAAAAATTTCTCCCTACCGCTATCACACCTGAACAAGAATTCACAACCGTGAACAATCCTATTTTTTTTCGAATCCTTTGTGAAGAGATTGTAGACCTAATCTGTACCGTATATTGACCAGAAGCCAATCAAGAAGATGCCACCTGCAGCTGCTGTTGAATTGCAAGAGGTACAGCTGGTCTCCATGTTGTCCCATCTGGGTTGTCCATAAGATTGATTCCAACAGCAGCTGAATTTCCTTATTGTATCTGATTTTTCATACTCTTTGTTCTTACTTGCTGAATTTCTTTCCTCGATTTTCTGCAATACTTGATCTTCTGTTAATTTTGCACGCTTCAAGGCTTTTTCTTTCAGCTGCTGCAGAATCTGTAGCATAAATGTTTGTCGAGTTCGACAACAAACACTAACCAGAGATGAGAAACCTAGAAGCTAATAGAGGTATTAGGAGTTCAGGAATTGAATAATACGAGCTAATAACCACATTTTCCAACACTCATCCATCCACCTCTATCAACATGCTTAACTAACAACCAAATTCCCAACTTTTCGCAACACATGAAATCAAAAACACTCGAAAATTTGCATTTAACTATAAGAACTCACTTTGTCATCAACGTCTGTGAAATTTCGAACATAGGTGACCTCATATCCCAAATGCCTAAGATATCTGCCTATTTCTCAAAAACAAAGAGTCTCAAATCAGAAACCGAAACCTAATTCGAATTCGAATTGAAACAAATAAAATGCGAGAGAGGAAGAAGAAGAAGGACCTGTAGAGAACGTCGAAAGTGACGTAGACGCGAGCGTGGCCAATATGCCTGAGATCGTAAGCCGTAACGCCACACACATACATGCCGACTCTGCCTTCAACTTTGGGCTTAAACAGCTCCTTCTTCCTGCTCATTGTGTTGTGCAGCCAGAGCTCCGACGACGACGCCGGCATCTCCGATTCGCCGGCAACAGAATTGGTTGAATTAGTCGTGGCGCTGAGGCAACGGATTCTCCGTTTGAGGTTGGTGAAACGGTGCATTCCGAGATGGAGAGAGAAGAGGGTCTGTAGCACTTGAGCAGAGTGCCCATATTTGCTGCTGGCTACGTTCCTCTTGAGGATAGCAGAGAACAGGATAGAAGTCATAGAACTTACGAGGGATGGAAAGTCATTACTGCCCCACGATGTAATTTATTTACAGATACATATCCGGACGTGATTTTCCGCTGTATACGGCCGTTTCCGGCCATACCATCGCGTAACCGGTGTCTTTTAGATTAAGAATTTGTTCTCAGAAACGGCTGGATATGGCCCGATACGCGTCATTACAGCCGGATACGTATTATCATGGGGGCAGTACTGACTTTTTATCCCTGAGTTCTATTCCTCAAGTGTGGCATATGAATGAGTGATTGGACCGAAACTATGTTGGACTGGAGCCTATTATGAGTTTCTCAGTATTGAGTATTTACCGCATTTTCTTATTTTCTCACCCAAGTTTTTATTAAGAATTACCTAGTTATCTTGGTCACACAGAGCTTTGCTTTCAAAGAGAGCTCTTGTAAATTAGTCGTTCCTTTTCTTGTGAATTGTGACCAAAGACTAGTGAAATTTGTTGTCAATCTTTGGTCATAATTCACAAAGAAGAAGGAACTCTGTCTATTTACAAGCAGGTACAGTTATGTTGGGAATGTGAACAAATACAATAGAGAAAGGTGCCACAGATGTGGGATCTGATATTTCTACTATCATTGGCTCCAAGCTTGGGATTTGCCCTGCTGAATTTACAGTTAGTTCTTTCCCATTCAGAAGTATTACTCGGCTGAGCAAGTCCCCATCTTTAGCTGTTATGTGGTATTCTTCTCTGACATCGTTCTTGGTTGCTTTAGAATCTTTTAGGCCTTCTTTGAAATTCAAGGTACTGCGGCTGCCACCATTTTTAGTTGAAACATCAACTTGAACTGTCGTGTTACCTAGGTTGATGAGCAGCACTGTGATTCCTTGCTGCATTGTTCAAAGAAGAAAGTTGAATAGATTATCTCATTGCACCTCAAACGTAATTTTTCTAGAATAGATGTGCTCAAACAAGATTACATATTCAATGATCATGATCAATAGTCTGGCAACATAACATCTGCAAGAAACTGAATTATGTGCAGTTTTAGTACTTACTGTTTTCTTGGAACAATGAGCATAAGTGCGCAGTTTCTTTGTCCCGGAGAAGCTTGTTGAGAGAACATTGTTTCCCATTAGTCGTTGCCAAAGAAGAGCACTGTAAAGACCGTACATATGTCAAAGCAGTCAGGTTTTTTTTCTTTGGAAAGTAGATCAAGAAGACTAGTGTTGGTCTTCATGATATGGACTAACCTGTAATAATCAGGATTTGGTTTAAAGGTATTGATGTCAAGGAGGCCATAATTTCCACCAATGAGTGTTTGTCTGCAATATGTTTTGGTATCATAAGATGCTGACATCCCAAGCTGGTCCAGGTACCTGATGGTTGGTGAACACACGCATAAATTTTTCATACATCAAACTGTTAAGAAAGTACTGTAGAAGCTGCTCAAGTAGAAGAAACAGTTGAGATCAACTTTGTTACCAGAAACTGAATACAAATGCACTTGTAACCAGATTGTGACCACTGTTGTAAGCCCCTCCTGATTCACCAACCCATGCCACAGCTGAAGTATGCGAACTCTTAACTAGCATCTGTAAGTCACTGAAGGTTTTGGAAATACCATCAAGAACAGATGGATTGAGAATCTTGTCGACAAGATCTGTTGCACTACCTTAAATCATATGATCAAAAGGGAGAAAGGCAAGTGTCATTCAATAAGTTCAATAGCCAGAAACTAAATGGGAAGGAAGTGCTTTGTAAGCACTTTGATTTAGTTTTTCTACATTACCTGGACCAAGGTTATATATGTGGTG
Source organism: Fragaria vesca subsp. vesca (assembly GCF_000184155.1). NCBI lineage: Eukaryota > Viridiplantae > Streptophyta > Magnoliopsida > Rosales > Rosaceae > Fragaria > Fragaria vesca. Next base: position 23,881,148 of record NC_020492.1, on the reverse strand, counting down.
AGTGAGTACTTGAACAGACTGAGGTGCTTTGTGAACAAAATCTGAGAACCATTTGGAATCAAAGAACCCTCCTGGTGCCAAGACTAGTGGCTTAGCTA
>NC_020492.1:23851428-23879913 GCF_000184155.1 Fragaria vesca subsp. vesca | reverse complement strand
AACACCCTATTACAATAATTGAGTGGTTCCAAGATATGGATTGGAAAACACCCCTAACTTTTTACTGATATCAACCATTCAATCCATTGATAATTGATCATGTGACATGTAAAGAGTTTAAGGAGGCTTATGATGGACTTACTAGATTAAGAAGAGAAGCATTGCCCCAGCTACAAGTTCCATAATCGCATTTCTCCGGCGGCCACCAATCCAGTGTAGCACAAACAAAGTCATCATCTATGCTTCCGATTGCCGCTGTTCCATTGACAAAGACAGTGTCTGCCGCCGTGCTCTGTGAAGCCACAGAGATGGAGTTGCGGCAGTGAGTGACTTCGTACAGCCAGCAGAAAACGAAGAAGAGAAGAACCAGAGAACGCATTATTTCACACATAAAACCTGTGCAGCAGTATCTGTTTCTAATCCTATGTCTGTGTCTGTGTTGAATACCTGATGTCTGTGTTGATTCAGTTGTGCACCCACAAACACACTCCATCTGTAGTAATCGATCAAGATAGGGAGGTGTTTTTAGTGTTTTTGTCCTGATGATAGAAAAATAAGTAATGGCTGCTGCTCAGTAGATCCTTTTTGTGTATCTGTGTATGTTCTATGTATGTCATGGATAGATGTACAGATAGAGAGAAAGAGAGTATATGTGTTTGTAGGATTGGAACTTTATGACTTATGAGCTTCGGTGCCAGATAAAAGGATAATTTTAAAATTAGCTACTTTTAGTTGTTTTCTAAATTCTATTTAGGTGGTTTTGAGATTTCTACATATCAATTTCAGGTAGTCACAAGTGCAAGATATTATAACTGGCTGAATTGATTTTTTTGTTGTTCTATAATTCAAATCACCTCGTGCCCATTTCAGGTACTTCCGACGTGCTGGTACTTCACTCTTCATACTATCCAAGAACTTAGCTCAGTACATAAACGTAAACAGGTGTGTTCTAAGCTAGAGCTGGGGAAAATAGCTATCTTTTGGATATAGTTTCTTACAAGTTATCAAAGTAGTTTGTTGCTTGGGTTGTATTGCTCCATGATAAGTGAAAACTCTTAAGTGGTTACATTGAATGGTACCTAGCTTATAAGTTTGCAGAAAGATTGATTTTTTTTTTTTCTGTACACATTCGGTATCTATCTAGTATCTATTCGGTATCTATCTAGTATCTATCTGAGGTCTAAATTTCTTTGAAAAGTCACAAATTACATGAAACAGATCTTTCATTGAATTGTCAGAACCTAAGTCATTATAAGATGTCTTTGTAGTATAAGCTGTTTTGTAAATTCAGTTGCATGATCTGATTACCTCTTAATGAATAAAATTTCACGAACTTAGTTAACAAAATTATACCTGTTAAAAAAATGGATCACATTTCAGTTTACTCTTCATTTGCAGTGCATCTTTGAAGACTTATGCCCATGATGATGTATCAGTGGGTTCATGGATGATGGTATCCAAGCGACTTATATTGATGACAACCGTCTTTGCTGTAGTAGCATTAGACAAGGTAAATCCTAAGCTTAATTTTTGCTAAAAGAACTGAAAAGAAAATTTTGAAATATCTCGTCTCGGGTCTTCTAGCTTGAATGTCGAGAATGCCCGGAAAGCCGGGTGCTGTTTTAAGTTGCTTAACAATGTTTTCTGGTTATCCTTGGCTTCGTTGATGCAACTTGTGTGTTGATGATTGCCATTTTTCTTTGATTTCTAATTTTCCAGGCAAGGTTTGTTCATTAGCTTGATGAAGGGGGATAAGATCTTTCGTGAGAAGGGAAACACAAGCGGTTGTTCAGTCAGATGCGTGAACTACCAGAACAACATTCGGATGACGTCCACATATACGTTGAGCTGGGGTGCTGTGAAGGCTACAAAGGATTTGCAACATCGTTCTTTTCTGGAGGTCGTGGAATTTTCTCCTCTTATTCTTTTTTATTAGTGAATAGTGATAGTTGGGCAAGCTGCGCTCTGCAGTGGGTGAGGCTGAGAGCTGTTTAATGCGAGAGAGTGATGGTTGACAATAATGTAAATCTGAGAATGATCAATGATATTAAAGCTTCTCATTTTACTTGGTGTACTGTAATATTGTATTACGTATTGCTTGCCAATTCTCCAAGACTGGTCATGTAGGAGTCCCAGTTTTTGCAAGTCCAGACATATAAGAAATTCACAGTATTGAATTGGAACTACAGATGGCTGCCAAAACTTAATCAAATGCTATAAAAATTTCTCCTTACGGCTATCACACCTGAACAAGAATTCAGGTCCGTGAAAAATCCTTTTTTTTTTCGAATCTTTTGTGAAGAGAAAGTAGACCTAATCTGTACCGTATATTGACCAGAAGCCAATCAAGAAGATGCCACCTGCAGCTGCTGTTGAATTGCAAGAGGTACAGCTGGTCTCCATGTTGTCCCATCTGGGTTGTCCATAAGATTAATTCCAACAGCAGCTAAATCTTTCCTAATTGTATCTGATTTTTCATACTCTTTGTTCTTCCTTGCTGAATTTCTTTCCTTGATTTTCTGCAATACTTGATCTTCTGTTAATTTTGCACGCTTCAAGGCTTTTTCTTTCAGCTGCTGCAGAATCTGTAGCATAAATGTTTGTCAAGTTCGACAACAAACACTAACCAGAGATGAGAAACCTAGAAGCTAATAGAGGTATTAGGAGTTCAGGAATTGAATAATGCAAGGTTTAGTAAAATGGAAAGAAATATCATGTATATGATGCGGTGGAGTCTCCTTAGACCAACTTCCTTTACCTCAGCGTAACTTGCAGGCATCAATCCCAAAATGCTCAAGACATTCCTGGTAATCTTTTCCAAAGCTGCAAGAGACTCTATCCTCAATGCTTGCTTCTTGCCCTGTATGTATTTACAAAGGATACAGAGATCAACACAACTTGAAGATATGATTCGCTAGATTGAGAAATAAGGACATGAGCTGTACAGAAGAATGAACAAACTAATTCACAATTTCATTCTATCCTGACGATTTATGCATTTAAATTTCCTCCTTTAATATACAAAACTAACCATACACTATTTGCAAATCAATATAAAAGCTACACCACACCCTAAAGATTAAGAATTTCTAGATTCTTGCCTACATCAAACCCTACATTTTGTTTGTTAGCCACAAAATTAAAATTTATGAACACTTCACCATACCTTGCGAGTGTGAAGCAGATCATTCATAGTTTTTAACGGGTCTGATAATGCACCAAAAACAACAGAACTGTGAAGATCATCCGACATTGATGTTACAAAAACATCGTTGAACTTATTGATGCTTTCCAATATTTCAGGAGGAATGGTATCCTTCAGAGTTGATACATCAGGGTGGCTTACAACACTTTCACAGTCATATAAAGTCTGAAAACAAAGATTAATCTGATCAATAAGTGAAATATTATATTATACCTTCCACTAATGAGCCAAAATATAAATTTATCTGAAAGAACAACAGCACATTGGACTAAAAAACAGAATAATATACATGATCAACATATTTCGAGTTGTCACTCCGTATTTTGCACGCATGCACCTTTGTCGTGGAGGCATGTATGTGTTTGCCATTGGTTGACTACCTGAGAAGTAGGATGTTATACCTGAAATATGTAGAAGATCCGCTCTGAAGTGCTTTCAAGCAGTACATCAGAGTAGTTGATTGGAGACAGATAATGAGACCCTAACAAGAAAAGTCGCAAAGCCAATGGATGGTATAGGTCTATAACCTGAAAGATCAAATATGTATAGCATTAGGATCAAATCAGACAAGAATTTGATTCTAAAGTTATATTCTCGACCATTAGAGAGATGGTTCCCAACAACTTGGAAGAAAAAGATTGTGACCACTAAACAAGTACGGTATGCTTTTACCTGCCGAATTGTAAAGAAGTTCCCTAGGGATTTGGACATTTTCTCGGAGTCTATAGTGACAAAACCATTGTGTATCCAGTAACTTATATCACTTTGTTTACATGCAGCACAACTCTGAGCAATTTCATTCTCATGGTGAGGAAACACAAGGTCCATTCCTCCACCATGTATGTCGAAAGAGTAACCGAGATAAGCAGCACTCATGGCACTGCACTCGATATGCCAACCAGGTCTTCCGGGGCCCCAGGGACTGTCCCAGAAGGGTTCACCTTCCTTTGCGGACTGTAACATTACAAAATTTCATTAAATTTCTGCAGTTGAACTGATTAACAAAAATACGAGAGCATAACCAATAGCAACCATCAGTTACTTGAGTTGAAGATACTACCTTCCATAAAGCAAAATCAGCAGGATTGTTCTTCCTTGAATCAACAGTGACTCGCTCACCGGCTCGATTGTCTTCTAATTTTCGCCCAGATAGACGTCCATAATCTGGGAACTTGTCAACACTAAAATACACATCCCCATCAACTTGATAGGCATGTCCATTTTCAATAATCTGCCCATAAACCACACCCTAAAAATCAGTACTTGATACGTTGCGCATCCAAGATTAACAAGGCCTGATAACAGATTCATCAATTTTATGTCTCCAAATAATAAATATACAAGTATCATAACATAAAAAGTTACACTTGCAAGTTTAATTGTCAAGAATCGCACGTAGGCAAAGCAGAGCACTTACCCTCTCTGACAGAACACAAGGGCCTAAAACCTTAAAGTAGAAAGTACCTGCTTGATCATATCAATTATCTGCGGCATGTGATCAGAAACTCGCGGTTCCACAGAAGGAGGCAGGCAATGAAGACTCTCCATATCTCGATTGAACTCCTCGCAGTACCGCCGGCTCAAACTGATCGGATCCTCCCCCAACTCATTTGCTCTAGCAATTATCTACAGAATATCGAAAAGCGCAGACTCAGCAAATCCTGTAATACCAATGTGGATAGTAATCCTTACTTAGCTTCCACATTTTCCAACACTCATTCATCCACCTCTATCAACATGCTTAACTAACAACCAAATTCTCAACTTTTCGGAACACAGGAAATTGGAAATACTCGAAAATTTTGCATTTAACTATAAGAACTCACTTTGTCATCAACGTCTGTGAAATTTCGAACATAGGTGACCTCATATCCCAAATGCCTAAGATATCTGCCTATTTCTCAAAAACAAAGAGTCTCAAATCAGAAATCGAAACCTAATTCGAATTCGAATTGAACCAAATAAAATGCGAGAGAGGAAGAAGAAGAAGGACCTGTAGAGAACGTCGAAAGTGACGTAGACGCGAGCGTGGCCAATATGGCTGAGATCGTAAGCCGTAACGCCACACACATACATGCCGACTCTGCCTTCAACTTTGGGCTTGAACAGCTCCTTCTTCCGGCTCATTGTGTTGTGCAGCCAGAGCTCCGACGACGACGCCGGAATCTCCGATTTGGCGGCAACGGAGTGGGTTGAAGTAGTGGCGCTGAGGCAACGGATTCTCCGTTTGGGGTTGGTGAAACGGTGCATTCCGAGATGGAGAGAGAAGAAGGGTCTGTAGCACTTGAGCAGACTGCCCATATTTGCTGCTGCTACGTTCCTCTCGACTCTTGAGGATAGAAGAAAAGGATATTCAGACCAAAAAAAAAGGTGCGTCTATTACCACCCCACAAACCATTTTGTTCATCTCACGTTCTCTTCACACTCCATTTATATATTTTTAATTGTAAGTTTACTTTGTTCACCCATTTACAATACCTAAAATACCCTTTTCTCATTTTTGTTTTGTTCATTCTAAATTCTTTTTTCACCCTACATATATTTTTTTTTCAATTTCATATTTACTTTGTTCACCTTACATTCGATCTCTTCTCACCCTGCTTATATGATTTTTAATTTTTAATTTATTTTATTCACCGATTTGCAATACAAGCAATATCATCCTCTTCCAATATCCATTGAACTCCAAAAACAAAATAAAATTAGAGAAAACCATAAGATTAATATCATTTGGGTCAATGAAATCACAAATTGAACAATAAAAATGACATTAAAGTATAAATCTCAATTAAAGAACAAGCAAAAACTCTCAATCTTAACAACTCATTGGTATCCGTCGATATCAAGATGCATAATGTTTGTAAACTCTACTTGGAAAAAGCTCTAACGCCAATGAAAAAAAAAACAATCGAATATATATAAGTGAGTGACTAGACATGTAAATTTACATACAAAATCGATATGAGAAATAATGAGTAAATGTATAGACGAAACATTAACAATGAAAAAAGAAGAGAAAGGAAAAAAAAAAAATACAAACAGTTCACCTCATCTTCAGTTGAATGCTAGTGTCTTTTTCAGACTTCATAAAAAGATCGAATATGATAAATTCTAGGTTAAGATTTATGAAGTACGTGTTTATCTAAAAAAAAAAGAATTTGTAATTTGTAACAACTTGTCCCTTGCTGTAATTTTACATTAGAGTATATTAGTCATTTAATAAATCAACAACGTGTGGGGTGAACAATAGTTTGTGGGGTGGCAATAGACGCACCAAAAAAAAATATAACTTAGGCATGGAAAGTCAGTACTGCCCCACAATCTAATTTATTTACGGATACGTATCCAGACGTGTTTCAGACTCTTTTCCGTCGTATATCATCGCGTACCCCGGTGCCTTTTAGATTAAGTTTATTTTCAGACACGACCGGAAATGTATCTGTAAATAAATTAGGGAAAATGCTTGAGACCCCAAAAATTTATACCAAAATTATATCCCAAATGATGTGGCACTGCCACATCATCTCCTACATGGATTGAATTTTCAAAATTGTTTTCCAGTATGTCATTACAAATTTCCAAAATGCATTTACTTATTTTCTGCAAAAGTCCATTCTAACTGTTATCGTGCCATTCATATAATTTTTTTCTAGGCTTTAAGCATTTAACTATCATTATTCGTAAAATGTTATATACTTAGAAGTGAACACTGGCAAATCTAGGGTATTTTCTGTTTTTGATGCAACAAATTGTGTTTTAATTATGTAGAACTATATATGCTCCCGTATTGAAAACGTATACCCTGGTGTGAGTAGCTCCCCTTTCATGATTTAATTGGAGGTTCTTTCCAACTTCCAAGTCTAATTGGAGTTGGAGTTGGAGTTGATCTTCTCCATACTGGGAGATCTGGTTCATGAATGCCATTTGCTATACCCAGTCAATCTGCTTATATTTGCCAATCCCAAGTGAAGCTTCAAATACATAATAGTAATTCCAATTGGTATTGATTAGCATCAGATGAGAGAATTGAGCCAAGTATAAGAGCTTTAGAGCCTCAAACAACCATCAATGTGTAGGTCTCCAAACAGTCTGATCGAATTCGAATGTAATATATATATATATATATATATATATATATATATATATATATATATANAGAGTAGTAGTAGTAGAGTACGTACGTAGTAGTAGTAGTAGTAGTACGTACGTACGTACGTACGTACGTACTACTACTACTACTACTAGGTAGTAGTAGTATATATATATATATATATATATATATATATATATATATATATATATATATATATATATATATATATATATATGCACATAGAGAAATCTATAGATGGTAGATCTGATAAGAAAGAGGAAGCTTGGATGGTGGTTAAGACAAAGACTTAGAAAGGTGAATTAGGGTTCTTCTTGTATATATGTTCATCTCTTCTAGTTTTTGTTCTATCAAAATAATTCAAGAAATTTATATCTTAAATTAGTTAAATTCCATGTCACTACTTTTGATAAATAAAAACAGTGAGGTGGCTTCTGCCACGTCATTTGGTATCTATATTTTGTAAAATAATTTGGTGTATGTAGCATTACTCATAAATTAGATCATGGAAGCATTATCGACTTTCCATTCTTGAATATAGTTATATTCTTGTTGTGTGGCATATGAATGAGTGATTGGGCCGAATCTATGTTAGGCTGGAGTTTGGAGCTCATTATGAGTTTTCAGTATTTACCGCATTTTCTTATTTTCTCACCCAAGTTTTTATTACGATTTTTCTCACCAAGAATTACCTAGTTATCTTGGTCACAAAGATCTTTGTTTTCAACAGGACCATTTGTCTCTGGGATCCATCAATGATCAAATCATCATTCATTCAATATTCCTTTCAAGCCGCCTCATTTCATTCTTGTAGATCAAAGACTAAAAAGAGAGCTCTTGTAAATTAGTCATTCCTTTTCTTGTGAGTTGTGACCAAAGACTTGTAAAGTTTGTTGTCAATCTTTGGTCATAATTCACAAAGAAGAAGGAACTCTGTCTATTTACAAGCAGGTACAGTTATGTTGGGAATGTGAACAAATACAATAGAGAAAGGTGCCACAGATGTGGGATCTGATATTCCTACTATCATTGGCTCCAAGCTTGGGATTTGCCCTGCTGAATTTACAGTTAGTTCTTTCTCATTCAGAAGCATTACTCGGCTGTGCAAGTCTCCATCTTTAGCTGTTATGTGGTATTCTTCTCTGACATCGTTCTTGGTTGCTTTAGAATCTTTTAGGCCTTCTTCGAAATTCAAGGTACTGCTGCTGCCACCATTTTTAGTTGAAACATCAACTTGAACTGTAGTGTTACCTAGGTTAATAAGCAGCACTGTGATTCCTTGCTGCATTGATCAAAGAAGAAAGTTGAATAAATTATCTCATTGCACCTCAAACGTAATTTTTCTAGAATAGATGTGCTCAAACAAGATTGCATATTCAGTGATCATGATCAATAGTCTGGCAACATAACATCTGCAAGAAACTGAATTATGTGCAGTTTTAGTACTTACTGTTTTCTTGGAACAATGAGCATAAGTGCGCAGTTTCTTTGTCCCGGAGAAGCTTGTTGACAGAACATTGTTTCCCATTAGTCGATGCCAAAGAAGAGCACTGTAAAGACCGTACATATGTCAAAGCAGTCAGATTTTTTTTCTTTGGAATGTAGATCAAGAAGACTAGTGTTGGTCTTCATGATATGGACTAACCTGTAATAATCAGGATTTGGTTTAAAGGTATTGATGTCAAGGAGGCCATAATTTCCACCAATGAGTGTTTGTCTGCAATGTGTTTTGGTATCATAAGATGCTGACATCCCAAGCTGGTCCAGGTACCTGTATGGTTAGTGAAACACACGCATAAATTTTTCGTACTTCAAAATGTTAAGAAAGTACTGTAGAAGCGGCTCAAAGAAACAGTTGAGATCAACTTTGTTACCAGAAACTGAATACAAATGCATTTGTAACCAGATTGTGACCACTGTTGTAAGCCCCTCCTGATTCACCAACCCATGCCACAGCTGAAGTATGCGAACTCTTAACTAGCATCTGTAAGTCACTGAAGGTTTTGGAAATACCATCAAGAACAGATGGATTGAGAATCTTGTCGACAAGATCTGTTGCACTACCTTAAATCATATGATCAAAAGGGAGAAAGGCAAGTGTCATTCAATAAGTTCAATAGCCAGAAACTAAATGGGAAGGAAGTGCTTTGTAAGCACTTTGATTTAGTTTTTCTACATTACCTGGACCAAGGTTATATATGTGGTGAGTGAGTACTTGAACAGACTGAGGTGCTTTGTAGAACAAAATCTGAGAACCATTTGGAATCAAAGAACCCTCCTGGTGCCAAGACTAGTGGCTTAGCTAATGCAGAACCTGAATAAATATCTCGCACCTTGTTTTGAAGAGAGTTTATGTCTGAAGCGTACTGGACTGCTGTCACTCTTGTTCCAACTCCACTCCCACATAGTTCATTTCCTGAGCATCAAGATCATAATTGCTCAACAGCTTTCCCACAATATATATATATATGGCTTTTCAACATTTCTACCAAAAATTAAGGTATAAAAGAGTTACCTAGCTCCCAACCATGAATTGTGTATCCTTTGTTGACTGTATATCTTATAAAGGATTCAGCATTACTCGCATTCCAATCACCCACAGCAACACCATGGGAATCTATGGTCCTGCCTTGCAGTGCATTTAGTCCAAATATAATAACAGCCCTGTTTTGTAAAATACCAACTTCACATTCAGTAAGTTCTATCTAGCTAGTCAATGAGAGAATCGAAGATCAGATAGGAACATGCATATCGCGAATAAAATGCACGATCCACTGTCAAATTATTTGCTTTACCCGGCATTCTTGAAGAAAATGTTTAGTTCATCCCATCTAGGCATAGGTAAGTAACCATCAGAAAAGCCAAACAACTGTGAACTATCTTTAACAAATGAAGTATGTTTTGGACCGTCTTCTGTCTGGTATATGACTTTGTCTTGCAAGGTGCCACCCAGCCTAAGTTTCAAGGGTGAAAATGCTGCAATAAAATAAAGATGTGAATTCCATCTATAGCAACAGTTTTGCAAACTAGAATTAGATTATGGCAGATGAGACTCCTTCACCTTTTATTGCATTTAAAAGTATATCATTGCCAAGGTCCTGCCATAAGGAAATACAAGAATATAAAACTGAGAATTACATAATTACATGATCATGAAATTAAATAATGTAAATGAAAGTTATTTATCCTGAGAACTGAGGATAGCATCTTAGGAATAGGTTAACCATACTAGCTAGTTGCCAAATACTATATGACACCAGTGAATTATTGACATCATAATCTTCAACCTCTAGTCTCAAACCAAGAACACCCTATTACAATAATTGAGTGGTTCCAAGATATGGATTGGAAAAACACCCCCTAAACTTTTTTACTGATATCAACCATTCAATCCATTGATAATTGATCATGTGACATGTAAAGAGTTTAAGGAGGCTTATGATGGACTTACTAGATTAAGAAGAGAAGCATTACCCCAGCTACAAGTTCCATAATCGCATTTCTCCGGCGGCCACCAATCCAGTGTAGCACAAACAAAGTCATCATCTATGCTTCCGATTGCCGCTGTTCCATTGACAAAGACAGTGTCTGCCTCCGTGCTCTGTGAAGCCACAGAGATGGAGTTGCGGCTGTGAGTGACTTCGTACAGCCAGCAGAAAACGAAGAAGAGAAGACCCAGAGAACGCATTATTTCACACATAAAACCTGTGCAGCAGTATCTGTTTCTATATAACTATTCAAGCTAGCTAACTGCCATGGATGTGCGGCAGGTTTGGCTTTTATGCTGAGGCTCACATTGGTGTTTTCAATGAAAGCAATGAAAGAACTATTACTACTGGGGAAGAAGCTAGTGAGTGAGTAATTGACTTGATCGATGCGACACTTTAGAAAAGCAGGCATATACACCTTTGATGTAAGCTAAACTAATGGTGCAGAGATCTAGTGCAGCTCTTATCCATCCTCTGCCGACCCACTAGCACTCACGTTAGTTTCATTTTGTCAGAGATAGCCATCACGAGACTCGCAGCATAACAAACGTATCATTTTATTTCCAAATTCATTTTGTAACGGCCTACGACACCATCATGCTTTGGACCATGACATTCAGTGTTAGTTTCAATTCGGATTTTCATGTGAGCAGTTCAACCAATCTCGTTAGTTAGAAGCATTTCGTCGAACACTTCACTTTAAAAAAACAGCAATAGAAGGCAGCTAGATGATTTATTTTTAGGATGATGATCGACTACCTTTCTGATCTGTTCGAGATCAACCAAGGCAGGTGTCAATGGAATCTTATAGGTGGGATCTGGGTGAGCTAGCCTTATCTCGTTAGTAGGAATCTTTATTCAACACTTCAACATCATAGTAGGTTAACTATGACTATGATATGTTTTCACATGCTTGGTGGGAAGCACAACAACGCATGAACACCTCTCTATGATCCTGATCAATTCCACCACTTTGGCCATGAACCATGACAATGACCGGGAACACCTCGTTACAAAAAATGGACGCTGTGTCGCAATTTTAGGCTTGGTTGGAGTGTTTTTGATAGCGTCCAAACCCGTTTTCAACTTTTAAGCAACAAAAATTCTCAAAATTAGTAAACGATTTTTGTTTACATTGATTTTTTGTAAAGATGATCTTTATTAGTTAATTCAACTTTTGATCGGTTAAGATTATGATTTATATTGACAAAAGTATGTAAATAAGAAAGAGTCCAAACTACTCCAGACGCAAGTATTTTTTCTAAGGTTAATCTTATTTCGTTTTTTTTTTTGAGTAAAAAAAGGCATGTGGCCTTTCATTTAATAATCTCAAGCTCCAGCCCCGTTCACCTGGTCAATAGGTGACCAGGAATTATCTGGTCAACTGTCGTCGGATCTGCTCGATTTTGATCCAAGGGTCGAGACATATGAGAAGCTTTATTATTTCTGCTCTTGGATCAAAATCGGGCAGATCTGACGCCAGTTGACCAGCTAATCCTTGGTCACCTACTGACCAGGTGAACAGGGTTCTCTCAAGCTCATATGGCATCGTACTACAATTTCCAAAAGGAATGATCATGGCACCATTACATCAAAAGATTCGCTCACGGCGTTCAATTACGAATTTACGATGCATCAAGTATCTTCAACTATCATACTCTAGCAATTAAATTTGCCGACTCCAAGCCCCCTTACAATAGTCGACTTTCGTAGTCATAGACTCATAGCGGCCCATAAAAAGTATGGCAATAGTGAGGACTCATAGGCAGACCAAAAAAGTATCACCCCAAAGCCCGTCACGAATGGTTTGGGCCATACCTCAACCTCACCTCCAAACCCCGCATGACCTGTCTTGGCTTCGACACTCATGCGGTCATGCCAGCTAAAGCCTAAAGCGCACAAGTTTTGACACTAGTTTGAAACTTTAAAATTTAATCTGATTAATATGTGAACCACGTGCGACATAACAACCTAATACGTATCAAAAAACAAAACATAACCTATGAAATGAAAAAAATTATTGAGACACCGCCATGTCTACTGCTACATAAGATGACATTTGGTTGGTAAATCGTAAATCAAAACATTTGTGAATTAAACGATTGTATGAAATGTATAGTAGAATTTGGAAATATCCATCAAAATTTAAAACACTCGGTGTAATTATATATTCAAAATTCCTCACTTGATTCTCATTATAAAGTTCTCATTAAAAGCTTTCCTTTTAATTCGATAATTAAAAAGAAAATATTATAAAGAAAACTACATCTACAACGACCGACACCATGAAATTGAAATGGAATAGGTTGGGATGACAGATAAGGCAGTTGATTTTTCTCTATTTTAGGGAATACAACGTATATTACCATCCATTTCTACACATAGAATTGTACAAGTCATTTTGTTGCCATATTTATCATCATTCAAGCTGGCTCTTATATATTGAGATCGAGTCTTATTGTGTTCTCCTCACAAGCAAGATAGACAAACGTTTTAAACAAAATGGCACCAATTCTGAAGTTTATCAGCCTGGCTTTGCTTTGTAGTCTAATCGTAGGAGGTAAATTAATTAGTTCTTCCCCCTATATTTCATCACCAAATATTATTGCTTGAGAGGAATTATTACCTGGTCCCAGCACATTGCTGAGCTGGTGTTCCCAGACAATGAGCACAAGACACATGGTTCTTTTTTTAACACATCACCAAAATGTTAACTATTGAGATAAAATGACTTCAACCGTTATTCCTATAAAGAAAAAGTACAAAGAATGTAGCTACACAAACAATTGAATTAACGTCTTCGCATCAACAAAATCATCATTGAGCTGTTATTATTCTTGTAAACTCTCACCAGACTCGCTTAATTTCAAGGACAAACTATTCGGGAGGAGAGGAACATGAAAGGAAACTGAGAGTCGTAAGCATAGGTAAAACTGAACTGCTGCTGTGGCCGGAGAGCCTCGCCATTGTTGATGAGACAAACGACGCCTTCAACTCGGGTTAAGACCTTAGGATCAATCGGTTGCACAGTATGAAATTCATAGCAACTGAGTTTAACATCCAGTTGAGAACAAGGGCAGGTATTGATGATGCTCACGCTCCACACTTGTTTATCCTTGTATGTCTTCTCCGTTCGAGACTGTATGATTTTGACACTGTTAGGAGAGCATTGGCAATTTCCTGCAGTATGGAGAGCAATGCATGTTTGAACCTGTTACAAATTAACTAGGTTTTGTTTCAACCAATAGAGGAATTATTACCTGGTCCCGGCACATTGCTGAGCTGGTGTTCCCAGCCAATGAGCACAAGACACGTATACAATTTTTTAAATCAGAGCTAAATAGATAGCAAAGCTGTTAACTCCGTCCATCTGTAATTCCTCAAACTTACGCAGCACTGGTCTTCTTCTTCTTCACTCTCCATGGCCTTAATTCCAAAACTCAAATCTTCAATTTCTCATCCATTTTGTTCGGTTGAATCTTCTTTATCAATAATCGATTTGCATTAATGAACTCTATTTTTTTAATTTTCTCAATAATCATGGGTGAGGAGAAGAAGGTTTGGGTGCCCAGAGAAAATTCTGGGTACCTGTATATCCGCGCGTGAGTTGAATTCCGATGTCGTCGGACGACGTGGAGGTAGGAACGGACTCGTCGGAAGCCGATGAGTCTAGTGGTGGTGGAGGTGAGTCATGGTGGCGTTCGGACTTTGGTGGTGTAGGAGAGGGAAACTCAGATCTACTTTCTCTCTCCTCTCAAATCTCATACCTATAAACCAAACCCAGAAGCTTCAATTGGCTTGATTGTGACGGTGAGCAAAAGAATATAGGTTGGTTGGGAAATTTGTCCTACAATGTTGTAAAGATTGCAGACCAGTAGAACAACAATGTGCTTCTGCAATTTTTCTTTGTTTTTCCTTTTGAGAAGGTTTCAAGGTTTCTTCATTTCATATGAAGGAGAAAGTGACGATTATGTTTGCCATTAACACCGTTATCTCAATAGTTAACATTTTGGTGATGTGTTAAAAAAAGAACCATGTGTCTTGTGCTCATTGGCTGGGAACACCAGCTCAGCAATGCGCCGGGACCAGGTAATAATTCCTCTTAATTCTAAAAGCAAAATCATCAAATTCTAAAAGCGAATAGGTCTTCTCTCAGTTCTCTGGAACAGGCATGTATATATAAACGTTACACACATATAGGGTTCATGTATATATGATGTATGAGACATTACAATATGTGAACCTCTTTGTATATAGTATGGAAGCCTTTAAATGGTATTTCATTTATTCAAATCCAAAACATTAATTGAATTCCCATATTTCACACGGGAATTTCACACGACCCTTTAAATGGTATCTCATTAATTAATGTTAATGTTTTCGTTAAAAGCAGATCTTTTTTTTTTCCTCGTACACTTTTAATTCTACTTTTTACCATTCGTTTTCCATTAAAACATGCATGCATTCTCTGTCATTTTGTTGCCATATGTTATATGTGTATCATTCGAGCTCTTATATATTGAGATTGATTTAGTGTTTTCCTCACAAGCAAGATAGACAAAAGGCTAGAGAATAACAATCTTCTCCACATTTTGTCTCTAAAATGGCACCAATTCTGAAATTCATCGGCCTGGCTTTGCTTTGTAGTCTGATCGTACAGTGTTCTACCCCCCTATATGTATATTTCATCACCAATATTATTTCTTCAAACAAAACCTAGTTTGTAATGTTACATATTTATATATGGTTCACACATGCATGCATTACTCTTAATATATAGGGGATTGCCAATGCTTTACCAGCGATCTCAAAATCTCACAATCTCGAACAGAACAGTACGTCATACCCAAACAAAACGGTATGGGAGCGTCAATATCACCAATGACTGCCCTTGTGTTCAAGAAGATGTGAAGCTTCGCTGCAGTGGATTTCAAACTGTGCAAGAGATTAATCCAAAAGGCCAACCTTGATGGCGGCGTGTGTCTCATCAACAATGGAGATCCTCTTTATGGACGCGAGCAATTCAATTTTACCTATGCTTTTGACACTCAGTTTACTCTGTCGCCCGGCCCCTCTCCTCCCGAATAGCTTGTTCTTGAAATTAAACAAGTCTGTACTTAACTGATTGTTTCTGATCATAACAGTTCAATCATGTACGTAGTAGTAGTAAACATCAGTTTAACTAGTAATAAGAGAGCGATGTTCTAAATTTTGTTTACAAGAAATGGCTTCTATAATGCTAGTATCAAAATCAAAACCACCAAATTAACCGCGCACTAATTAAACCGTACTACATTTTGTTTCCAAATTGGGTTGTTTACCCAGATTATTAGTTTGATTCTTCCCCATATGTACGTAAAGCATGTTCGATTAGGGAAAAGAAAAGTCCATAATTGCTTATATCCGAGAGTTTTTCATCGATTTTGTTGAGGTAACTAAGCTGGAATTGATTCTCTATCACTATCAAGGGACGTACAGGCCGGCTAGGGCACCAAGCATGCATTATCAGACGTAAGAATAACATCAATCCATGATCTAAAGAGGCCTAACCTGTAACCATTTTTTTCGTTGGTCACTCCTAGTTATTTTATTGAAAAAGAGAAACAAAAGAGTACATAAACCATTTATATCATGCATAAATTCGATCTTAGGCTACAGATCTAGCTATAGATCAAGGTTTTTGTTTTTGTTTTTTTGATCAGGTAAACAACTCAACTATTACAACTTCGTGAGTCGAACTCATAACATTCCACTTATTAAGGGTAGTCAAATGGTACTAGGCAGCTATGGATCAAGTTAGCAACATATATATGTAATATATCGACTTGATTTCGATCCAGTGAACATGAGAGATACTAGGAATTAATCTGAAGCAAATAATTAATTGAAGGCATTAGTTTCCAACCCAAGGCAATCTGTTTCATCCATTACAGCTGAATCGAGGGGCCTATCGTCACATAGTTTCCAAACACTTTTTTGCATGAAGCTCACTACCTAGCTCATGCAGGCAATTTTGATCCAGCAGGCTCCTCGTGTGCATCCAGGTTCAGAACCTTGCCCATCATTTCATTAGTAAATTGGAGCTTGAGATATATGGGATAAATGCATTTGATTAGAAGAATATGAAAGATCGATAGAATATTCAGATCACATAATGTGACGAATTGAAATTGGTTTGACAATCGGGAAGATGAAAAACATTGTAATCTTTATGGATATTTTTACTCTCTCATCTTTGTAATTGTACAAGATAATGGGAAATCAATGTTTCAAATTTCGGAAATTATCTTGCAAGATGGACGCAAATTAGAGGAGTGAAAGTTGGAGAGGAAAGAAATTAAGTGGCTTAAGATTGGTCAGTAACTAGAAAATTCAAACATCAATACCAATTTTTGTTCCCTAGTTATCTCCATCATCACTTTGATCATGCTTTGCCTTTAATGGTTCATTTTTTTTCACTCTTCCTGTTATGATACAAACCCCTATAAATTGGTATTGGTTCTTATATACGTTGTTCAAACAAAAGCAAAGGCACGACAAGATTGAAATTGAAAAATGGCAGATATGATAAAGTTTCTTTGCGTTGTTTTCATTTGCAGTCTCATTATTGGAGGTAAAGCTTCACCACCTCGATCTATATATTCATAATTGTCACCATATTTATCAGTCAGTCTTACTTAAAGCCTAGATAGTTAGTATTGTTGTTGAAGGTTTCGATCATCGTCTATCAGTGTGATGTAACATTTATTTAACGTACAATCTGCAGGTGATTGCCAATGCACTAACGCAGATCTTAATATCAAGCAGACATTTACCGGAAGGAAGTTCTATAATGGTGTTCCAGAGTTTAGCTTTAACCTCACTAATAGGTGCCGATGCGATGTACTGATTCAACTAGACTGCCGTGGGTTTAGACCTTGGATAACCATTGATCCTGCAGTATTGAACATATCCGGCGATAAGTGCATCCTCAACGGTGGCCAACCGATCCATCCGAATCAAGTTTTCAGCTTCAACTACGTTTTCCGCAATGAGTTCCCTTTCTTACCGATCACCTCTACGTACATTTGCTCTTGAACAGTTCACAAACTCGATGTTTAAACCAATACATCTCCTTTCTAGTTAAGTTGATTAATTACATAATAAGACCTCACTAGCTAGCTAGTCTTTGCAATACAGTTATCAGCTTATTACTAATGGAAAGTTCAGATCCTCTATCAGGGCAGGTTTTCTTCATTGTGGTTGCTAAATTAGCGAGGACAAATTTAAACAAGCACACAAGTAGTAATAAGAATTGTCTTCGCTAGCTTGGCCAGGTTTCAGGGCTGTTACATGTGTAGAGATCAGGATCGCATCAGCAAACAAAGAGATATGTCACTATGTCAGTTTTATTTTTGGTGCCAATAAAAAACGCTTTTTTCTTTTTACTAGAATCTCAAGGGTGAATTGAGAGAGGCAAAACCTATAATTTCGCAATAACTGTATATGGATCAATGCAATAACGTATGTAAAATATATAAAGGGAGAGTCGTTTCATTAGAGCTGGTCAAAGCAAAGCACAGCTACTTGTTTGAAATTCATCCAAAGTATTTAAATCTTTCCATTAAAAGGCGATGTAAATTCCATATTTTTGGTAACGAAATTACATTTTAAATCTCTAAAATGTCTATGCATTAATTTTTATTTTACCATCATATCACAAACAAACTCCTATAAATTGTGATCGACTTATCGCACTTCTTCATCAAATTAACAAGACACGAGAAAGACAAAATCTAGTGCTATATTGTTTCCAATGGCAGCTCTTATGAAGTTCTTGTACATCGCCTTGCTAATTTGCAGTCTCGTCATGGGAGGTAAACTTTTGATTTTCTATATGTGATTTGTCCCAGTATTATTAGAGTTTCATAAGTTAAGTACATTGCAGTGGTTTCATTGTGTTCAATTCTTTCATTGTGTTTATGTTCTTTGTCTTCTAGGCGAGTCTGAGTCTTATCGTTGTACCCTAAGCAATCTCAAAGTTACACAATCAGCAACGGGAAAGGTTGTCCATGGTCAGCCAGAGTGGAAAGTAACAATCACAAATGACTGCCAATGTACTCAACTATATATTAAGATTAGTTCTCCTGGGTTTCAAACTGTGGAGCCAATTGCACCCTCAATCTTGAACAAATCCGGTGACGGCTATTCCCTCCATAGTGGTTACCCTATTTATGGGTTTAAAGATTTCAGTTTCACCTATGCTTGGGCCACAAAGTTTACTTTCACACCAACAAATTCTCAAATTGCTTGTTCAGTTTGAAGAAAAGTATCGAAAGATGCAAAATAATACATTTTGATGATCTGTTTACGTGAGTATTCTAATAATTGTATTGTACCCTCATATGAAATGTAATAATACCAAGGCCATAACGATGTGGCCGTTTACATCAATATACTATATATGTTGTCGTAATCGGTGTGTATTGATTTGGGTTGAAAACTAGTCCAACCCACCTAAAATGAGTGTATTTGCTCTTAAGGTACTCTAATACTCCATACCCATAAGTTACTTATGATCCCACTTGGATCGAAAATGAATTTGTTAATTTTTATTTTGTAAAATGAGGTTTTGTTATATTACAAGCTGGCAGGAAATGACATAATTATTGCCAATGCAGTGGAATTCTAATAACCACAATTTACTGTTAAAAGGAGGCCATCCATTTTAATTTCCTAAAAAACTAAAATGCAATATTTATCACATACCATTTATATACTATCACAGAATCCTTATAATCATCCACGGGTTGCAACAAAGAGCAGATCAAGAAAAATTAGTAGTACTTGTCCAGCCACTTCGATCGAGTTGCACTCGCTATGTCGGATCTTGTGAAGTTTCTTATCCTGGCCTTACTTTGCAGTGTCATTCTAGGAGGTGAAGTATTCCATCCTCTAGTTTATACGTACATAAAATTGCATTGTCATGTTAACATTGTTGCAGTGATCGACTAATATATAACATGATTGTAGCTATTCTTAGATGTTCTGTGCATCATGTTGTAGGTGAATGTGATGATTGCAGCTCGCAAAAGCTTCAGGTTGCGCAGACGAAAACTGGAAAGCTAGTAGAAAATAAGCCAGAGTGGAAAGTAACCATCACGAACACCTGCAGTACTTGTTCTCAACTGGCTATTCAACTTAGCTGCAATGGGTTTCAAACTGTTGAAGACGTTGATCCTTCAATCCTAGGGCCATCTGGTGGCATTTGTTACCTTAACAGTGGTAACGTAATACCTGGCCATCAGAGTTTCACCTTCACATATGCTTGGGACGCTGCCTTTCCTTTCGAGGCAGTTTTTTCTCAAGCTCTTTGTTCTTAATTTGAAATGGTAAATTTTTATTAATAAAGAGTTCGACATTTTAGTGAATGATGCTATGGAAAGATGAGTACTCATTTCGATTTCTTTATCGGACAACACAAGTTAAGTAGATTGAAACGAAAAACCATTGCACACTTCAGACCTATAAATCATAATCGAAACAGATAAAAATTCTTGGAGAAGTATTTTTCTGTAGCAATCCGATGTTGTTTCAATATTTTGTGTGAGAGACTTCTAGCATCAATGTAGCAAATTTGCAAAAATTGAGCAATTGAGTGACATAAACTAAAGGAAGAAAAAGAAGTAGCCGGCCCAGGCTTATGTATCCAGTGCAGGCCCACAGTTCCCCACAATGAACATGTCCACATCGTTCACTGTAGTTCTCTTATCAGATGAACCGGCGGAACCCATGAGGTCGACGGAAAAGAAACGCCACCGCATCAGATCCATTAATCGCATCATTCTTTCCCATTGCAATAGGTACCTGGTATGTGTTCTCTTATCTTTATCACCAACAACAAAGTATTGGTTTTTCTGGGTTCGTGTTGCACACAAATTCTGAACTCACTGTACTGTACAGTAGAAGTATATTCATATTTACATTTCGAATCGACTAAAAAAGAAGCGTATATGTATATATTGTGTCCCCGAAATGGAGTGAATCTGTCAGGAATTAGAATTCGATTCCAACTAAGAACAGGAAAAGGAAAACGTCCTTTATTGGTTATGCTTCCCTTTTCCATATCAAGATAGGATTTATAGTCCCCCTTGGCCCTCTATAAATCCCTCACTCAAACGCAACCAATGCATAGAAAAAAAAGAAGATAGTTTTTGCCTTTGATTGTTAGTTTTGATGGCCGCATCAGCAGGATGGTTGAAAGAAAAAGTAAAGGCTGTTACTTCAGGAGATACCCTTGTCATCACGGCGCTCAACCCAAACAATACTGGAATTCCACCGGAAAAAACCATCACACTGTCCTCTCTCATGGCGCCAAGGCTGGCCCGGAAAGGCGGCGTCGATGAGCCCTTGCGTGGTACAGCAGAGAGTATTTGAGGCAGCTCTGCTTAGGAAAAGACGTTGTCTATAAGGTGGACTATGTTATAGAAATAAATTCCATAGGCCGTGATTTCGGTTCTGTGGTCCTTGCCAATAGCGACCATAATGTAGCGAAGCTGGTTGTTTATCATGGCTGGGCCAAGATCAGGGAGCCACAAAGCCAGCAGAAACAGATTGTCAAAGCTAGTCCTTATATTGAAGAACTGCGTAGTCTCGAACAGAAAGCAAAGACTGAAGGTTTTGGCTGTTGGACCCAGGTTCCAGGTGTTGCTAAGGAATCTATTAGATATCTACCTCCTAGCAACAACTTTGATGCAATGAGTTTGTTAGCAGAAAACAAAGGTCAGCCTGTGGAAGCTTTTGTGGAGCAGGTTCGTGATGGGAGCACAATTGGGGTTTACTTGCTTCCAGAATTTCAGTTTGTCCATGTATTGGTTGCAGGAACTCGAGCGCCCTCGATGGAAAAGAGCCATGGAACAACAAGAATTGTTCAAGCTGCTGAAACATTTGCATTGGAATCTAAATTCTATACAGAATCTCGTGTGTTGAACAAGGATGTGCATGTTGTTCTACATGGTGTTGACAAGTTCAACAATTTGATAGGGTCATTGCATTATCCTGAAGGAGAATCCGATAAGGACTTGGGGCTGGAGCTTGTGAAGAATGGTTATGCAAAATATGTTGAATGGAGTGCAAACCTGATGGAGGAAGAAGCAAAGAAACAGCTCAAGGCTGCAGAGCTTGAGGCTAAGAAAAGCAAGTTGAGGATTTGGAAAAACTATTTACCCCCAGCTACAGGCTTGAAGCCAATTCATGACAAGAATTTCACAGGAAAGGTTGTGGAGGTAGTGAGTGGGGACTGCATCATTGTGGCCGATGATTCTCTTCCATTTGGTAGTCCACTAGCAGAGCGGAGAGTCCATCTTTCTAGCATTCGGTGTCCGAAGATGGGCAATCCTCGTAAAAATGAAAAGCCGGCTTCTTATGCACGCGAAGCCAAGGAGTTGCTGAGGACACGCTTGATTGGTCGTGAAGTGAGTGTTCAATTGGAGTATTCTAGGAAGGATGGCCAAGGACATGAAATGAATTTTGGATCAGTCTTTGTAAAGGTTGTGGGGAAAGATGCAACCGAGCAGGTTGGCGGGAACGTTGCTGAGCTCATGGTTGCACGTGGCCTTGGCACCGTTGTTAGACATCGAGATTTTGCGGAGAGATCGCACTATTATGATGCTCTTCTTGCTGCTGAATCATGTGCTATTGCCGGTAAGAAAGGACAGCATTCTTCCAAGGAAGTCTCAGTCATGTACACAAGAGACCTGACTACTGAACCTGTCAAGAAAGCAAGCGAGTTCTTGCCATTCTTGCAGAGAACTAGGAAAATATCTGCCATTGTAGAATATGTCTTTAGTGGTCATCATTTTAAGCTATTTCTTCCCAAGGAAACATGCAGCATTGCCTTCTCTTTCTCAGGGGTGAGATGTCCCCGTCGTGACGAGCCTTTCTCGGATGAAGCAATTGCAGTGATGAGGCAAAGAATAATGCAGAGAGATGTTGAGATTGAGGTGGAGAGTGTTGACAAAACTGGAACTTTTGTGGGAACTTTATGGGAGTCGGGGATCAATATGTCAATTGCACTTGTTGGAGATGGCCTTGCAAAATATACTCCGTTTGGCAACAACGATAGGATTCCAGATGCTCATCTTCTTGAACAAGTTCAGAAATCTGCCAAACAGCAGAAACTGAAAATTTGGGAGAAGTATGATGGACAAGAAGTTTCCAGCAAGCAAAAAGAAGTGCTAAAAGTTGAAGTTACACGGGTTTTGGATAGTGGTAAGTTTTATGTTAAGATAATTGAGGACCAAAACACTGCCTCTATTCAGGAACAGCTTGCTTCTTTGAATCTTCAAGAAGCTGATCCCGTAACCGATATTGATTTCAAGCCTAAGAAGGGTGACATTGTCCTTGCTCAGTTTAGTGAAGATAATTCTTGGAACCGTGCAATGATTGTCAATGCCCTTCGGGCAGATACAAACTCCTCTCAAGACGAGTATGAAGTGTTCTACATTGACTTTGGTACTCAAGAGGTTGTCCCTTTCAATCAATTACGACCTCTTGACTCTTCTCTTGCCACTGTACCTGGCCTCGCCCAACTATGTAGCCTTGCATACGTTAAAGTCCCAAGCTGGGAGGATAAGTGTGGTGAAGAAGCAGTAGAGTACTTGAGTGAGCAAATGTTGAGCAGTTCCAAACCGTTCAGGGCCTTGATTGAGGGAAGGGATCTTTCAAAAGGAAAAGTCGTTAAAGGGCAGGGAACGGGACCAGCTCTTTTGGTAACTCTTGAGGCAGGTAATGAAGAGATGAGTATAAATGCTGCCATGCTTCGAGATGGACTTGCTAGCTTGGACAAAGAGAAGAAATTTTGGAAGTCTTCGGAAACCTTAAGAGAGTTCCAGGACGAAGCAAGGACCGATCGACGAGGCATCTGGGACAGACGGAGAAATTGATGCTCAGAAGGACATGGCTCGTTCCATAACAAAGACTGCTGGCCAAAAGCGATGATGTTATACTAGTGATCAATGAAAAGTTGAAAACTAAGTTCTAAACAGTCCTACGGTAGTGAAGTTAGACACAAGAGTAAGATTAGGTTTTTGTTTTGGTTTGTTGAGATTGGACCAGAAATGATCTGTTAGCTTGAGTGTAACAAATGAAGATCAGATATCCATTCTAAGACTTCATACTTGATTTGTTGTTTACTATAGCTCAAGTTATACAGTTTCCTAGAAACAAAATCCTTTATATTCATCTTACTATTACATCATTTACATGGGTGCTCGGCCATTCTGTATTACAGTATTTGATACTTTGGAGTGATACCGGTAATAAACAATGTATGTTTACTCTGATGATTCTGTCTTTCTTATTTTCTCTTCTATTTTTTTTTTTTTTTTTTCTGGAATAGATATTACAGGACCATTCATTTAGCAGGTCCGCAGATAGAGTTCAGTATATTGTTTCACAGACCTGCTCCTAGAACTGGGACGTTATGTCGTCATATAAGCACAATCTCCTTCATTTTGAAATACATTCAACTGGAACTTGACCAGAATGTTCAACCTATAGTCTTCAGGTTGGTTTATTTAATCGTGTTTCCTCCTGAACTACACATATAATTAGAACACGTCAGTAGTAACTAGTAAGAAACAAAAACCTAACTTAAATTGTTAATGTGGAGATTACAGTGATTGAGATGACTGTATTGGTCCAATGATTCACTGTACACACACACTGCTAACACATCCTCAATTGTTTAGGTTATAAACCGTACTTTTGTTTCTCAGATAACATGGCTGAACTCGTGTTAACGTATGTTTCCCAAAAAATATGATTCACATGATGATTCACACAATATGATCTTTATTGAAATATATAGAAATATATAGTCAATAGAGAAAGTATGGTGTAGTGTTCATCACCCTACCTACTCTACAGTAAAGTATGGTGTAGCATGTTGACTGCACCATACCTTACACAGTAAGTCATCCACCTTACTGTGTAAGGAAGTCAGTAGTCATGACTCATGAGTATGGCTGGTATGGCTAGGCTTGTATATATATACTTGGTTGTAACCTAAATGTTTTTAATACAAGAATTTTCTTTTTCTCTTCATCTTTTTCTTCATGGTATCAGAGCAAGAACGATACAGTTCTTTCTTCTGTTTTTCCATCTCTTACTGTTTTTTAGTGATCTTGTTATTGTTGTGGTTCTTTCCAAGCAACAATGACAGAGGAACAAGATTCTTCTATTTCTTCATCTGTTTCTACAATTGTCTCAACTGAGGCTGAAGGTAATCCCAATCTTCGTCTCACATCTGTCTTACTCAATGAGTACAACTATTTCTCTTGGTCAAGAGCTATATCTCTTGCACTTGGAGGGAAGTCAAAGCTTGGACACATCAATGGAAGTGTTCAACCTCCTGAGCAACTCACTCCCACATATGAGGTTTGGCTTGCCAAAGATCTGCTTGTTATGTCTTGGCTTCTCAACTCCATGGAACCTGCTATCTCTGATATTTTCAGTTTCTCGGAATCAGCCCTGGATCTTTGGAAGGCTGTAGAAGAGATGTATGGAAATCAAAACAATGCTGCTCGAGTTTTCCAACTCCAAAAAGACATTTCCAACCTTCCGCAAGAAGGTAACTCCTTCATCCAGCACCTTGGAAGGTTGAAAAGCAAGTGGAACGAGCTCAACATCTACAGACCTCACACTACTGTCGCCAAGGAGCTGCGACAAAGAGCAGAAGAAGATAAAATCTTCCAATTGCTAGCTAGCTTGGGACCAGAATATGAAGACTTAAGAAGTCATATTCTCATGAGTTCTGAGCTACCAACCCTAACTAGCATATGCTCTACCATTCAAAGGGAGGAAGTGAGAAGGAAAGTCATGAATGCAGATACCAAAGCCACTGCTTCAGAATCAAAAGCTTTTGCTTCAAACTCCAGAAGTACTGAGCACAGGGTGTATAAAGGGAAGAGGCCTGATCTATGGTGTACTTACTGTGAACATCAAGGGCATCTGAAGGACACTTGCTGGATTCTGCATCCCGAGCTAAAGCCAAAGTTTGATAAGGAGCAAAGGTTCTCAAGGGAAGCTAAGAGTTTCCAGAAAAAGCCAACACCTAGCCACACTTTCAAGGCCAACCATGCAGCTGCTAATGACGGATTAGTGGATTTCACCACAAATCCTACTGCATTGATAAATGAGTTTGCAGCTTACCTTCAACTGAAGAAGGTTGGAAATGAAAGTAATGAGGAGGGGAACAAAGCTGCACTCCTAGGAAAGTTTGCTGGTTTTTTAGCTGAAACCGATGGACTATCTCAGGATGAGATTCCATGTATCCTTAATGCGTTCTCTACTGCTCTTAATGTCAATACTATGCATGATTTTTGGATTATAGACTCAGGTGCCACTGATCACATGACAAATAAAAATTCAAATCTTCATGAATTTGAAAAAATTTTCAAAACCTTCTACTGTGTCAGTTGCTAAGTAGGGAAGGGAGTAGCTGTGTTAAGGAAAAGGAAATCAATCTGTTGTACAAAAGACATTGAATCCACAGCCCTATATGTTCCTTCGTTTCCTTTTCAATTATTGTCTGTGGGAAGAATTACAAATTCTGTCAAGTGCATAGCTATTTTCTATCCTCACAAAGTCGTTTCCAGGATCTAGCAACTTCGAAGGTGATTGGTGAAGGTTTTTTACCTAAATGGGCTATATTACCTATCCAAAAGCCTTAATGTTCTAAGAGTCTTCCAAACCAGCTTAAACCAAGATCAAGAGCACAAGTTGTGGCATCAGCGTCTTGCACATCCTTCAGAAACTATTTTGTCTACCTTGTTTCCTAGTTTCTGTAAAAGTTCTCTCATTTGTGAGATTTGTCAATTAGCAAAATTTGCTAAACTTCCTTTTGATGTATCTCTTTCTAGAGCCAGTAAAATGTTTCAAATTGTTCATTCAGATATTTGGGGTCCAGCCCCCCTTGATTCATGGGATGGTTATAAGTATTTTGCTACCTTTGTTGATGATTATTCTAGAGTTTCTTGGGTTTATCTGTTAAAATTCAAAAGTGATCTCTTAAAGGTCTTCCAAGACTTCCATAATCTTGTCATTAACATTTTTTCTTCAAAAATTCATATTTTAAGATCAGACAATGGCACTGAGTATATGTCTAAAAATATGACACAATACAAGTTGTGTTGGAACTCCACAGCAAAATGGCATTGCTGAAAGGAAAAATAGGGATTTGTTGAACAAAACTAGAGCCTTGCTGTTTCAAATGAATGTTCCCAAGAAGTTTTGGTCTCAAGGCATCCTTACTGCCACACATCTTATCAATCGACTTCCTAGCAGAGTTTTGCATATGAAGTCTCCTTTCGAAATTATGAAAGGGAGGAAAAGTGAGTTGTCTCATCTCAGAATTTTTGGATGTGTTTGTTATGTTCACATCCAAGCAATACATAGAGACAAATTGGATGCGAAGGCTGCCAAATGTGTGTTTTTGGGTTACTCCACAACTCAAAAGGGTTACAAATGCTATAATCCAAAAACCAGAAAGCTGGTGGTTTCTAGAGATGTTAGATTTGATGAATCATCTCCCTTCTTTAGCAGACCAGAAGTTTCCACTCAAGGGGAGTTCTTCAGTGATTTTATTTCATTGCCTCTCCTAACTCTTACCATGAATGATGCAGCAGTTATTCCTTCCTCTACTCCTTTAGAAAAGACACCTACTCCTGCTCCTACAGTTATACCAGATTCTCCACCTACACTAGATTCTCAAAATGATGATGTGTGTGTAGAACAACATGAAGTGGTGTTGCCTGCTGAAGCAACACAAGAAGATGTTGAAGAAGAGATTGAAGAAGAGGTTGTTGAGGTTCAACCTCAAAGGAGGTATCCTACTCGAATTAGGAAACCTCCATCAAAGTGGGACAATTACAAGACCTTTGCTGCAAGGTATCCAATCAAAAAGTTTCTTTCTTATGACAAAGTGTCAAAATCGCATGCTGCCTTTCTCTCAAACATTTCAAGTGAAAGTGAACCAAGAACTTTTCAAGAAGCAAATCTTCAACCAACCTGGAAAAAGGCTATGTAGGAAGAGTTACAAGCATTGGATAGAAACAAAACTTGGAGTGTGGTGTCACTTCCCGCTGAGAAGAAAGTTGTAGGGAGTAAGTGGATCTTCAAAACCAAATTCCAATCTGATGGCTCAATTGAGAGACATAAAGCTCGGTTAGTGGCAAGGGGTTTTACTCAAACTTATGGAGTGGATTACAGGGAGACATTTGCTCCCGTGGCAAAGATGAATACTGTGAGGGTGTTGTTGTCAATAGCAGTGAACCATGAGTGGCCTATGTTTTAAATGGATGTGAAAAATGCTTTCTTACATGGAGAATTAGAAGAAGAAGTTTATATGCAGCTCCCTCCTGGTCATCCACAAGAAGGCACTCCTAACAAGGTCTGTAAGCTACATAAGGCTATCTATGGCTTAAAACAATCACCTCGAGCTTGGTATTCAAAACTCAGCTCTGTGTTGGAAACCTCTGGATTCAAAAGAAGCAATGCAGACTCATCCTTATTTGTCAAGAAAGGATCTGCAAGTAAACTTTGTGTTCTTATCTATGTTGATGATCTCATCATTACTGGTGAGAATTTGGAAGAATTAATCTTCTCAAGCAGTCTTTACATCAGACTTTTGCCATCAAAGA
>NC_020492.1:23847571-23851408 GCF_000184155.1 Fragaria vesca subsp. vesca | reverse complement strand
CAGAAAATCTACAACTGGATTTGTACTCTAGTTGGTGGAAATCTAGTCACTTAGGAAAAGCAAAAAACAACATGTGATTGCTCGCTCAAGTGCAGAAGCAGAGTACAGAGCAATGGCCTCAACTTCTTGTGAGTTAATCTGGTTAAAATATCTCCTAGCTGATCTAGGATTCTCTCAGTCTCATCCTATGTTACTATTTTGTGACAATCAAGCTGCAATGCACATTGCTTCAAATCCGGTCTTCCATGAGAGGACCAAACATATTGAAGTTGATTGTCACTATGTGCAAGAGCAAGTTCAAAGCAAGGTTATCTCCACAGTATATACTCGAAGCCAAGATCAACTTGCTGATGTTTTTACAAAGGCTCTGCCTTCTGTTCAATTCCATCAGTTATTATCCAAGCTTGGATCAGTCAATATCCTTGATCCAGCTTGAGGGGGAGTATTGAAATATATAGAAATATATAGTCAATAGAGAAAGTATGGTGTAGTGCTCATCACCCTACCTACTCTACAGTAAAGTATGGTGTAGCATGTTGACTGCACCATACCTTACACAGTAAGTCATCCACCTTACTGTGTAAGGAAGTCAGTAGTCATGACTCATGAGTATGGCTGGTATGGCTAGGTATGGCTAGGCTTGTATATATATACTTGGTTGTAACCTAAATGTTTTTAATACAAGAGTTTTCTTTTTCTCTTCATCTTTTTCTACAATCTTTCACTTCACGATAACAGTAGATTCTAAGTCCTGATTTTTGTTGATGTATCCCTTTCTCATGCGTTGCTGTGTCAATCTAGGCTGCTGATAGGATCTTTGCACAATATTGCTTGACATTTCAGATGGAGAAGAAACTTCTGAAATATTTTAGGAAATGGGCAAAATTTGCAGCAAAATTGATATACTATTGTTTTATAGATGTATTTCTTGTTCTAGACTTCTAGGCATGTTATATTCATTAAAACAGTGAATATCCATGGCCATATTGAATCATATGTGCACATCTAATGGCAATCTGATACATTGTTTTCCAGCAAAAACAAAAGGTGATAGCTGGTAATCAGATTGGTCAAATGCAGTGGGATATGCTCCCATGATGGCAAAACTTAACATAAAAGAGGTGGAAGAGAGTTGGTTGAAACTGTATAGGCAAAGCAATCTTTTATTCCTTGGTAGGCAAAGCATTAACAATATAACTTCTATCATTTGGCATACGATGGTGTGATCCACGTTTGGCACACTATATTCTTCTTTAGCATTGCTCTTGCTGCTATTTGGAACAGTACTTGTGCTAAAGAGTCCAAAGTAGTGAAAGAGTAAACAATCACTGATGGTGCTGTTTTGATCCTTTAATCTTGGACAGGTGCTGTCGGTTTCCTAAACAGTTCGTGGTCGGCCACTGTTTTCTTTTTCCTTGAACCTCTCTTAAATCTTTACATTTTCTAATTTCAATCCAATAAGCACACACATAATGAAAGATGTGACATGAAAAAGTGCCACAGAGTTAGCATATGAATGGTTATTAGTTTTGATGATAGTTGAGATAGAAGTTGTACATCCTCAAGTTCTATTAGATGAGCAGGTTATAAAGAAAAATTTCAGTGTTCAATTGCAGCAGCAGAAGCTATTATACATCATGAAGCGGTATTCTGTGC
This sequence comes from Fragaria vesca subsp. vesca, assembly GCF_000184155.1. NCBI lineage: Eukaryota > Viridiplantae > Streptophyta > Magnoliopsida > Rosales > Rosaceae > Fragaria > Fragaria vesca. Next base: position 23,849,752 of record NC_020492.1, on the reverse strand, counting down.
AGGCAAGCGCTTCTCAGGCAGGAAAGTCGGTCTGAAACAAGCCAGAGTGAAACATGACGATTGTGATTGGTTGCTCGTGTTCTCAGCTGAATGTTAAACTAGGCTGCTATTAAAAATGTTTAAAGACATTGATCCTTCCATTTTGATTGTATCTGGTGGTGAGTTTCTGGTCAAGAATGGTCAACCTGTCTATGCCAATTGAGGTTTCAACTTCATCTATGCATGCTTGGGACACTATTTCCAATCCAATCTCCTCCAAAATTGCTTGCTCTTGGATTTGATTGTACCTAATGTAGTATGGCATTTTGGTGTATGATCTAGGTTAAGTGACTTGTTTCCCTGACTTGTAGGGAGAACTATTCTCATGAATTATGTATCAGAAACTCTCTTGTAAAAGTCAGAAATTAATCGATCGAATAAAAAGATTAGTTGTACTCGAAAATCAATTTAGGAAGAGAATCTACATATATAGACCAACAATGTGTAAGGAAACTAATCTTCCATATCTCTCTGTATTACAGCTGTATATTCCCTTTCCTTTCTTGTAATCCTAAATCGTAGCAAATTCCTGACTTGTAGGAATTAGGAGAAATCTCCCTTTATAAAGATATGATTGAATATCAGTAATACACACAATTCCATTCTATCCTCTTTTCATGGTATCAGAGCAGAGTAAGATCCTAATCCATAGTTGTTCCCATCCTTCTCAATCACCATGTCTGACACCAATATTCCTGTCCCTCCACCGAAATCAAGCGGTGATGATGATATCCCTCCATCAAAACCAAACAGTTCCAGTTCATCTGCCGATCCCTTCAAGGCAGAACCTTCAAATCCTTATTTCATTCATCATTCGGATCATCCCGGATTGGTCCTCGTTTCCAAACTCCTAAATGGAGATAATTTTTCTGGTTGGAAAAGGGCTATGGTCAGAGCCTTAAACTCCAAAAACAAGCTCGGATTCGTCAATGGTTCCATCAAAATTCCCTCAGCAGAAACCGATCCTGAAGGCTATGCGGCTTGGTCACGATGTAACGATATGGTCCACTCCTGGATCGTCAATTCTTGTGATCCAGAAATTGCTGACAGTGTGAATTATTATCCTAATGCTCACGAGGTTTGGGAGGATCTACATGAGCGTTTCTCTCAATCAAATGCGACTCGTATCTTCGAAATACAACGAGATATTGCTTCTCTCAGGCAAGAACAACTCCCTGTTTCTACCTTCTATACAAAGTTGAAAATTTATGGGATGAATTGGCCGCATATTCAGATCCGATAAATGGAGGACAATCAGATCAACAAAAACTGATGCAATTTCTCATGGGTCTGAATGAGACTTACGGTGCAATTCGTGGGCAAATCCTTCTTATGAATCCTCTTCCAACAGTTCGTCAAGCTTATGCCGCTGTCTCTCAAGAAGAAAAGCAACGCCTCCTCAGCGCCTCACAACTCACAGCTGATTCTAGCTCCAGTGCAGCCATGGCGGTAAGAAACAGTAGCAGACCCAATCAAAACTTGGCTAGAGGAGGAAGATTTGAGCGATCTGACCGCTTTTTTTCTCACCAAAGTCTCCCAGAAAGCCATTCTTTTGCGTCACAAGAAGGACGTGGTCGAGGCAGAGGAAGAGGCAGGCCTCAGTGTGATTATTGTGGAGATATGGGCCACTGGGTCCAAACCTGTTATAAACTGATTGGTTATCCACCAGGCCATCCCAAAGCAAAACAGAATTCTGGTCCAAATTCAAACAGTTTTAGAGGTACTCCTTCGGCTAATCAAGTTTCTGAAGTCCCAAGCCAAGATGAGGAGGGCCCTTTGGTTACGTTGTCGGAAACCCAACTCAAGCAGTTTTTGTCCATTCTCAACCGTAAAAATGATGCTTCTGGTTCCAAAGCTAATGCGGTGACAAAACCAGGTTTGTCTAAAGTCGCTTCCCGCAATTGGATTATTGATAGCGGGGCGACTGATCATATTACTTCATCCCTTCAATTGCTACATGAGAATAAAAATTGCTCGTTACCACAAGTATTATTGCCTAGTGGAGAAAAAGTAAACATTGCTGCGACAGGATCTTTACCTCTAAATACCACTTATTATCTGCATGATGTGCTATCTGTGCCTCATTTTAAAGTTGATTTGCTGTCAGTCAGTCGCCTAACGAAAGGTCTGAATTGTTCAGTG
>NC_020492.1:23843027-23844839 GCF_000184155.1 Fragaria vesca subsp. vesca | reverse complement strand
TTCGATTATTTTAACATAATGAAATGCCGCGTAAAGATTGTATGTATCAACTATCAAGTTGGTTTGTTAAGGTGAGTTAACTAACAACTTTGACGTCATGGGTTCAAACCTCATTGACATATGTAGAGTGTGTAAGTTATTTAATAAAAGTTTAAAAAATAAAAAATAAAATAAAAATAAAAAAACTATCAAGTTGGTTTGTAATTTCACAATGTGAGTTAGAAAATGTTGATACAGGAGTCCCACATCAGAATAATGTCGTATTATGTTGATATTTATAAATATTTGCAACAATGTTCATATTGCCTAAGCAAGTAAGCATGGCATTCCGACTATGATTCCGTGGTTGTTGATTTGGCTTCTTCACCTCGGTGAAGAGATCCCCAAGCCCTTCGGGTCTGAAGGGCACCCCCGGTGAAGAGATCCCCAAGCCCTTCGGGTCTGAAGGGCACCCCCACTTGACAAGGGTGGGTAGTAACATCACAAAAGTTGGATCACTACAATTAGAAGAAGCATAGAGCAAACCCCACTTGACAAAGGTGGGTAGCATTTTTGTTATTTTTCATTTTTCCAAATCAAATTGCCATGTTAAATCAGCAACACAATTTTGGATCGTGGGATCAGTCATATATACCCTCTTTGCCATAACAAAGATCGTGACATGAAAACTGCCACACATTTAGCATATAAACGGTTGAACCATGGAAGTTCTGTGATCAAACGCAGCAGCAATACATCATGAAGTTTCTCTGCATGGTTTTCTTTTTCAGTCTCATTGTTGGAGGTAATCTCTTGCCATCGTTCTTGAACAAAAGTCTAGCTAGCTAGTGAGTAATATATGCATTTCATCAGAACTTGATCCAAGTTTCTCTGCAGGCCATTGTTTAGATTACTGCTCTGTGAACAATATGTCAATTGAACAACCTCAGACGGGAAAGTCGGTCCAAAACAAGCCGGAGTGGAATGTGAAGATCACCAACGGCTGCTCGTGTACTCTACTGAATGTTAAACTAAGCTGCAATGGATTTCGAACAGTCCAAGACATTGATCCTTCCATTTTGAGTGTTTCTGGTGGCGAGTGTTTGGTTAAGAATGGTCAACCTGTTTATGCCAATGCAGATTTCAGCTTCACCTATGCCTGGGACACTCAGTTTCCTTTCAATCCCATCTCCTACCAAATTGCTTGCTCTTAAATCCAGTTGTTTTAACTGTCGTACTTTCGCATTTTGATGTATGATTTAGGCCTAGTGACGAATGTTTTCGTTTAGTATGTGTCACAAGTTTAGTTTTTGAATAAATGAGGTTCCTAGGATAATTGAGCATAAGGATTTGCGCAACTTCCATTAAATTAAGATTCATTCAAATCCAACGGTGTAGAAGAACATATATTAGGTTTTGTGCTGATGCGAAAACAAATAATCTACATAGTTGTTCCTCTGAAAGGATTTGAGTCTAACAATTTAAGCAAAGGATCCGGCTCCTCTAAAGTAAAGTTAGTAAATTTCATAAAATCTCTTACCTCCATCTAATCTAATGGCTCAAAAATATCCACATGCATCAATTCATTACAAAAAATGTTGAAAATTCTTTTATATATTGACAATAACTCTAAATGCTTTATTTCTCTTCTTTTTTTTTTCTTTTTTTATTTAACCTCCATCTTTGTTCTCTTCTGTAAACATTTGCTTCAACTCCATGGATTTTTCAGCAAAGCAAAGTTGCAAAGATTCATGGTGCATATGAATGCTTCGGTGCTTATAAGATTATTGCAATATTCATAAACATTGTGATTACCTTAACCGAATTATAAAC
>NC_020492.1:23834297-23842728 GCF_000184155.1 Fragaria vesca subsp. vesca | reverse complement strand
ATTAGATTAGACGGAGATTAGAGATTTTATGAAATTTACTAACTTTATGGCTTGCTCACTTTAGAGGAGCCGGATCCGCAAAGGAAAAACCATATGTCCATGTTCAATTGACTTGAACTCTTTACATCATCTATTCTTCAAGGTCATTTGGTTTCTAAATCATCATTTGAGAGTGATTAAACGTTAGAAATTAATCAATACATACATAGGTTACTTGGATTCAACAATCAAATTAGGAAGGGAATGTAGTACTTCATACCAACAATATATATTGACATTAAGGATTTAAGGTGTTCCAAACATGTCGATACCATTCATAATTTCTTTCATCACGAAACTGAATATACAGAGAGTTATAAACTGGCATTCATGACGCAGATCAATATAAATAAGACACTAGGAACACCATCCGTCCCCACCAAAGATTTCCAACTTACCACAACTAAAAGTTCAAAGCATTCCTAACAATGGCCGCCATTGCCAAGTCTCTTATTGTCATCATTGCTCTCTTCAGTCTCATTAGCCAAGGTAAAGTACCATAGTTCATTTCTTCACTTCAACTTTTGCTCCGAGCATTATTCAACATCTCTCACAGTCATCTTAATCTCAACTCATTGCAGGATTATGCATTACTTGCACTAATAACGACATTAAGATCGAAACTACAAAAAGTGGTAAGGTGGTTCAAGGCAAACCTGAATGGAATGTGGTGGTGACCAATACCTGCAAGTGTGCTCAATTCAATATCAAAGTGACCTGCAAGGCATTTCAGACTGTAGAGCCAGTGAGTTCTGATATCCTATCGCAGCAAGATATCATCACCTATCTGCTCATCAAGGGCGCCCAATTATCATCTGGTGCTACTGTCAAGTTTTCCTATGCTTGGGATTTCGCTTTCCGCATAAATCCTGCTAGCTCTTTTACTGTTCCTTGTTAATCATGATCATATTATTCAATGGTCCTAACCTTAATAGCGTTCAAATAAGTGATTAGTGGATCCACAGTTGGAATACTTGGAATCGGAATTTTTCTTTCATTGTAACACATGCAGCTAGAAGCTCCCCAGTTGATTTATAATAGTTTGGTGATTTCCATGATTTGAATAACGGTTTAACCAAGACTAATCCCTTTCTTTCTTCGTATTCGTTTTGCATCAATAGATAATGGCCTATTTGACGTTGTGAACCAGACAGTAGGTCACAAAACCGTCATAGATATGCTAAGCACCAAAGTGATCTTCTAAATTCTAGTTCTCATGTCTATAGCAGACTGTTCAGTCCTCTTTTAACAGCCATTTTATTTCATTTGAGAAACTGAGACTACATGTATCATGTATGAGAATGTGAGAGAGGTCTAAATGTTGCTCTCTGAACTTGAAGATGAACTTTCTCTAGTAAACACGTACAACTTCAATTTTGGGGGAAAATTATAATGTGAATGATTTCATTTTTGGTATTCAATCGATTCTTCAACCGAATCAATATATGCACATTTTGACTATCTTAATTATGAAAATACATCCTTTCTTTTTTGGCAATTCATAACAAATTCAATGAATCAAATTCTAAAATATGCAATTTCATAGCCGATCCATAGTTATCGATGTTGCAGATACTATAAACAACACAGCATGTCCCATCTATCTTAGCTTAATTTCTCAATCAATTTGAAAGATCTTCAGATGGCCTCCTTGTTTAAGTCGTTCATCATTGTCATTGTTCTTTTGAGTCTGATTAGCACAGGTAAAGTAGTTGAGCAAACTTATCATCTTTCATACTCTCTTTACACTGATAGAAACGAATAAACACATTTGAGACTACTTATGAATTTTACGATTATTTGAAGACCTTTGAATCTTTGATTCTATTTTTCTCTAGCTACATATCCGATTCCGAGTTTTGTTGCAAATGTAAAATTGCAAGTTACTAATTTCCAACTTCTCCAAGTCCGAGTTGTACACTTATTATCTCTTTATAAATCCATATCCAATACAGAAATGGCTTCCCCCCACACTATCTTCTCCTTTTTCAGTTTCCCCATTATATATGATCTGATGATCATCTCCTTCTCTTCATAGAGTTTGTATTCTACTCCAATCCGGTCTTTACTTCCTCTCCGCAAGGATTTGTGGGTTTTGATTCATTATAAATAGTTAAATACCAGGCAGCTAGTTTTGTGTTGGTAAGAACGTGAAATAATACAGATCAAACCAGAAAGCAGAGAGAGAAGGGAACCATGACAGCGAGGAACTTGGAGAAGATGGCTTCAATTGATGCACAACTGAGGCTGTTGGCACCAGGGAAGGTGTCTGAGGATGACAAGTTGATAGAATATGACGCTTTGTTGTTAGATCGCTTCCTCGATATCCTCCAGGATTTGCATGGGGAGGATGTCAGAGAAACAGTGCAAGACTGTTACGAGCTATCTGCTCATTACGAAAGAAATCGTGACCCTAAGAAGTTGGAAGAACTGGGACATCTGTTTACGAGTTTGGATCCTGGTGACTCCATTGTTGTTGCCAAGGCTTTTTCCCACATGCTTAACTTAACCAACTTGGCTGAAGAAGTTCAGATTGCGTATCGGAGAAGGATCAAGCTGAAGAAGGGAGATTTTGTCGATGAAGCACACCCTACAACGGAGTCTGAGATTGAAGAGACGTTCAAGAAGCTTGTGGGGCAAGTCAACAAGTCCCCACAAGAAGTATTTGATGAGTTGAAGAAGCAGACTGTAGATTTGGTTCTAACTGCACACCCTACTCAGTGTGTTCGCAGATCTCTGCTTCAAAAACATGGGAAGGTAAGAGACTGTTTGACGCAATTGTATGCCAAGGATATTACATCTGATGATAAGAAAGAACTCGATGAGGCTCTACAAAGGGAGATTCAAGCAGCTTTTCGCACCGATGAAATACGCAGGACTCCGCCAACCCCTCAAGATGAAATGAGGGCTGGAATGAGCTATTTCCAGGAGACTATTTGGAAAGGTGTGCCAAAATTCCTCCGCAGGGTAGACACTGCCTTGAAGAACATAGGTATAAACGACCGAGTTCCTTACGATGCGCATCTCATTCAGTTTTCTTCTTGGATGGGTGGCGACCGTGATGGAAACCCAAGGGTGACTCCAGAAGTTACCAGGGATGACGGCTCATCTGGAGGAATTTGTTTCCAGAACTCGATGTAGTGTTTCGCATGTTCCTTCCTTGAAGACCTATGAAGCTCGTGAGCAAGCTCAAGAAGCTCAGCGCTGCAACGCCACATAGATAACTCAAACATTCTTGGTGATGTGAGAGACAAGCTCTACAATACACGTGAACGTGCTCGTCAATTATTATCCGATGGAGCCTCCCACATTCCTGAGGGCACAACTTTCACCAATGTTGAACAGTTCATGGAGCCGCTCGAACTGTGTTACCGGTCACTTTGTTCATGTGGTGACCAGTCAATTGCTGATGGGAGCCTTCTGGATTTCTTGAGGCAAGTTTCTACTTTCGGCCTTTCTCTTGTGAGACTAGACATACGGCAAGAATCAGACAGGCACACTGATGTCATTGATGCGATCACAAAGCATCTGGGACTTGGGTCGTATCGAGAATGGTCCGAGGAACAAAGGCAAGAATGGCTGTTATCTGAGCTCAGAGGAAAGCGCCCTCTTTTTCGGTAATGATCTTCCCAAGACAGAAGAAGTTTCTGAGGTATTGGAGACATTCAAAGTCATTTCAGAACTTCCCTCAGACAACTTTGGTGCCTATATCATATCGATGGCTACAGCTCCATCTGATGTACTTGCTGTTGAGCTTCTACAACGTGAGTGCCATGTGAAAAAGCCACTAAGGGTTGTCCCATTGTTTGAGAAGCTTGCTGATTTAGAGGCTGCTCCTGCTGCTGTGGCTCGCCTCTTCTCTATAGATTGGTACAAAAACCGGATCGATGGGAAGCAAGAAGTCATGATAGGGTACTCAGATTCAGGAAAAGATGCTGGACGTCTATCTGCAGCATGGCAGCTATACAAGGCTCAAGAAGAGCTCATAGAGGTTGCTAAACGATATGGGGTGAAGCTTACCATGTTTCATGGTCGAGGTGGAACAGTTGGAAGAGGAGGGGGACCAACGCACCTTGCTATATTGTCTCAGCCACCTGAGACAATTCATGGTTCTCTGAGAGTGACTGTTCAAGGTGAAGTTATAGAGCAATCATTTGGAGAGGAGCACCTGTGCTTTAAAACACTCCAGCGTTTCACAGCAGCTACACTAGAGCATGGCATGAACCCCCCAGTCTCTCCAAAGCCGGAATGGCGTGCACTCATGGATGAGATGGCAGTTGCTGCTACAAAGGAGTACCGTTCAATAGTTTTCCAGGATCCCCGTTTTGTTGAATACTTTCGAGTTGCAACACCAGAGTTGGAGTATGGTCGGATGAACATAGGGAGTCGTCCATCAAAGCGAAAGCCAAGTGGAGGCATTGAATCACTTCGAGCAATCCCATGGATCTTTGCATGGACCCAAACAAGATTTCACTTACCAATCTGGCTTGGTTTCAGGGCAGCATTTAAGCAAGCCATAGAGAAGGATTCCAAGAATCTTGTGATGCTTCGGGATATGTACAATAGTTGGCCTTTCTTCAGAGTCACCATTGATTTGATTGAGATGGTGTTTGCCAAGGGAGACCCGGGTATTGCAGCACTTTACGACAAGCTTCTGGTGTCAAAAGACTTGTGTTCATTTGGAGAACGCTTGAGGACTAATTATGAAGACACTAAACGCCTTCTACTTCAGGTTGCTGGCCACAGAGATCTTCTTGAAGGAGATCCGTACTTAAGGCAAAGACTTGTCCTTAGGGACTCGTATATTACAGCACTTAATGTGTGTCAAGCCTATACACTAAAGCAGATCCGTGAACCCAACAACTATGTTCAAGCAAGACTGTCGAAAGAACCAGCAAGCAAGCCAGCAGCAGAGCTCGTCAAGCTTAACCCAACAAGCGAATATGCTCCAGGTCTAGAGGACACACTGATTTTGACCATGAAGGGTATTGCTGCTGGGATGCACAACACCGGTTGAAGCTCCAATACTCTAGTTTTCTTTGATACTAACCTCATACTGTTGGACTGTTGGTGAAGATCATTCAATTGTAGCAATATCTTTAGATTAATGTATTATGAGCATTTTGGGCAATACTTATGTATTATGAATGTATTTAGTACTTTATAATATAGATAGATAGATACATATATAGATAAATGTTGAACACTTCAAGTCAAGTTTGTATTGGTTGTTCTCTGTTTAACACTAGTGCTTTGAACTTCCATCTAAAAGCTTTTCGTAATAAGTTAAATACAAACGGATTGTTTGTGTGTTGAACTGTGAATTAAATTGCTAATACTTCCTTTTTTTGGAAATAAAAATCGAGAAAGATTTTGGATTTTTTTCAATTATTAAAAAGATTTTGGATTGATATAAAGAATTTAGAGACATTCAGAGAGTGACACAAATAATTATTAAAAGGTGTAGATTTACGAAAATTGTCAGCTTGTTCACAAGAACTCTGAATATTTCTAACATATGTGGACAGACCACCTAAATACTCACTCCTACTAACTGAAATTCTCAACAAGGAAAACGGCTGAAAAATAAAACAGATAGTACAGACCATTTCATTTTCTCCTCTTGGCAGGTGGCTGGGGTATGTCATCCTCATCCTCCTCATCTTCCTCATCTTCCTCATCATCTTCTGTCTCTTCATCCCCATCGTCGTCACCGTCATCGTCATCGTCATCGTCGTCGTCCTCGTCATCGTCTTTCTCCTCCTCATCATCATCATCTTCCTCTTCACCGGCACCATCACCATCACCATTGGCCGCAGGCACATCTTCTGGATCTCCTTTGCCCTCAACTTCGTCCCCAGAGGCGTCCTCCTCATCTCCTGCTTCCTCATCCTGGTCATCACCTCCATCCTCATCACCGTCTTCGTCATCGTCAGTTTCGCTTGCATCTGTGTTCTCAGAACCAGGTTTCATCAGAGCGTAGAGATCAGTGATAGGGAACCTGCAAGCAAAGATTTTAGTTAGTGGAGTTGCCCCAGAAGAAAAGAAAATAAGCAGAAACGGAAGCGAAACTACTAACCCTGTGACTGTGTCAGGTTCTTTGGGCAAAACATAGGGCATGTTAGGTAGAGATCCCATCTGAAAAAACAAATAGTTCATGGTGATTGGTGAATAAGAAGATACAAGTAATTTTCTTACCAAGGGAAGGTAAAAGAGCAACTGTATTAACCTAATGTATCATTACATAGCTTCATAAAATCAGGCCACACAGACTCACATAGAGTGGACAGAGGATAGCTACTCTGTTTTCACTTTTCAGCAAAGAAAAAAAATGCAGCATGCCATCAGTGGTTTTGAACTTTCAATCATACAACATGAAGCTAATTTCCAATAATTGCATACAACATAAAGCATTTCCCGGGTTGGTAAGTGAAGGAAGCTGGTGAGAAAGACAGGACAGACACTACTCATCTTCACTAAGTTCTCTTCCTCTCTTTACTATGAGGTTAAAACCGACCTCAACAATACTTTATCAGATTAGCTTTCAAGACCACAGGTATGGCCTAGAAAGCTGACACACCATCCCGCTTTGAAAATTCAATGAACAAAGCAAGTATCCATATAACTTAGTGTCACACACCGTGACACTTAGTAAGGTCCACAATGCAGGGAGATGCATATTCAACCTATCAAATAGGTATATTGGCTTAACGTTCTCTTCTCTTAATCACTTTACAAAGAAAAACCCAACATTATCTTCTGTCCTCTGTTTTCTTTTCTTAAAAGTTAGCAGCCTAGATCAATTTTTAAACCTCGCTGAACAACGAATCGAATGATTATCAGGAGGTTGAGAAAACAGTAGCCTAAAATTTTCTATATATCCAAAAAAATTGGAAACTCAAACTCATCTCAACAAATCCATATAACTTCACAAACATAGAAACCCAAAAAAGAGTATACCAGGCAATTCCAAGGCAGGCACACAGCACAAAAAAACCCAATGCAGAAAACCAAGCACAATTGAACTAGCAAACACAAAAACCTAGCTCACAACTCACAACCATAAAATTGGAAGAGACAAACAAATTATATGAAACTAATGAAAACAGCTAAATTGAGGCAAATTGAGCAAAGGGTAGAGTGAAAAGAGAGCATACCAGCACGCAAGAGAAAGCAATAGACTTGGCAGCCTCAGCCAGCAGAACATGCCCAAGAGAGCAGAGCAGCTCATTCGGAACAAGCCCATTGGAGCAGAAGCTCTCCATCTCCATACCCAGAACAAATTCTAGAGAGAGAGAGAGAGTAAGAGAGAGAGAGGATTAGGGTTTTTGGGAATTGGGGGCTTAAGCTTTAGGGTTTTTGAGGATATTGTAAGAGAGAGGAAAAATTTGATGCTATCGTAGCCACTAGAGGACTAGGACCTCATTCTACAAAGGGTAAATTACAAATGAGAGATAAGGTGACCGGGTGAAAAATCACAGACGTGCTGTGGACCGTTTGATATATGGAAAAGTGAAACCGAAGTACAGGTGGCGTAATCTGAAGTGATATTTGAAAGGCAAAGGTGTGAGTTTTAATTGTCGTTTTTGTGGAAAAGGAAGCTGTCAGGTTAAGGGGATTAGGGCCTTGATTGGCCTTGTCGGTTGATTTGGGCTTTGGCAACACATAATCTATTGGTTCCGGTCCAACAAGACAATGAAGTGAATCAACCTTCAATGAAGTGAAGTGAATGAAGTGACTAATTTCTGTATGGAGCATGTTTTTAGATGATAATATCTACAATTTTCCTCACATTGTTTTCATCTAGAGAAATTTTAAATACGCACCTCTAATCTCTTAATACACACCCCTATTTTTTTATGTTTCTATTGAGATTTTATAGGTAAGCTAAATGACCAAAATATACATCTATTATTAAAAAAAAAAATACACTCTAGAAGTATTCTTTTCAACGTCTTTTACCCTAAAATAGTCAAAAACACGTCTTCTCCCCTAACCCAAATTCTTCTCCACAATTCATTTGGGTTGTTTTTTATTTTATTTTATTTTATTTTTTTATATCCGTATCAGCTTTAGTTTGATCTTACAGATCATATTGTCAAGTACTATATCTTTATCAGCTTTAGTTTGATCTTGTAGATCATATTGTCAAGTACTGCATTTTTATCATGACATGTTTTATCGAATAACTAGCTATTTATGTTTAATAGCTATTGTACTTCTACACTTGTACTAGTTTGTGAATTTTGAAAACTTGTATTGGTGATTTGGAGTTGGGATATAATAATAATCATTTGATTATAAATTGAACGATGATAACCACAAATTTCTAGCAAAAATTAGACGAAATAATATGTAAAAAGAGGTACCAAATAGTAAATATATATTAATT
>NC_020492.1:23821619-23834277 GCF_000184155.1 Fragaria vesca subsp. vesca | reverse complement strand
GGTGTGTATTTAAAATTTCTCTATTCTCTTTCATCTAATCTATAGCAAAAAAAAAAAACAACAACCCATTTTTACATATTAGATAAACTTGAACAAGAATAGAAGTAGCAACTTCAGGAGGGGATAATGGTTGTGGTTGGTAACAATGATGTTGGGGAGCATAACAAGCTGTGTCTCGGAAGGAGGGAACACTACTGGAAAATTGCTCATGTGAGCAGCTGGCCAGTTTTTTATCAAATTACCTTCCATGGTATTACTTGCTTATCAACCTGAGCTGGGAAAGAGAAAGGAAAAGGTTCCCATCACATCTAAGTAACTATAGGAGAAAAGACCGATTTATAGGAAATTAGCATAAAGTCTGAGCCCATTGCTGCTGGACATACATCATATTGGCAAGATTGCCAAAAGAATAGAGAGAGAAAACACTAGCTAGGCTCTAATGCTTTATTTCTTCATCTACTAATACTGTGTATCCTAGGTTCCAACAAAGGTCTCCTCAGCTATGGTGTTGTTCCAAACTGGAACCACTGGCAGAAGTTGAAGCATGGAAGTAGCCAATGTTTGCCGGTGGAGGCACACCCCATTTGTCTCCAGACTCGAGTGGTTCAAACATGACAACTGCACCATCTGTTAGTCCCACTGCAAACTGGTTCGGCTCTTGTGGATTCGCAGCTACTACTGAGGGGTATATTGCAGAGCTGCACCAGGAAAAAAAGAATAGCAAACTAGGTTAGGAGTCACTACTCTTTCAGAGTCATGACAGATCGATAGTTGTTATAATGTCTCATTTTCTCATGTAGGATAGTGCAAGCTCATCTGAGTCCATGAAAAGATTAATTACCTGACATTAGGTGGAAGATAAGCATAGGGGTTAATCTGGCATTGCATTTGAAGATTTGATGCTGCAAACACACGCAACGTTCCATCCAGAAAGCTCGCGTAGACTATCTGGCTATCACAAGAGAGTGTTGCATAGGAGATTGGTGCTGAAGATTCTCCTACTACCCACTGAAACATGAAACAGAAAACATGTTATGTTTTGAAGAGAGGAGAGCTGATCTAACTACTTCATAACTATTTCTACATTGTTGCTGTTATTCCAAGCATGTTACAGATCACAGTCCACATTATCATAGTACCAGGAGTGCTCTAGTCAAGTTACCAAAAAAAAAAAAAAGCAATCAAGTAATCACTTCTCATTTGTCAACAATTAGAGCACTCCCACCAGAAATGGAATCAGATTATTAGAGGGGTAGAAAACAAAAACTAGCTTCAAGTACCTTCTTCTGGCATTCAAGCCTCAAGGTTTCGTATATAGCAAGTTGAGTCTCGTGTACAACGAGAAAGTGATTCTGATCCTTCTGATACTGAAGATGAGTTCCAAACAGTGCTGTAGGTGTTGTCCAAGCTGGAATATGCAAGGAACTGTTCTTCTGCCTTTCCCACTTATCAGAGCTCCACACAACTATCTGGCGAAAGAACACCAAAATATCAGATGTTTATTCATGAAGGAGAATTACTGTTTTTCTGACTTGTCAACACAAACCTGACAATCTGCTCCAGAAGAAATAAGTGTCTTCAAAAGTTGAGAGAATGCGAGGCCTGTGACTGTCTTAGAGTGACCCTTGAGCTTTATCCTAACCTAACAGCAGAAAAAAGTAGCCACCAAGTTAGAAATCTCTTTTAAGTATGCATGCAACAATCAGCATTCCATAGTACAAAACAGCATACCTCGTCAATGCGGACATTGTATATGTGAATAGTCGAATCATCAAAACCAACAGCAACTATATTATTGTCTTCAGGGTGGAAAGCAAGGCATGTTACCACAGGTGGCGGCGACATGAAACTTGTCATTGTCTGCAGTTAAACAAGTACTTGATCTTATAAAACTAAATGAGGAGCTTTAAACATTTGGAAACACAAGAAACTGAACCAAAACCAAAACCAAATCTGTTAGATTATAAAATTGTTGACCTTGAATGTCATTAGGTTGAACAACGATATCTTGCCTCCGGAGGCTGACATGACATACGAATCATTCTTGGACAAAGCGCAACAAGGTATTGCATGTTCTGGTTTAGCACCAGTAAGATCATTGACCATCAGGATGCCTGAAGCTGGTTCCATGGAATGTGGGGTAACCTTGGTTGTTGCCTAGATGACAAAATTTCATAGCAATAAGCATCACTTTAGATTTCAATTAAAAGAGAAGATGCAGATTGAGACTGGGTGTGCTAAAATCTCAGTTTTTAAGTAAGTAACAGGACTATGACATATTGAGATTTCATACCTTGCCACTCGTGTTACCGTCAACTCGTCGCCACCTCCACAGTAGATGGGTTCCATTTGATGCTAATGCCAGAATGGCATTACCTGAATTAGTGTACACCAACCTTGAGATCTGCAACAGTAACAGGAGAAGTCAGTAAGTTTCTTTCTTTATTTACTGGCAATAAACTGTTACAGAATACCTTCTCTCCCTTTCTGGATATATAAATGTCCCAAAGGCAATAACATCAACACTTAAAAATAAGGGCAATGTGCAGAAGCAGATGCGCATAATCAAAGAATAAGAGACACATGATTATAGTTTATATGGAGAAGTACTAAACTAATGCCCTCTTATCTCTGGGATGGATGAAGAGTGAATGTGTTGCCCTGAGGCTAATCAATGAGGATACGAACTCCAACCTTGTCTGTTTTAACAGTTGTCGTTGATAGCCTTAAAGATCGAAGCTGAGCAGATTCACTAATCTCAGTGAGCTTCCAGATCTTTTTTGTGTTGAGCTCTTCACTTAACCTTGCTTTCTTATTATCCCCCATGTTTCTGGTACTACCATTCTGTCAAGAATGCTCAATTACTCAGTACAACTTATAAAATATGTATATATAGTGTATAGCTATATACGGAAATAAATATGTAGTAAAGCCAGTTACTTCCTGAATGAGAACTAGAAAAAGTGATAAAAAATTTATTTTTAATAATTAGTGAGAAAACTATTTAGAACTGACCAGAATGAAGGAAAAAAACAAAACAGCACATGATTTAGCCAATGCCTTTATTTGCACTGACCACTCTTTATGCTTGGAAGTGGCTTCTTGAAAATAACTTAGGGAAAGAGGCAGTTCCATTAAGGGAACCGAACACTGACCTTTTCTGGTGCATTTCTTGAGGCAATAAGCGAGAGACTTTCATAATTGCGCATCAACTGAACACCATCTGTTGTAGCCAAAACTTTGATTCTGTTGTCATTTGTAGACACCGCCATCAAAGATCCTTCCTTGTTGAAGCGGATATGAGGGGTTGCCTTCAAAAGGAAAAGTTAATGTATAAGTACAGTACAGTGGAACAGCAGCAAACATAATCCGTGAATATTTCAAGGAAAACTTACTGGTAAACCTCCTTCACAATCAACAGTAAACAAGAGATTGACATTATCCATATCCCAAACTTTTATTGCATGGTTGTCACCAACTGCCAAATACTTATTTCTGGTTGTGTCAAATTGAACAATACCAAAAGACTGTTTTTGAAATCCTTGGTAATTCCTCTTTATTGTGCCTTCATTTTCATTCCATTCAACAACATGAGATTCTCCATCTTTGCTTGTCCCACATGAAAACAGCCTGCAGTGTGTTTAAGTTTGAATGTTCAGGCTGCCAACAAGAGACATAGATTGCAGAAACATTTGAGCAGGAATAAAAGACCAACCTTTTACCATCTGCACTATAAACCATTGTTGTGCATGAGAGGCTGGGAGCATCGTAATTAACCCTTGGCCCATCTACTTCGTATAACCATGCTTTTATTTGTCCATCTACTGATGTCGAAAAGACAAACTGGACATGGAACCATAGGGAGAGTATTAAGCAAACAGAAGGTAAATCATCCATGGAAAGCAAATAAATGAGGAAAAATCGGCCAAAAGAAGTTATCAAGTGAGGTCTTCACATGGATATCTTCTTTGCTATGAGGGCACACAGAATGAACAGGAGCCTCATGACCTTCAAAAGTATACAACTTTGATCCAGTAACCGCATCCCAGACCTGTATATCACAACAATCGTAAAAATGTTTCAGAAATCCTATATAAGTTTGATGTTTTCTACAGGCTAACTATATAACCACTGTTTGGTAATCCTACCTTGATGGCCTTGTCATCACCGCAGGTTATGACACAGAGTTGCTTTCTTAGGTTGCAGAACGCCAGATCATTTACACTACCAACATGAGCTTCGATCTAGAAATTGAATAGCATTAGAAAAGAAAGTTACAATCTTAAGTCTCAAAGTGGTACAGAAAAATTAGAGTAAAAGCTAGGCACCTACCTCTTTATGTTGATGAACATCATCGCCACCAAGATATCCATATAACTGCATCATGTGTTTAGAGTATGCAACTCCTGTTTGAAAGACATGATGCTGTTTAATATAAGCCAGAAAAGGTTATCCTCCTAACCTATATATTCAGACTTACCAAATAGAGAACCATCAGGGCTCCATAGTACACGCTTAACTGAGACACTTGGATCCTTGACTAAAGTTGCCTGAATTTCATAAAATTAAAACCGGTTTAAAAGTCAGATCATTCTAGTGCATAAACCGTGATCTGGATCTGTATTTCAGAAAATGGATCCTACCTTTAATGCCATTGAACTTGCCCCCATATCCCATGGCTGAAAGCTTCTTGATACCAACTTCTCTCTAGAACTGACTTCCCAGATACTTATATCCCCCACATTAGTTCCAACTGGTACAGAAAACAACTCGTCAGCTTACAGCTTATATAAAGAAAAATCCATGAAAGGAAATCTCACAGAAACCAACCAAGAAGTATAGTTTGTTGGAGAGGATGAAAGTCTACACTAGTTGCAACTGAGCCCTGATTCAGTATCCGAGCTACAGCCTTGGGGAAGTCATCTACTGCATTGAATGTTGGACTTAGAACATGGCCTGGATTAATCCCTGGCGTTGTAACCTACAGAGTGCATAAATAAATCAGCCCCAAATTCCAAAATGTATGATCATCATGCAGTAGGACTTAAGCTTACCCTGTCTGAAACCCCAGGGAACCGCGTTCTGAATAAATCTTCAGGATTTGCTGGACCAGTCGAAAATGAAGCTATATCACAGTAAAAATATTATTAGAGGTGAAAAATCAATGATTGATCATGATCCAAAAAGCACAATAAGATATGTGAAAACTACCTGGATTTGCTTGAATTCCAAAACCAATACCTCCTGCTGAAGCCGCTAACTGATTCACACTGGGCGGGATAGGCGTCCATGTTGACAAAGGAGATTGAATTGGTATAGGTGCAGTGGAGGGCTGAAAGGACTGGCAGGAAATGTAAAACAATAAGCAACATTGATTGAACATGTAAAACATTCCTAAGCAATTAAGCATCAAGTCATGAGTGTACCCCATTGACACCGACAGAATTGAAGCCATCAGCTCTCTGTACTGCACCTCTCTGCGGAGCCTGACCATTTGCTGCTATGTGAGCAAATGGATCGTTGGAATGTCTGCTATGACAAGTGTGATCCACAAATAAGGTTTTTATTTCCGGATTTTGTTTAGGATTTAGACAAAGGCAATGCTGCCAATTTAAGCTGTCACATGGATTCTAAAATCAGTTCTTGCAACATAAAGAAGAGCATTATTGTCAAAGATTGAAAAAAAAAATGAACTAATAATCTGATAAAGGATCAATTGAATAAAGGATCAACCTTTGGTTAATGAGCGCCCGTAGCCTTGAACTTCTCAAATTGGGAAACGTTAATTTGTCACAGAAAAGAGGGTTGGCCTCAACAAGCTTCTTAAGTTCTTGGGCCATAATTGCTCTTGCAGTCCTTACATCTGCATAAGCAGAGAGCTGAGCATTGTCTCTGCATAATTAACCCCAATCAAATTCACCATTCTGGTTAGGAAAAACACTACAAGCAACTTGAATCTCAAAAAAACAATTGTCCATAACACATACCTAAAATTGTTCAAGGTGAGCAGCTGAGTGATTTCCTTGTACAACTCATCATTAAACCCCGCAAAGACTTTCAAATCCTTCACTAGGATATCTACTGCGGCAGCTCTATCTTGTCTGATTAATTTGAGTTGATTAAATTAGACACAATGATATACCAAAGTAGACAAAGGGGAAAAATACTAATGAATCAAATTCAAGTGATTACCTGTCTAGGGCCTCTAAATACTTCTGCTTACGAATTTCGAAGAATATCTTCATGGAATAGCGGTTGTCATCCAGTTTAGTGAAACCGGAAAGATACTTCTCGACTTCAATCCAATTTCCTTCCAGTAATAATTCCTCGAAATACTTCAAGTCGAAGTGGTATCCTGATTCTTGCTGAAGCCTATTAGGAGATTTAAAAATATAAGAACCCAAATTCTACATAAAAAGCCTTGAGCTACATAACAAATCCAAAGATAAAGACAGGGAGTTGGCCTGGTAATTACTTATGAAGCGTTTCTTTCCACTTTTCCTCGTCAAGGAATTGCATGATCAAAAAGGCCAGGTCTTTACTCAGTGTTAACGATGATGACGCCATTAGAACAGCTTAATATCTTCAACCTGCATCAATTTGAACAATGAAACAATAACACCACAAACAAAGATTGAGAAGAAAACACACACAAATTCTCGCATCAAAAAGAAAAAAGAAAGAACATGCAAACAACTGAAGGGTCTGTTTGCTTCCAAACACCACAATTGATCAAGCAAGAAAGGGAAGAAGACAAAAAAAAAAACTAGTTAAGGTTCAGGGTACATTATTTATCAGAACCAAACAGGGCCTTACAAAGATTTTTGTCTTTCCATGAAATTGATATTTCATTGAAAGACACAGTGATTCACATCAATAAAAAGATGCACAAAAAATGCACCAAAATCAACAAAACAAAAAAATCAAAAGTCTGGTCAACAAAACGAAATTACATCTTTCTGGTAATCAAATTGGAAACAAACACAGTGGTCTATGATCATCTTCAAGAACGAATTTTCATAAAAACGTCCTAAATTTCAACAAAAACAGATGTCCATGGACTAAGAGTCTGAGAAATTTAGGGTTCTAAGAGATCAAGGAACAGTAAAGTTGAGATAGCCCAGAAATATTTTGGACGAGGGGGTATGAAGACGAAGGTGGATTTGGGAAAGCACGCGGAACTGAAGCAAAAGCTGAAGCCTTTTTCACAAAGGTAAAGGCTAAAACACACAAGAAGATTACCTGCAGAAACAGAGAAGAACAGAGGAGCAAAGTGATGGAACAGACCACACTGGACCTCTTCGCTTTCTCTCTTTCGCTTTCTCTGAATCTCAGAGCTCTCTTCTATTAAATGGACTTGAGGGAGTTGTTGAGCAGGAGGGGTTTTTATAGTGAGGTTCGGCACCTACGAGGTATAAGTGACTGCGCTTATCGTGATAAGTTGGTTGGCCTACTGATAAGTTGGGTAAAATGAGACAAACATTTGTGTCTCCACCTAGGAAAGCTTTGGACCATACAATTGTCTCGCCTTTTTCAAAAGAAGACAGTGACGGTTGCGAGGCGTTTGTTACTTCCCGTTCTCACATGGAGAGCGTGGTGGTCACTTTCTCCTCTTAAGCTTGCAAGATAAGATTTCATTGTTTTTTGAGGATTTGTTTTTGGGTTTCATAAATTGAATTTACTTCAACCTATGGCTCAATAATTCCAATGTTGTAATATATTCAAAAATGGAAAATGGTTGATGGTGGAAAACGGAATCGTGGTGCATACATTTCGGTCAACAGCACAACACAGATTAAGGTCACAATCACATATACAAATATAAGATTTCAATAAGTATACGCTTTGAGTATTGATTTATGGTTTGAATTGATTTCATTCAACCATGTCTAAATTACTATATATTGTTGTTGCAAACCAATATTGTAAAACTAATTCAAGAAAAGCTTTGTGTGGAAACGGTTGGTAGAGAGAACTGGGACCGTCTTGTGCGTTTCTCTGATAATATTATCGTTCAACAACGCACATTGTCAAATAGGTAAACTTTTAGAAATTCGTTTATGGTCAAATGTGAAAAATATAATGTATGACCAAATTGCAATTTATTGCTATTGTGGACCCAATATATAAAATAAATTTAAGAGATTTTACATTTGAAATAGTTGGTAGTGAAAAATAAGGTCATCGCTTACGTTTTTATTATACTATCGTTCAACAGTATAACGTCAAATTCAGCTTCCCTATACATATCGTTTGACGCAGTGTTAGCTGTCAAAGTTACCGCTAGCCTAAACACCTGGAATACATACACTACTGAAGATGTTCTTAGGAAAAGATATGACTTACGAAGAATCTTTTTTCTTTTTCTTTTTTCACAACAAGTGCCAGTACCCATTAATGTTAGCACGTACAAATGTAAAGCATGCATCGGTGAAGTTGTTATGATGGAAACGGTTACGAAACTTAGGAAGTATCGGTAATTTGTTTTGTATAGTAGGTGTTGACTCAAATGTTACTATTACCTTGTACACGGCGAGATTAATTACTAGAAAAGTTTCTAAAACTTAATTAAGAAGCATCAATAACTTGCACCAGGTCTTAATACCCAAAATTTACTCTGTCTATACTCATGGAAATTATGCATTAGTGAATGTGCTTTCAAAAGAGATTATGAAACTCATGAGATATCAATCTTATGTTTTGTATAATATGCGTCGATGCTGAGTAATTTTAAATACACACCCATAATCTCTTAATACACATCTCTTACTTAATACACTACTCATCTAGTTTTTCATTTCAATATTATACTAAATACACATCCCAAACTGTCTAAAATACCCTCAATATCTAAAACTAATAATAATCTATTATTTAATATAAGTATTATATTTTTACTATTTCACAACTCTCTTTACTTATTCTCTTTTATTTTCTGTTATATTTTTTGATTGGGTTAGAAATTTTTTCTTGATATTTTTCAATTTATAATCAAAAGAGTAACATTATATTCGAACTCCAAATCTCCAATATGACATCAATCGGCTAGAATTTGAAGAAAAAAAAATGAACATACATAATTTTTTCAAAGTTAAGAAACTAATAGAAGTATAATAACATAACTAAAGTTGATAAAAAAAAAACTCAAATGAATCGGTAAATAGTACATGTGATTACGACAGTAGTCGAAATTCAGGTGATGAATTCTGGAAAAGAGGTTTTTATTTCTTTTATTTTGATGCATAGTAATAGTGGAGAAGAGTTAGGTTTTAGGGAAGAGAAAGTTTTTTTTTTCCCTAATAATTGATGGATGTTTTTGTAATTAAACATATCTATAAAATCTGATGTGAAATATAAAATAATAGGGATATGTATTAAAAGATTAGAGGTTTGTATTTAAAATTTCTCGTCGATGCTCAAGGGCTACCATTAGCTTACATATAAAGGCATGTATCGGCAAAGTTCCTCTTGTGAAGAGAGGTTATGAAACTCAAGAAACATTAAACAACATTCTATATATAGTTCTTTCACAAAGAGCTAGAGTTGTGTCACTTGTGTATATATAAAAGAATATCGAACGTTAAATTGTTCAACTTGCTATATGTTATTAGCTAAATAACCAATAACTAAATTGTTTTTTTTCTATATACAAAGATTAAAGTATATGTATTTGGACTAATGTGTTTTTTTTAGATATTAAACGTACAAGTTTTATTTCTTTTCTTTTATAGTGCATAACTCTTTGTTGCTTGCAAAGTCTCGATTCATTCTCAAAGCACAGCTAGAGTAACATTTGTTGCTTAAAATCTAATCGGGTTTGGCCTCATTTCCTCAGTTGAAACTTGAAAGACCATTCTAAAACCAAAAAAAAAAAAAAAAAAAACTTGAAAGTAATTACAGATGGACGTGATTGACACGCACTGTAAGGAGAGTAAGTTTTCATAGAAAGGTCTCCTGGGTCAGTGCGTACATGACTCTATCTGACGTACGGACAAAAAAAAGATTCAAATACCACCCACTAAAGTGACTAAACACAGGACATGTGTTTAACAACTTAACTGTAGTTAGTATCTTTTTAGAATTAACTGTAGTTAGTATTAATAAATAAAAAAATAATTCTTAAATCATAAATTAATACTCATACTCTCTCTTCCCCCTCTTTCTTTCTCTCACCAGCACAACTCTCTCCCTCACCACCAGAACTCCAATGGCGGACGACGAGGGGTTCAGAGACTTCAATTTCTTCTCTGCCACCATCTTCTATTCCAATCCCTCCACCACCCAACGTCAATTCACCACCGACGACGACGATTGGGACGATTTCATCACCGTTGCCGCTCCTCCCAGGTCGTCAATGGATTCGCTCCCACCACGGTCCAACCGTCGGCCGACGGGTTCTTCAACGCTTCCTAACGCGGCGCCGCCCGAGCCGAATTCATATTCCAATTCTAACTTTGCAGACCCAGATGTTCAATCTCCTTTCTTTCTCTTTTTTTTTTTTTTTGCAATTTCAAATGTTCATCTTCTCCTCAGCTACAATTAAACTATGCAGCAATTTATCATCTACGTTTGGGTATGTTGAAGAACAAAATGGAAAAATTGGGAACGTTTTGGTAAAAGAAAAGAAAGAGATTCGGGGGTTGGGTGTGGTGGAGTCGAGCTGCTAGCAATGCGATATTGTTCTGGTGAATGGTGACGAGAGAAAACGAGGGGAATGAGAGAGAGAAAAGGGGGTGAGAGCGATCAGTATTAATTGATTAATGGTTGATTTAATGGATTTAAAAATTATTGATTTATTAACACTAACTATAGTTAAGTTGTTAACCATGACCAATATATTGATGGTTGGTAAATTTGAATCCAAAAAAAAACCTATCGTGTTCAAAATGGAGAAATTTTTCTACACTCCCGTAGGACAAGTCAGCATGACATTTAGTCCTCCTTATCGATAGAAATCTGACACATATGCTCCTATTTAATTTAATTAAAACCAACTTATTTAATTATATCATCGAATAACGTTTTTAGTCATTTTTCATCTTCGATACTCGTATATTAGAAGAGAATTATGCACCATTAATGAAATTATGGGTGAGATCATGAGATCATCTCTTTGAATCTACTTCAAATCTGAAGCATCGAGTCATAACATGCCTCAACAAACCAATCATCTTGGATCTTGGATACTCGTATATTAGAAGAGATGAATCTTGGTATTTTAGCTAGACCCACATCCAAGATCCAAGATGATTGGTTTGTTGAGGCATGTTATGACTCGATGCTTCAGATTTGGAGTAGATTCAAAGAGATGATCTCATGATCTCACCCATAATTTCATTAATGGTGCATAATTTGCTGCCTTAGATCTGGGATTAAATTTATATCGAAAGATCAAATTGGATATGGATGGAGTGATGTCGGAAGTACACTGTTGACAAAATCTCGGGTCTTTTTTTTCATCTCTGATTACTCGATAATTTCCACAAGCACAAATATCGCTTTTTATAGGCCCAAAAATTCTTTCACAAAACAATCCATCTTTTTCAGGAGGTTGCAGCGACGACTTTAGTGGTGGTGGCCAAATCTTGTTATAGTTTATTGTGGGGTTTGTAACCTTGTATATCTGGGGTAAGAGAACTCTTTATGGATTCATGTTCAATCTGACATGCGTGTGTCTGGTTTTCCTTTCCCAAATCAAAAAGTGTTTAGATGATGGAGGAGAAGAGGTTTGAGATCTGGGTTGGAATGAAGAACATAAGAGTATAATCATATGTATTCTTTGTTTTCAATGTTAATGATTGAGAGCCATTAGATCTAAAGTGACCAAATCGAACGGCCATAAACCACCTATCTTGTTTTGTTCCGTAAAAGTAGTCTCGCAAGTGAGCGGTCATGCCAACTCCTCACCAACAACAATAATTTACAATTAATCGAAAAAAAACCAATAATAATTACGAATTGTTGGCTCTTTTTTTTTTTGAATAAATTGTTGGCTTTTTTATTCTACAGGTTTTGTAAATTATTCGATTAACTTGACATCGAAATTTTTTTTTATTCAATTAACTTGGTAAACTTCTTTAATCTCTCTCCTTTCTCTTAACCAAAGTTCTATGTTTTTTGTAAAAAAAAAACTTTTTATTAAATAACTCACACACTCTACATATATCAATATAGAGGAATTACATAATATAGTTATTTTATTTTATTTTATTTTTTATAAGTCATAATATAGTTGGTCTATGTATAATGTAACGTTGTGGTATCTTTCACCACAAAGTTTTGTTTTATCCATTACGAGATAACAGTTGGATATGCAATGATCATCTTAGCATGAGTATGTAGTGAAATGACATGATCATTTGAATGAAAAGAATAAAAATTTCATTGACACATAAGCACAAGAAAGTAGGCCTACACTCCAAACTGAGCCCACAAGTCGACACCAAAAGCCTAATTCGATACGAGTACGGCTATTAGGACCTATAAATTTGCTCATTAGACCTCAGTTTATTGTGAATTATTAAATGACATATACATCCTCATACACAATGACTATTAAGGACAATAATTATACAAAAGGAAATATTATATTTATTCTCTTTGGACTTTCCAATTCAATAATAATTGATTCAATTCTTTATTATTTTCCTTTATATAT
>NC_020492.1:23814255-23821598 GCF_000184155.1 Fragaria vesca subsp. vesca | reverse complement strand
AAAAATAATCAAAAAATGAAGGTAGGGATGATGGATGTTAGAAAAAAAAAAGGAAAAAAAAAACAAATAATGAGAGGTCTATTAAGTGAATAAGAGGTAATTAATTGATTGAAACATATGTCAATAAATAACTAAGGTTATTTTAGGAATTTGAAATGAGGTCTAGTGAGCAAATGCTTATATTGAAAAGTAAAAAAGAGATGTAGAGAAAATGAGAGATATATTGAGCAAATTTAGAGGTCCCGATAAGTCCCGATAGCCACACGCCCACACCCATTCGATACGCATCAAACTATGTGCCATGATGGGGCTACTGGGCCCATAGCCCAACCTACTTTATGTCCGTCAAATTTATTACTAGATTTACATGTACTGCTCTCTCTTTCTTTTTAGACCATTAGAAATCTTTCTTGAATCAATAAAATTTAGAAATAATTGACCCAAATTTATTACCAAAAATCCTAAAAGCGAATAAAAAAGTTAAAAATTTACCAAATTTGTTATAAAATGTGAAATTGTTTAATTTTTTTGTTCCTCTTTTGCATATTCCTAAAGCGGACGATGTCCAAAAAAGACCAGATTTTCATGAAAAATGCCAGATTTCTAACCATGTATATGTGGATGCTGCAGTAAATCTGTAATTAAGTGTCCTGGATACGATTTTGAACAAAATAAAACCACTTTTCAAATCGAAACCATTTGCTGTTAAACACCTCACCAACCCCCTACTGCACTCGCCACAAGGGTGAATGCGTCATTATATAAAAACGAGTCAATGTTACTCTGGAATCGAACCCACACAAACTACCATGGACTCTACAATGTCCTTTTCTTTTTCTTTATAAATTATTATTGTTATAATTAGAATAAGAAAAAAGTACACCTTTTTACATGTTATTGTGATTGATTACATTTCCAACGAAAAAACAATTGGAATTGAGTTCATACATTCATAGTTTGTAATGTAGGATCGGATGAATTCATAGCTTGTAATGTAGGATGATATAGTTTGTAATGTAGGATGAATTCATAGTTTGGAATGTATGATGAATTCGTATTTGTGATATACGTAGCTAGGATGATATAATTTGTACTTTCTAATGTAGTCGTTTATTTGAACCGTGCTTTCCTTAGTTCTTCAACTAGCTAGTTAGCCATGTGTCTTAAGTTAAAGTTACTGGCGACTTCAACAAACTCATATAAATTGTTAGCCAATCGACATTTAATTACTTGCAATGATTACAAATCCTCATAAGTATATCTCTAAATATATTGAACTTGTAATAATATCTCTAAATATATTGAACTTGTAATAATAAGTGACGATGTTGTTATATACTATCATGATTTTTAATCTTTTCACGCGTCTCCTAAGCGTAAACATCACGCGACACATGCAAGAGTGATTAAATACACAAACTCAATTATTAAGGCGTAAACATCACGCGACACATGCAAGAGTGATTAAATACACAAACTTAATGATTAAGCAAATGTACTTGTACATTTCTCATAAATCTCAACTGTTCAAATTTAAGAAAAATCTTCCAAACTACAAATTCCTCAGTAAAATTTCATGATTCGTATATAAGTCACTAAGAATTAACAAACAAATATCCACTTCAATGGTTAGGATATTTTACCCTGCTTATCTTCTGTATGTAAAGATGTTGAAATTTTTGATTTTTTTTTTGTTAACACAATGCGCTACTCATATGTCTTTTGTACTACTTTTTACAATTCACAATATACATCCTGTGTAACTTCGATGTTCAATCTAGTGGTTATCAAGTGAAGGTGCATGAGAAGAGAATGATAACGCTTGCACTATAGTCGCGCATAATTTCCCATTATGCAGAGCGCGTGTGTCCACAAGCGCCCCCCTGATGATTCTGTGGGTGTAATTTTCCCTTTGGTCACGAGAAACCCTCGGCCGCCAGTCCTATAAATTCATCGATCGTTTGCCGAACCATTTCATACAGCGAACGAGTAGCTGAAATTCCTGAAAATAGACCCGAGCAATTTCATCTCAGTGTTCGAGCCACTGAGAGACTCCCCAGTCCAACCTTTCCTTTTGCTTTGTTCGTTTCTTATTACAATCCCCTATCAGAAATGGCTTTTGGTGAAAGTACGTACAAGTCATATATTCAGGAATTCAGCTGGTTTTGCGATTTCCATTTCTGAATTCTCAAAAGCTATCAGTTTCTGCTCATGTAGATCCCTTAAATAGTGTATATATTTGTCTGATATTATCTTCTAATTTTGGCACACGTAACAGAGAGGTCAGCTGATGATACTCACCGGAGCACCATCGGATTGACGATCCGTTATCTTGACGGTTCCAATCTCGGTGCAGCTGCAAGAAGGTCTGCACTTTTGCTATATATCCAGTTTATAAAATTCTCCTAGGGCTAGTTCGCTAATGACTACCAATCATTGATATTTATCATTTTCTTTTAATATTTTGTTGTCTCAATGATATATTCATAAGTTTGAAATTTATTAGTCACCAAAATATTGATTATATGTGCATGTGTAGTTTGGAGCGCCATTCGGGCTTGTTTTTCAATTACAAGTATTTCGAAGATTGCTTTGTTGGAGGAGATCTTGAAGAAGCTGAAGCTTATCTTAGCGGCTTTACATCCATAGATGACAATGATAATTCGACTATTCTCTTCTTTGACATTCGATGGCACAAGTTCCTCCAAGCTCTAGATTTGTAATAATTCTTCAAACTTGAATTTACGATATACGTATCCCACTGTGTTAATTAGCATTGCTATTATTAATTATAAATATATTTACATATTGCGGTGATGCCCAGAAAACAACGTCAAAGAGCTCGAAGAATTCTAAGGGAAGAACTGAATGATCATTTCCTCCATCTTATCAAAGATTATGCTGCCAAGATCCTAGCTGCGGCTAATTTCAGGTTTATAATAATAATAAGTGTGATGAAGTAATTAATTTTGGTTTTTGCCATTAATTATATACGTACGTGTAGAGACGAGCTGAAAGGACTCAAGGACCTTGGAGAAGCAAGGCTGAAACTAATGGAGGAAGTCCGTACAAACATAGAGGCTAATCCGTCTCTAAAAGGCAAGATTGTGCATCCATCCACACCATTCCCAGCTTTGCCGCCACCTCCGGCGCCAGCAGGTCCAAGTACTACTGAAGCTGCTCGGAGCTCCACACCATTCCCAGCTTTGTACCTTGTTCCGGTGAATCTGCAGCCAGAGATACCTGCTACTTCGGCGGAGGCTCCCAGGCGAAACCGAGGTCGACCACGGGGACGGGGTCGGCGGAACAACTCCAGAGTGGATCCTCGTGCAGCTCCATCTGCTACCCGTCGTTGATTGATTCTCGTTTTTATGTCCATTTTAATTTCTAGTATCTTGGTGATTCATTGTAGTCACTGCGACACAGAGTATGCTTATTTACTTTTTAGTTTTTACATGCTAGCTAGAAAGCCTTCTGGTGTGGCCGTATGTGGTTTCAACACTATGATGAAGCTCTATCTAACTATCATTGTGTTCTAGCTTGGCTTCTTATGGTAGTATCAATTTTCATTCTATGAATTTATTCATTTCCGTAACAAAAACAAAAACAAAAAAACCATACAAGCAAACAAGGCTAGGATATCCAGCAAATTAACAAACTCTGACAAAGAAATGGTTCAGAATTCAGACAAAAGAAAAAGGAATCGTTAGTTATCAACGATAGAAATTAGAAAAAACATGACTTGGACGTACATGCTGGTCAGAGTAAAGTTGAATAGACCTCAGATTTTCTTACAATGCTAAAATGGATTCAAAACGTTAAAAAGGAAATTTGAAATTAGCAAGGAAATTTGTTTTCGCCACTTTAATTATTCAAATGCAGCCAATATCATACAAATTGCATCCCATATATGACAAGAAATCATGAATGTATTTCATTCTCTTTCTGTTCATCCACGTACGAATGACATCAAATTCAACTGGATTTTTTTGTCACACACATGAGCCATGCGTAGTAATAAACGGTAATATATCTCTTTCTTTCTTCCCCCTGTGCATGTAAAACTTGGCAGATAAAGTTTGTCTGTTTGTTCATATAAATGATATAACGAAGTTCACAGTTCATCATTATTGAAAATTACCAACTAAGAGTTGATTATTTTGTATAACGTAAAATTCTGGGAGGCATCAAATTCAAATATTTTCAAATACCTGCTGTGCCAGAGCGGCTTTCAAATAATGTCAGTTATCTTGCAAGAAGAGACCCTTAATTGAGTTCATACATGAACCCAGTCAAATAAATTGAATAAGAGCACAATATATGACAACCCAGAATGAGACCCTTTAATTGCGTTTTACTTTGTATCCTAATGTTCTTATGCTGTTAGACTCACGCGCGTGCGGCGTACACTCTTTCCTTTTCTTCATCTTTTACTTTTACCATTTCTCTTGGTGAAAATGAAAATAAAATGTTACTGTTATGATTTGGAGGGTTGCATACATACTAAAATTTGACAACAAACCTGATAATTTTGGTCCTAGTAGATCCGAGGTACTAATGGTTGACTAGGAAATTTTATTATCTAGCTAGACCTGCTTTCAGACCAAAAAGTTAGACCTGCTTATTTAGAGTTCAACTTGATTGTTCTCGCGTAGTATTTACCGTGAATGTTCTCGACATGATGATCTTCGTTTTAGGTTTAGAATTTTACTAGTTAATTTAAAGCATGTACTTCGTCTTCAATCATTGACGCACTGTCTTGTTTGCTTTAACTGATTTCGAATCTTTGAAATTAATAATCATTCAATGAACAATGAGGAACTAATTGAATTATTGTGTAGTTTTTATGTTAACTAAAACGTATGGGACTTGTTATCTTCACACGCGTTAGCACTTCATTCGCTTCTTAAATTCCACGTGCGCGCGTGAGACTTAACCCAAACCCTATATACATCTAACATAATATTTACATACTACATATGCTTTTGAAAATTTATCTGTCTTTCATCTAAATATGCTTAACTTTTAAGCTCGTTACATTATAATTAGTTGCATGATATAATATAAACCTATGTAAAACTTATTAACTAAAATATTAGGCTAATCTTAATTATCATTCTATCTTCTACATGCAATGACACAGATTTTGTTATCTAATCCATTGGCCCCTTTTTGAACAGCGCGCGTGTTTGCAAACGCCTTTGTTGAGTCTGACGCAGGTACAAAACCTTACCTCGGCCCCAGCTAAAAAACCTATGTTGGCCATGATACCCTTCGCCGCTTCCCCGCTTCTATGTAAATTTACACTTCCCCATAGCTAACCATCACATAATTCACAGACAGAAGCAGCCAAGCTAATGAGAGACACAAATTCTCACCGAGTTTAAGTCGGAACAATTCCAGCTCTAGTTTTCCCTTCTGATTCTGAGAGCGTCTGCTTTTTCAGGTAGTATAATTAAGCTCTATATCTTTCCTATTAAACGAGTTTATGAGTTCATGTACTAGCTAGTCTAGAGTCTAGACTGGATTAATTTCCATGAGGGATCCTTCCATGAGATCTTCTGAAATCATATATGTTACATAGACATTATTCAAAGTTTCAAATTCTATCTAAGATCTGATATTTCTGTAATTTCTGATGTGAATATGAAATTTATTCTGGTTATCTTTGGCTCGTACGTTTTGGTTGATTTTTGTGGAAATGGTACAGATCTGTTGAAAAGAAAATGGTTGTTCCCAACGCACAGAGAGATGCGATTGACTCTATTGTTCAATATCTCGACAGAATCAATCTGAAGGAATCCGCAAGAATGTAGGGTTAATTTCTTTTAAGTACTCAACCAAATTCTGTTCACGTACTGGCCATCTTAGATGTTAATCATGTTATATATTTGCTAATACTAATTCAGTTTCTTTTATATTAGGCTGGAGCGTGAATCTGGTTTATTCTTTAATGTGGCTTATTTTGAAGACTGTTTTCTTCGTGGAGCCTTCGAAGCCGCGGAGGACTACCTGACGGGCTTCACCGGAGTCCATGACAATAATTTTACAATCAATGTCGTATTTGAGCTCCGGTGGCACAAATTCTTGGCCGCCCTAAACGAGTAAATCACTAATTAACACCTTATATACTGTTGAAACTCAAACTAGCTATACCTCAGTTAATATTCTTTATAATTTGGTGCACAGCAATAATCGTGAGGAAGCTCGAGTCATCATCCGTGAGAAACTTCAACCATTGGCGGTCTACAACAAAGATTTGCTAGGGTTTGCCAACACTCTAGTGAATATGCATAACTTCAGGTATAGGATCACACGAGATCGACGTACATCAAAAGTTGTATTTGAGTGAGATGATACACTGTATAATTACTTCAGGTACTACAAATAATTTTGATTTGATTTTTGATTCATATATGTGTAGGATGCATGAAGCTTTCTTGTTCTACGGGGAACCACAGTACCACAGGATGGAGAGGCTGGAACTCATTAGGATGAACTTGAACTCCAATCCTCTGTTGCATGGAAAGCTTCGGTATGCCATTCACAGCGTGTATAATTCACTGGTCATAGCTCCACCGATTCCAGCTGCTCTGGCAGTTCCTGCCGCTTCACTAGTTCCAATTGGTCCAGCACCTCGAGCAGCTCCCCAGCCATTAGCGGTACCAGCAGGACCGAGGAACTATACTACTGTTACTCCAAGCTGGTTTCCTAGACCTCGGAGGAACTAAATATTGGCCTTAATTTGTTTTGTTACAGAGGCCAGATGAGTGTCAATCTCAGTTGTTAGTTATGTTTTCGATCTAAATGTGTTTCCATCAAGTGTTGTCGTTTGGTTTAGTTTCAATTTCCTTGTCGAACATTAGTAGTTGTAGCTTTACTTTCTCGCAGCTGATTGTGTTATGATGAATGTTATTTCTTCTTCTATGTATTTGCTGGTGTTTTAATTAATAGATTATTCTCTTTCTGCATATGCTTAGTTTTTATCTCAGTGACTCAATCTGTAAAAGAGGTGAATGTTTTGACTATTAATTTCATGACAATATTTTTGCTCCATTCCATTGCCAAGCTTTTTTTTTTTTTTTTTGTTAAAGACTTGCCAAGCATTTCTGCAAAGCCAAATCTGATATAATTAGCCAACTCCATCTTCTTGAGATAACTTTCAAAGAGAATCCACACACACGTTTACTTTTTGATCCGAAAAGCTTCCTCTCTTTGAATGCAACATAAGAAAATTTGTCACCTTATTCGAAGTAATTAGATAGCAATTAATCTATTGTGGTGTAATATATGTATGTACAGTACATTTACATATACCAGCATAGAGGATTATGAAAAGAATA
>NC_020492.1:23812878-23814235 GCF_000184155.1 Fragaria vesca subsp. vesca | reverse complement strand
ATATATATATATATATATATAGCCCTTCTTGGTTGCGGACGTCCGCACCAACGGTTTTGGTGTGGATTTCCATTTTTGCACCACTTTCCGATTGAATTTCCTCATCTCCACCGTGTAGTATCTAGATAATATTGTGTAGATTATCTCTGCATAATTTCAGCCAATTTGGTGATCGTTAAGGCCCTCAAACTCGAGTTTTTCTGGTATGAACACAACCGGACAGTATCCAGTTCGTCCATTTGTTTTTCGAGTTTGAAGGCCTTAACGATCACCAAATTGGCTGAAATTTTACAGAGATGATCTACACAATATTATCTAGTTACTAGACGGTGGAGATGAGGAAATTCGATCGGAAAGTGGTGTAAAAATGGAAATCCGCAGACGTCCGCAGCTGAGAAAATCCATATATATATATATATGTATATATATGGTTGAAGAATCAAAAAATGAGATTCATTGTATCTTCGAGTTGAAAATGCATTCGATAGTGTGAACTTTGAAGTGAAGAATATTATTGTATTGGACAATATTTTCTACATTGTGAGGATTGAAAAGTGAAAAGTGATGTTTTCATCAGTTTTTGTGAGTATGTAAAAGTTGAAAATTTGTTCGATCACTTTTTATTTTCACGATTCCACCATATTTTTATATTTTAAACCAAAAATATAGGCATGAAAATTTTACCTAACGTACACACTGTCACACATGTAGCATTTTAGATTGGGTTATCGATTGATATTTTAAGTTTTTTTGTTTGCGATGAAACGATATAAGTCGGTAACTAGCTCGTTGCAAAGCACTTGAAAGTTCAAGTTTTAACTATTATACCCATCATATGCAATGATGAAGATGAACTTACCCTTCGATTTTTGTGAATGCGCAATAGCATACTTTCTCACCATAAGATATAGTAGATTTTTGTAAACTTTCTCACACCACAAATTTACTGGCGTCATTGCTGTTGGGAATGAGAACCAAGAGAGCTAGTACTCAGACGCAAAAACTGGGTTTGAATAACTTATCTTATTGAATAACAACTCTGGCTTTAAATAGCCATACAATATAACAAACCCTATCAACTTAAACGAAAATACAGCCCATGATAACAACCACATGGTAACAGACTTTGAATGAATCAATGCTAACGTTAATCCTAGAAACTAGGACATTATTAACTGAAACAGAAAACTTTGAACAAATCAACAATCGCTCCTTCAATCCCTCCCTTAAGCTAACTTCTGTGAAGCAATTAGCTTAACTCAGAAATGTCGCACACTCCAAGCAATCCTCGAAGCTTCTGAAAAGTATCAATCTTCAAAGGCTTGGTCATTACATCTGCTACTTGATCATTACTTCC
>NC_020492.1:23774208-23808843 GCF_000184155.1 Fragaria vesca subsp. vesca | reverse complement strand
CATACTCCAATGCTCATAATCCCCATCAAACTTAGGGATGCAGGGTTGTGCAAAATTACTCGACTCTGCTGCCATCTTCACCTTTCTCACAAAATCACTCAAAAAAGAGCTGCGGCTTCTTTATCTCAGGCCCCAGTAGGGGCTCTGATACCAGATTGTTGGGAATGAGAACCAAGAGAGCTAGTACTCAGACGCAAAAACTGGGTTTGAATAACTTATCTTATTGAATAACAACTCTGGCTTTAAATAGCCATACAATATAACAAACCCTATCAACTTAAACGAAAATACAGCCCATGATAACAACTACATGGTAACAGACTTTGAATGAATCAATGCTAACGTTAATCCTAGAAACTAGGACATTATTAACTGAAACAGAAAACTTTGAACAAATCAACAATCGCTCCTTCAATTGCCAACCGAATAATTAATACCAATAAATAGAGTATAATGGGTTTTATGGTAAGCACTTCAATAGATATTACCTGGATTTGAGGGTCGTATGTATTTACTTCATAACCCAAAATGGATTATGTGACACCAAAAATGACACACACGAATTCCAAATTCAAAAACCACGAAAAAGGAAAAATATTTCATGCTAGCTTATCCTTCTTTTAAATTTAGTAAACTACAGCCAAGGAATATGTGTCCCATTTGTTTAATTATTTTTCCTTACATAAAAATTTCTTAATTACTTGCCAATTATGAGATATTCATTTCCTAATTTGTTATGCCCTCGCGTACAGCCACACATTTGGTAAAAGTTTTTTGGTAATTCAACGATGAATATGTGTATCTTAATTACCAACGCCAGGACTCCCACGCGCTTAAGCCCCGGGTTTTGTACATGCTAAGTTACCCACGAAAGAACCAAAGGCACTCGAGTTAAGCCAGCTGCCTTACAATTTAACCTTAATTTAGTTACTAGAATTAAGCAATAACATTTATTTTTTTTCTTTTCTGTTTCTAAGTATGTTTCCATCATGACTATTATATGCGCACACACTTATGGGTGCATGCTTAAGAGTTTAGGATTTTAGGGCTGAATCACCCCTAAACTTGCTATTTTAGTAACATTGGATATGAACAACAAAAATAATTTGGTTCACTCTCCTAGGCCGTATAACATATAAGCATTAAAGTGTTGGTATGTGTTCGACTTTAAAACGTTCGATTAAATGAACGCATGATAATCTAGAAAGAGATTCATTACTAGATCTCTCTTATCGATATTGAATTGAACGATCGTTAAAGGTACTGGATACTTATGAATCAATATTAATAATTAGTTGACTCACGATCATTTATACACGGATGAATGTATAACTCTTCACAACTTCGCTTCCTAGTATGTGAACTTCACGCAACATTAAAATGCTCAAATGCGTCCCTTAAATTTTCCTACTTCTTTTATTGTGACAACAAAATATGATAGTTTATATTTCGTCTATACACTTATCGCTAACGCTACATGTAGTTATACATCAGTATTGTTCACTTCAAAGGTTATACATTTAAAAGTAACATTTCATGTATATGACATTGTCGTTGATTATCAATTTCTCTTGTTGAACTCTTCGTACAACACAATGTTGAAAAAAATAAAAACAAAATAAGAGAACTCGATGATTAATCCCAGTACAGTAACAAATACAAAGTTACAAAAAAAAACACCCTTTTGATATATAGAGCGCGCGTGTTCCCAAACGCGCTCCGTGGAATTGTGGATGTTCCAAGACACAAAACGTAAGTTATTTACCAAACAATCCCTTATCTATCCCTATAAATTGATGCTCAAGTCGGAGCATTACATGCACCGAGCTGAGAGTCTAAACTAAAACTAAGAGAGAGATACAGAGCTCAAGTGAGAACCATTTCCTCTACTACTTCTTCCTTCTCAAGTGAGCATCCTCTTTCTTCCCTATCGGAATGAGTTTATGATTTCATACTGTCTCCACGAAACAAATGGTTTTGGTGATTTCTGAGGATTTCTAGCTCAAATCCTGGTTGCCTTGCCTTAATTGGTTAACTCATTTCTCGCTGCCATTGGAGTCTATGTCTAAACCTATATATGAAATTTGTTCTATCCAAAATCAATCTGATATAATATTTTTAGTAATTTTCTTTTCGATCTCATTCTGGTTGATGTTTGGTACTGAAACAGGTCTAACATACTGCAATGGCTGACAGTGCTGCTTACAGACGTCTGATTTCCTCCGTGATCAAACTTCTTGACTCGAACAATTACCATGAATCTGCTCGCACGTACGTATAATTTTCTTGATCCTTCACTAGATCGGTAACAACGTATGCATATATATACGGACGTGAGCCCTTAACAAGTCGAAAAAATGTACATTAGCGGCTAACAATCTTCATCAGCACGAGAGTTGGCAACTGTTTTCATGAGCTGGTTTATCTTTCACTTACTCACAGCCACCTTAATATTTCTTTGCTAATATTAACTGCATTAACCAAATGTAGGCTGGAAAAAGAATCTGGCTTCGTTTTCAACCTGGGGTACTTTGAACACTGTTTTGTGACGGGACTGCTCGAAGAGGCTGAGGACTACCTCGCCGGGTTTTTGCCGTACATACACGAAAACGCCTACTGTGTCAATGTGTTTTTTGAGCTCAATTGGCAGAAGTTCATGGATGTGCTCGACCAGTAAGTAACATTCAGCTATAAGTTTAAACTCTCTAAAGTCTTCAAACTTGTCATGCTTTACCTTTTTAACTAATTACTACTTCGTATGCACCACAGGGGCGACCGGATAGAGGCGAGAAGAATCTTGGATGAAGATCTACGACCGTTCGAGCGGTACCAGCCCGACCTGATCGTTTCGGCAAGTGAGTTAGCGAGCTTGGAGGATTTCAGGTATGGATTGATCAGTGTAATTGATTTTGAATTAACGTTGTGATAAGTATATTGATTGAATTCTTATATTAATATGGTTTAATATTTTTTGCAGGACGCATGAGGCGTTTATGAATTATGGAGTTCCTGAAGAGGAGAGAAGGGAGAGGTTGGAGTTCGTGAGGACCAATTTGGAGGCAAATCCTCTTCTCGACGGAAAGATTCAATATGATCCCCCGGCACCTCCTCAAGCTTGACGCAATTGGACCCAGCTTTGGTGAAATAAATTAGTTTTAGTTTTCTTATTAGTTTATGTCTTGGTGGCATAAATTCAAGGTTTCAACTTTTAATTCAATAATGCATATATATTTGTGATGTATCTGCTAGACTGCTCGGGTTTTAATTTTCAGTTTATTCAAGTGATCAATGAATCATATGCATGTATGCTTTATTTCTTGATCATGTGTTGCCATCTAATTTTCTTTCAAAGGCTCTTCCTATGATGAATCTATATACTCTTTATGTGTTGAAAAGTGTTAGAAAATTAATCCTTACAAGTACTAGTAGTGGATATGAAAAAATGAAACAAACAACAAGGCAAGAAGATAACAAGTTTTAACGTGGTTCGGCCAATTTATTTGCATACTTTCATCTTCACTATGAGAGAATTACACTAGTATAAGATACACCTCTTAAGTTTATACCCAACCCAAACTCTTGCATTCAAAATGATACTCTATTGTACACCCTCTCTCATCCTAGAAGATCACTCTACCCCAAGAGCTATACACACCTTTGAGCACAACTCCCTAGAGCTTTTAATACTACATTGTTGTCGCTTAAAAATGTGTTATTGAACTCAGCCACTAATATTTTTCTCCATATGCACTAATGTTATATGCAAAGCTACCCAAGGTGAGTTTGGTTAAAAGCTATCACTATAGGGTTTCGACATCTTTCTACCAAGTCATTTTGAACAAAAACTCGAAGTCACCAGACGAAATATTAGACTTCATCAGAAAAGATAACAAAGAAGAAGCGAAATATTATAAATGTATACATAGATGGCGGAAAAAGAAAAGAACCATGATCCCCGTCACTAGTTCACAGTTTGGGCTCCAGTATTGGAGTCTTTCATAGTTTCATGATTAAAAGGAAAAACCAATGCGTGAGGCAACCTGATCCTTATATTAGTATCTACAAGCAGGGACAGTTGTTCATGAAGTGCATATATGCTGGAGTTAAGCATTACAGTTGAATTGATGAAATTAAATTGCTGAATGTCTTGATGGAATTAATCTTTCAAGCATCCAACTTTGCTGCTGCGGATGCATAGCTCACGCTGCTGTCCCTCATAGTTTTGCACTGACTTGACTGCTCATACCGGAGGAAATTGATCTTTATTTTTGTTGAGCAGTTTCTCAGCATCTGCATTCAGAGTAGCATAATTGAAAGGTGAGAAATTTAAGAAGTACATAAAGGCCTCTAAAAGCAATGGAGAAGAAACACTCTGTAGTTCAGGTGATTAGTTCAACTCTTTAGCAATATGTTGACAAAAATGAGAAGTAACATGGATATAGATGTTGCTTTCATTAACCTCGTCTCTCCAAAGAGGATGGTCTAAGATCCTAGAAACATGGGGAAACTTCTACAGGATACTGGTGTTCTATACTGGTGTTTTAAAGCTAAAACAGCAATATATACTCTCTTCTTTGTCATATTATATTTATCTCCCTTTCATCCCTGCTTCATCCTAGGAGGCCATTTTCTAGCATCAGTGGGATATTCTTCCCGAAAGAAAAGCCAGCTTCCCTTTCAGAGACTAATGGAACTGTACGGGGAACTTACATGCAGAAAAACGCTTATCGGATGGCGCCCACAAATGGTGTTATCATACTCCGACAGATACTGTTTGAATGCATCTGGATTTCCTGTTTCTATTATATCCATTCCCATCCTGTCCAAAGCCTCAATGGATCTGTGTATGGCCCCGTGTTTCTTGTCATAATGCATGTAGTTGAACCTGAGAAAGAACAATAAGCACACGGTTAACATCCACCCGACTTCATGCATATGTTCAGAAAGCATGGCAAAAGAACAGAATAAGAAAATCATGCTAACCATCATATTAACAAATCATTTCATATCACCATGAAATAGTTTTCTTAAGGCTATGTTTAGCGTGTAATTCTTAATTAATATATTATAGCATCCAACCACTTCTTTGTTTTCCTTGGCAATAATCCAAAGAAATTGTGAGCTCTAAAAGTAACAGGTATAAGAGCTGTCAAAATATGTTGTGTGTAACAGAGTTTGAGAGTCTAGCACACATATACGCATATCTCTCCGGGTGACACTTTAAGATGGCCTTATCTAAATCCAGAGCATTTAGTTTAGATATGGATTGACATTGAGCACTTGTGCTAGCAAAGAGCAAGAGCCAATCTTGGAACATACCGAGATCCCCAATGACAAAAGTCTGATGACACAGAGAAGAAATTTTTTGGATCATCTACATATTTGGCAAGGAGCTGTCCATACATAGCTTCTGCTTCAGGTTTAAGAGCGCCAACCAAAATCGGTACAACTTTAACTGGGTGCCTGCATATTAGATCCCCAAAACTTATCCCCTCTAGAAATGAATACAGAACATAACTATTTACATGAAAAGGAAAAAGAAAACTGAAAAAGGTACCCCTCAAAAACTTTAGCAAGATATGGTAAATGCATTTCCATGCTATGTTCATCCTCATCAACACGAATATCCATGGTTTCAAATTTTCCAGTAGCTTTTAGCTCCTCAATCACTGAAAAGAGGTCACAAGTAAATTTTAGAAAACCCCTCAAAAGTTAAGAGAAATGTAGTAAACTCACACACATGAAGCATTGAATAGTTCAAAAATGATTTTTTATTTTTTTAGAATTGTTCAACACGATGTTGATAATGGGTATCTTTCTGAAAAATTTCCTTGGCAGAAACAATCAAGTTAAAAAAATAATGCCAGTTAACTGAAATGCAATTCATACCCCAAGTGTCACAATCTCCACTATACGATGAGAAATTACATTGCATTCATCATCATGCCCTATCTAATACAGGAATGCTAAAGCACAAACACACTGTGAATCCAACTATGAAAATCCTCGTACCTTCCAAATCAATAGGTAGGTCCCCAATGGGGGTCCTGTAAACCGTGGCTGTTGAAACGGCACACTTCAAAGTGTAGTAATGATGAGATGGACCAAGAAGGAACACCCGAGTACTGACAACACAAGTTTCTCACAAGTGAGCAAAATGAAGTGTAATTCATCGCAATACCACTTAATCTTCACGGCTTTACACATGAGCCACCACACAATACTATAACATAATCAGCTCCTACTTGATTTACAGAACTATTGAGCAACCACGACAGCAAAACTCACATGTTTGTTGGGTCAATGTTGCCAAATGCATAGGCAGCAGCACGACCCGAATATGAATAACCGGCATGCCTGAAATTCCACACAACAATCACAACAATATATCAATCTATGCATTAAGAATTACAACTTGAAGAAGCAAAATCAAAGCAATTCTTGAAATTCAACTCACGGAGCAATGACACCTCGCACATCATGAGACTTGGTGAGCCCAGACTCTCTAAGCCATCCTTCAAGCTCTTCTGCTAGCTTTTTAGCTGAAAGATCAAATCTTTAAGCATAAAAACCAAATCTTTAAGCATAAAAATCATATCTTTGAAACCCAATAAGCTAATTCTCACACTCTAACAAACAGAAACAATGATGATGACTTTAACAAACGTCTCTGATAATTGATGTAATAATAATCAGTAGCATATGAATTAAATTTGTGGGTTACTATTTCTGGGCGAGAAAAACGAGAAAGAAGGAATAAGAGTGAAAGAGAGATACTGACGGTTATCGGTGTACCAAGAACCAGCGTGCGATGGTCTTCTGACTATCTCCATGGATGGAATCTCGACGATGAAGAAGACAAGGACAACCCAAATCTCTGCTAATGAATTAAAGAGAGAGTGAGAATCAGAAATTGGAATCTGATGCTGGTTTACTTCCGGGACTTCCGGGAGAATCGAAGTGAGAGCTGAAACTTTGGAGTATTTCTAAATGGATTAAATATAAAATATCACCCCTATTTTCTTTTTATATTTAATTATTAAAAACTTGTATTTTCATACCATAAGTTTCACTGTGTTAACATTTTGATAACTTAACCACTAACACCATTAAATATTGATAATATTTAAGAGCGTTTATGTCAATTCATGATATCTTTATAATTGAAATTAAAAATTATATATTAAAATTGTTATAAAAAAAAATTCATTATTATTGTTCAAACTCGAGAACACCATTTCTTCATCCAAATCTATGGGTTATTATGATCATGGACTAAAATATCCACGATATCCTTGATATTTCTTTGAACTTTCTGTTTTTTATTACAAGCATCTATATTAATTTTTATATCTCTTCTGATATTTTATATTTAATATATTTTTGGTTAAATATACCATTTTTATATAAAATATCATTGATATTTGATATTTTCTCGATATAATTTATTTTATTTTATTGCTTCACATGTAACTCCAAAAATATATATTTTTTGTGCGTCATATATGATTCCAACACTAATGTCTCACCAACGACGAGACACGGCTGGGGTCTTCTTCAATTGCATTTGTTTTTTTTTTTTTTTGGATCTGATTCAATTTTATTATGTTCATGTTTGGTGGGAATCGATGATGGTCAGCTTCATCTTTGTTTGGGTTGGGGATCAGGTGATGTCGAGATCTTCGTCGCCATCGCCTGCGACCTTGAAAGATTTAGAGAGCAACTAGGCATGTTAATGCTCGTGAAAATTTTCAATTTTGGGGGTTTTGATTGGCAGGTGATTCCATGAGTGAATAGAACAAGAATGAGGTTTATGGTTGATATATGTAGTAGTAGGCTAGTAACAATAATTCCATAGATGATTTAATGGTTGATACATAAAGTAGTAGCAACAACTCTATAGGTGATTTCATGGTTGACATATACGATAGCAGCAATAATAGTGAATATATATACAATAATTTCATGGTTGATATATGTATAGACAATATAGTAGTAGCAGAGAAAAATGAAAACATTTGGCAGTAGCAGAAAAGTAACAACAGGGGGCAGTAACAGAAAAGTAAAAAAAAAGGGAGTAGTATAATGTTTGTAAACAGTCGAGAGTAGTAGCTTCTTCGGTTCGCAGTACCAAAACGTTTGTAAATTGCCGACAATAGCAATGCGTTTAATTTGAAGAGCACAATTGTAAATGCGCAATGCCACATGACAACAATATAACAATTTGTCCTTATTTGTAAAAGTTTGTCTCTATTTGTTTAGTAATATGTTTAATGGATATTTTTGTCAATTGATATTTACTTAATAACTAATATGTAATTTACTATTTAATATATAAAAAGTAGTGCCGAATTTGAATTTTAGACCACGGTGATTGAAATTTGAAATTTGAGGGATTGATCTGATGAAAAAAAATTGTAGGGATCAAACTGATTTTCAACCCAAAGTTTAAAAGAGTAAACTGAATTTTAAGATTTTATTAAATGTTAGATCGTGTATGGTTCGGGTTTGGAGAAGAGTCTATCTAGACATCTACCGTGATAGTGTACTTAACATTGGATTAGGAATCCAGATACATATCTTGATAGGATTTATGGGGACGTGAACGAGTATAAATATCACCACGAGTTACAAGCCTTTGTGTTCTTCCCATTGGAAAGCTAAGGTGGTGACTAGTTGAAAGCTTAAGTTGACTATCCATAGCTTTCACTACGATCGATGTTGGGACAAGCACAAAAATGCAAAACAAAGACTCCCTAACAAACTCTGTCCTGCCACCAGAACTCTTGGAAGAAATCTACAAGCGTTTGGTCCCGAATGATCGAATTCGTTTCAGCTCAGTATGCAAGGCGTGGCTCTCTGCTGTGATCTCTGTAAAGCCTCGCTGTCGTCCTCCTGTACCAGAGCCATGGCTGATGCTTTGTCATCGTAATCATGGCACCTACTTACAGAACTGTAAGTTTCATCGTCTCTCAGATAAAAGGGATTACAAGTTCAACAATGTAGTACCAATAAACTACAAAGTTGTAACTATGTCTTCCGATGGCTGGGTGCTGACCATAAGTCCTCTTTATTCTCATCTTCAGCTGGTGAATCTAATGTCGAATACTCAAATCAGAATAATACCGCTGGGGCTCTGTTGGTTTGACATTAAGAATATCAAGAAACTCTTTGTATTGGAGCGAAGGCCAACCTCTAGTAGTGAGTCAATCTACAATACGAATTTTGACCTCATTATGCTTGCTCCGGTGAGTGCACAGCTGAACATTGTACTCTGCACTAACAATAAATTCCACCGACTTGGCTTCATGGGATACAATGATATATTATTATACAAGGGGGAATTATATGCCTTGAGAATTATTAGGGGTACATGCTTTGGAATTCATGTTTTTGATCAAGAACAAATTTACAGGATATATCTTATTCGCGGCATAGCTCCTAATAGCAATAAAGATGAGGTGTACTTGGTGGAGTCTGGTGGAGATCTCTTTCTTGTAAGAAGACAACCTAACGACTTGCTTCAAACAGCTGGGTTTGATGTTTTTAAACTAACTACAGACGAGTACGAGTGTTGGTACTTAAACGCAGTGAAGTTGCAAAGCTTGGGAAATCATCAAGCATTGTTTTGGGGTAGACAAGGATGCTTTTCTGTACCAGTTGAAGAATCTTCACCATTTGAAGAAGATCATATATACTTCATTCATGTCCTCGAAGAAAACCGGTTAACTGAGTATGGTGTGTATTCTCTAAAAGATGGGAGCATCAAACAAGTCCCAAATCTAAACGTACCAGGGCCACCATCAGCTTCAGCAGAATCATTCTGGTTTTTCCCAACAGTTAAGGATACAACAGTGTATCCAAAGCGCAAGCTAAAAGTGGACTAAATTTCAATCTCTAGTTTCTGTTTGTAAGTTCCAAGTTTCGTTTTGGGCATTGTTGCTAACAATTGTCATTGTTTTCATGTTCCTTATTTTGTGTGCATATATATAAGATTGATGGTATTTTGACTATTTTCCTTCATCTTGTGTTTCTTTCTTTGGGAATTCTGTAAGAGATGGGAGTATCAAACAAATCCAAATCTAAACCTACAATAGCTATCAGTCTATCACCATCTTTAAGAAGTTGTTAACCTGCATACGGTAAACAGAAACTTAATCCTAAAAATTTCAGTGCTGTTTAGTAGTTTCAAATTTTGTGTGTAACTTGTCTTTTGTTGCTATTAATCATTGCTCCCCTCCTTTTGTGAGTGAAAAGAAATTGTAGTGTTCCTGCATCTTGTATTTCTCAATTATTAGGGAGATATTTATTTCAATCATAGAAAAGACTGTAGGAGAACTCATGTAGAGGGAAAATTGCACTCTGCTATTGTACAACCACAACAAATCAATTCAACTTACACAGACATTCTATGATGTATAACAAACCTGGTCTAAGTAGGCAAGTAACAACCTAAATAATTCTTGCCACGGCTTATTCTTTGAATGAACAAATCCAACCCACTTCTATACCCTATACCCCAACTGTGAATAACTGCTCTCAAAAGAATCTCCAACAAATAAAACATGTGATATGGCGCTGCTTTTGCAAGCCAATCTCCCACACCAAAATAATCAAATTCAAACACTATGCAAACCTTTGTTGCTCCCAAAGCAAAACAAGAAGACGCACACAACAGTCCATTGACGAAAACCAAAATACCTGCATTCACCCAAGAAACAGAGAGTATGTTTCAATCAGTCCAGTCATATAATTATGAACTTAGCATAAAAGATTGAAAGAATTGTAAAACATGAAAGATTAAAAGAATTGTAATAACATGAAAGATTCAAAGAATGGTAGTGATCGCAAAATCAATAGATCAATAAGCCAAACAACAAGAGCTGGGGTTCAGATTGAATATGCCTTCACTAAAGAACCCTCTTAGAATTCAACTATTTCATTCGAATCGTATTGTTGTTCTAAATGATAGAACCAGAGCATTTGGACAGCATATTCATGAAATTATCAAATTAAGAGAGATTAATTACCTGTGCAGCCATGCAGCCTGCAAACTTTGAATAAGGCAAACTGTCAGCCTCCAAAAGAACACCCATCTAACAACAAAACAAAGAAAACTCAAGCATGCTCCAAGATAGAATGAAGTTTTGGGACGTGCCGACGTAACAATGGTTCAAGCCGGAAAGA
Source organism: Fragaria vesca subsp. vesca (assembly GCF_000184155.1). Classification (NCBI taxonomy): domain Eukaryota; kingdom Viridiplantae; phylum Streptophyta; class Magnoliopsida; order Rosales; family Rosaceae; genus Fragaria; species Fragaria vesca. Next base: position 23,797,656 of record NC_020492.1, on the reverse strand, counting down.
GGGGACACCAAACTGCCACCTCTTAGCATCATACATTTCATTCCATGCCTGGATTATCTCATCAATTTTGAATCCCATACCTGCAGTTAAATGAATTCAAATTGATCATATGTTTCAAAATTCTAGAACTTGTAAAAGTTTCTGGGATCATGTGTCCTTTACCTTCCACTGCATTTTCATTGGAACAGTGATTCTTTATCATCACAGCTATATCTGTTGGAGAGGCTCCACAAAGTTCAAACTTCTCAATGGCAACTTCTAGACATTCCTCCCAAGTTGGCAGCTCTAGCTTATATTCCACAACAGAACGCTCATACAGCAAGGTTCCCCACAGGAGGTATATTTGTGACTTCATATTTGCAGCCTGTTCTGCAGCTTCATCAGCAGACATCTCCTCAAATAGACCATCCAATCCCATTTTCTGCAATTGCGCTTTATATTTATCTTCTTTGGAGAGTCCATTTAGACGCCTCTCTTCTATCTCCTCCCATAATAGCATTCCCTTGTCCATGCTGTCCTCAGCCTTATTATAAAGCTGAAGCACCTCTGAAGAAGGCTCAGTTTGCAACTCAATCTTGCTTCCAATTGCATAGTACCAAGAAAGCTTTGCTTGTTCAAACTGTTGTTGGCCAAGTGCAAGATAACCTTCATAGAAGTCTGGTTTTACTTTCACAGCTTCTTCATACCTACTCTCTGCCTTCTTGTACTCTTTCTGTGCCCATTCATATGCAGCCTTGATCTGTTCAGTAATGGTTTCCCTTGAAGCATCTTCGGGCAAGGATGCCCGCTTCCTTGCCTTAGACATGTGAACATTTCCCCAATTAAACAATGCCAAAGCCGCCATCTCTTGGAACTTAATTGCAGCAATATCAAAAAGTTCTTGAGCATCATCAAGTGTTACAGTGTCTTCCATTGCCTCCGAGTATAGCTTCACCCCGAGTTCGTGAAGATCCAAGTACGAATCAGAATCGAACCCAACATGGTTCTTGAACAATCTTGCAAACTGGATAATCCAGTCCTCAACACAAGTTGTAGACCCTTTTCCTACTTCTGTATGATTTCCGCTGTCCCCATTCTCAACAACATTACTTGGCTTCAGATCTTCCTTACGCGCTTCCTCTTCACTTGATCCCTCATAAATTGGTTCCTGATCAGCACCGACTTCTGTTATGAAAAATCTAAGTGACCCCCTTGTATCACATGATGATTCAGCTAACCTCAACTCATCCGTAGTTGTGATTGTAACCAAATCACCCTCTTGATCTTTGTACTTCACCAGAACACCCTTCAAGCCAGGAAATCGATCCTTAACTATCTCCCTGACCAGCCACATGCTACAATTGACTGGTAGCTGTGCCCATCTTATATCCTCTCCAAACACCAACTTGACTGTCTTTCTAACTACGGTTTCTTCCTTAATATGCTTCTCTTCCACACGATTCACGACTTGTTTCTCTTCCTCAATATGCTTTAAGACCGGTTTCTCTTCCTCAACAGTCTTTGTAACCACTTCTTTGTCCCTGATAACTCTCACATTTTCTTCCACAACAGCCTTGTCCTCTGTCTTCTCCTCAACCATCTTACCCTTCTTCTTCTTTGTCTTCTCTTTCACCACTTTATGAAACCGAGCAGCAGGTATCTGCTGTACATCCACAATACCAATTTCTTTCTCATCAACAACAATCCCCTTTTCGCTTATCACCTTCTTCACACTCTCCAAAATCTCCAACGCATTTAGATTATTCGGCTCCATACTCAAAACAGTATTAACATCCCTCAATGCCAAATCCAACCTATTCAAAGCCTCATAACACCTCGACCTCCTCAGCAACGCCTTACTGTACCTTGGTGACACCTCCAGTGCCAAATTGCATTCATTAATCGCTCGAGGATACTCACCGAGTCCCAACTGCATATAACAAGCAGCCATGTTACTATGCAAATGAGCAACATCAATATGGTTCCTCGGCAGCAGTTTCAGCGCCTTCTCGTACTTCAACATTGCCCCTTCACTGTCACGCTTCTGGAACAGCTTGTTACCTTCTTCTCTGAGCTCCTGGGACATGTTGATGAAGATAGCAGTGTCTTCATCCAACGCTTTCGAGTTTCGATCCACAGCTTTGCCCTGCTTAGTCCCAGGCTTCTGCACATCATGCACCTTCTTTTTCCCAGTTGGCTTTCCCATTGATACTTCAACAACACAGCAAAACACCCCCTCCAAAACACAAAGGGTTCTGAAAGCTCTATTTTAACCCAAAACCCTTCTCATACAATTAGCAACAAAACTGAAACTGCCCCCAAATTCAATTTGAATTTAATGAAATTCAATATGTACAGGCACACAAATATACAACTGTAACAGTTTAACAGAGGAAGCTAAACCGCCCCAAAATTGAAGCTCAAGGTATAATCACAAGGACCCCAAATACTAATTGCAGAAATAGAAGTAAAAACAAGATAAAAATCCAGTCTTTATGAACCTGATTGATGTTTTGGGGCCCCAATATCAGCAATTAGGGTAAACTAATCCAAAGACAAACAAGAACCCAAGTAAAAAGCTGGATTGAATTTTAATGGGTGTGTGCTCTCTCTCTCTCTCTCTCTCTGGGTTTGCTTGAGACAAAGACAGAGTGGGATATCAAATGGCGTCTCTGGCTGCAGAATTGGAAAGGGGATTTTCTCTTTCTTAGGGTTTCCTGGATTAAAGGTCAACATTTTCCAGATGCACTGTCGCTCTCACCTACTCCGAGCGCGCGTGAATTTCCGCGCCATCTATTGGAAATGACTCGGAAGTGGAAGTGCCAAACAGCCAATCGGGTTCCGGTGTGAACCACGCGTGTGAAAGAGGTTGGCTATTCACAGGGACAAACATATATCCATTTTTACAGTCATTTAGTTTACCTAGCCTAGCAAGGAATAAAATCTTGGTCGGCCCCACTTCAATACAGAGCATATTCCAGTATTCCTGGAGAAGAAGGTGCTGTTTTTCACGATTAATCATCATCGCCTGCGTTATTTGTGTGCGTTTTACAGAGAAATAGTCTAAGATTTGGTATTTTACGGGGCTTTGTTGTTTCTTTTCACCGATTGTAATGAGATTTTGAGTTCGAGTTCTCATCTTTCAGCCTATTGAAAAAGGTATTTTGAGGCAAGTATACCGCAGATCTTCACGAAATGAACCTTCCACACTTGCGATTAGCCTTTGTAATCATGACCATGGTGTAAGAGTGAACTGGATTAACACAAATAATGGGATGTAAAGTGCAGAATAATTGAGTGAAGGTAGGTTGGGGACTTGGGGCTGGTTGGCAGCTCACATGTGAAGGCAACAGCAAAGCCGATGCCAGATGCTTCTGTCAGTTCTGTGTTAGGATTTGTGATTAATCATTTGGAGTCCATAATGCTAAACTAAACCCAACATTCATAGAAACACAAATCAATATGTAATTCGTATCAAATCCGAGTTTCTCTTATTCAGGAGCCAGCTATATAACAAAAAAGCCTTCCCCGGTTCAACTACATTCTTCATGCACACCACACAAAATGGAACTCCAGGTTTCTACACTAAAAAGGGGGAGACTCGCTGGAGATTTGCCGGTGTGCAGATTATAGCAGTAGTTAAGAGCTATAACTTAATCAAAGACTACTTACAGGTTACATTTTCAGATTTACAACCAAAACCGATTCAGCATCCTAGCGTGAACTGCAAATCCACGTAAACAGGTAGAGTTAGTCAAGAACCATGATTCCCGTCTCCACATGTTGAGCAATGTCCTTTTGGCGTTGGTGTAGAACAGTGACAAACTCATCCAAGCTTAAATGTCCATCTCGATTAGAATCAAATACATGAAAGATGATTTCAACCACATTGTCACTGAGAGCTATGTCACATACCTGCAACAATTAACAAAATCACAATAAATAATGTTATACTTGATAATCAGAACAGATATGTCAACAGCTCCAAGGCAACAGCTCCCAAAACCCATCAAAATATTCTAGGAAGCTTGTAAAGCATTAATCATAGACTGAAATTGAGTTATAATCAAGGTAAGAAAGACTAGTATCTTACATGAAATGCAGCTCGCTTGAAATCCTCCCGTGTTAACATACCATTTGCTTTACCATAGCTAAAAAGGGCCAGAGAAAACGGCTGCAATTGTTTCCGAAGCTCCGCGAAGTTTTTGAACTCCTCAAATGAGATGCAAGTATCTTTAAGATCTGGATTGTGGTCCAATTCATCGACCCGATCAAGCAAACTGCTTAAATGATGCATGTCCGCGGACGCAACCATTGATAATGCAAAATCCTTTGCGATCATGGTTCCTCGCATTTTATAGTCGTAGTGGGAAAACTCCAACCTCACCATCTGCAAATAAAATTTTGTATTTAAATTTAAATACAATGTGCATTTTAAATAAGCACACGCTACTTTAGACCAAGGGAGATATATGGGGTTCCAATATATATGAATCTCTACACTCTCTAGCATAAACTAAAGTTGCTTTCTTTCTGTAGTGTAGAAGTGTAAACTGTAAACCATATTAAATAAAAAGGTGAGGGAAGAAAAACAGAACATGAGAACAGTCTATTGATATCACAAAATGCAAAGATTCCAGGGAAGAGAATGGTTGCAATCTTACTTCATTCTGTAGATCTCTCAAAAACTTCACAAATTTATCAAGTTGAAGCCTAGTGTTCCCATCTTCACCAAAAAAGAACTCCACCAGCCCTCCATTTTCTACAGAATCCCTAGCTTTTAGTCCAAATCGAAGTCCACCCCTTTGTTGAGCACCTTGTCTGTTGCAGGCTCGCATCAATGCCATCACTTTTTTGAATTCTTCCTTGTCAATTTCTCTACATATGATAAAAACATTCAAGTCACAACAACACGAAATATATAAAGATAAGGGAAAAGATTATATCCCAAAAAATTGTATAGGTATTTACCCACTATCGTCAGTATCAAACATTTTGAATGTCACATAGAAACTGGACTCTGGAATGCTTAGTAATGTTACAAAGAAGATATACCTGTTCAAAGGAAAACTTGTTAGTGGCAAAAAAAAAAATGCATCATTGTTTAAATTAAAATGAAGAATACAGAGTGACTTACTCTTTGAAGGAAATATATCCGTCACTGTTAACATCGAAAAGCATGAAAAAATCAGACGGCGAACAGCGCAACTCGCCAGGATTCCTTTCACCTCTCAAATACCCGTCTCTAACAAGGTTGGATTCAGATGGAGGGAAAACAGGAACCACTGCCCTCATGAGATCTTCTGGTCTCATAAGTAATTCTCCCTCTGATGTACAGGCAGATGCAAAGTACTCGAACACCTACATGAAACAGCAGAGGACATTGGTCATGAAGGTAATATTCTTACAAACTCAAGCCCCAACAATCAAGCACTTTAAAAATAACCTAGAGTCCTAGACTAGCATTTTCAAGCAAGTCAAGGGTGAAGAAGAGAACATGATCTGTTTAATAAACAACAGAAAAGGTCTAGACGTGACAATCAACTAGATGGCCATTTCATTGCCAAACATATATTTTAGAAAACTTCAAAAAGATTCTACATGTAAAATACTAACAGAATATCCAAACAAGCATCGACATCAAATCTAACAAGTGTACCATAAAAATAACTACATTTAGAATCCTATAGCCTTAGTACCATTAATCGACCCCCTTCCCTGCCCAAATACCAGAAATAGGCAAGCTAAACTTCATTTCTTTCTCACCAATTTCCCTTCTCCGTAACTACAATGCCACATTTTCTTACTTTCTCATATCCAAAATCAGGTCTTCTATCTACCACCCTATACAATAAGTGTTTTCTGTTATTAATTTTTCAATAAGTACACTACTCTAAATTTGTTTCAAGATCACAAGCCCTTACTTTCTATGGCTTTACCTTTCATACCAAATTAGCCAATTAGGTGCTCATTAAGTTTTAAACATAGCCAATTAGAGTCATATTACCTAATTCCACACACACACACACACAAACAAATTAAATAAATAAATCGATTAGTACCTTCTCAGGCGGACTCCGCAACCTCATGCGCTTCTCATAGTTGAAGAAAATCCTTCTCCGAAAGGCATCTGAGCCCAAAAATAAATAAAAAAAATCGACGAATAAATATATAAGAAATTAAATTATTCGCACTAATTTTAAAATGAAAAATAAAAATAAAAGACATACCTCCGAAGAGAAACTTGGCCCTGATTTCAGGCAAAGAAAGTTTCCGCAGCAAAGCACGCGTCCGCGGCCGGTCTTCCAAACCCGTTGACCAGTCGGCGAAAGCCAGCGACGACTTCTTGAAGAAGTCCCAATCCGGATTCGACCAGTACAGCAGCCCAAGGCCCGACCCGGCCGCGATTCCCGAGATCCATTTCAGGTACGATTTCTGGGGGTTTCCGCGAGAGTTAGAGTCAAAGCTCGAGACGCTGCTGATCAGAGAGAGCGGCGATGAAGTAGACGAAGAAGAAGAGGCAGGTTGGGCTGCTGTGGACAACTGGGAGATCTGGAGCCGTTGATAGATGGACGGCGCGGATCGTCTGAGGGACATGGGAAATTTTGCGCGAGGTTTGTGCAGAGACGAAGAGTTGAGTTTTTGGGGAAGTGGGGAGACGACGACGTAAAAGAAGAGTCTGGGGAAGTCTTGGGAAGGAGGTGGACTGGCGGAGAGTTTTGGGCTGTTTGATTTTGGTTAAAAACCGCGGGCGTGAGGGCACATGGTAATTATGGTAGGTTGGCGGATGGATCGGTGGGCGCGCGGGGTTAACGAGGTTTGGCGCGGAGAGCCCATTAGCGCGGGTGGCCTGGCCCAAACGTGTTATTGTTTAATTGGGCTCGTTTCCAGCCTCACATTTTGAATTGGACTTTTTTTCTGTGTCGACCGGAGACGTGCTACTGTCGTGTAGGAAGGTGCTACTACCGTGTCGACGAGAAACGTGTTACCGCCGTGTCGACCGGAGACGTGTTACCGCCGTGTCGACCGGAGACGTGCTAATGTCGTGTCGACGGGAGACGTGCAACCGCTGTGTAGGAAGGTGCTTTTATCGTGTCAACGAGAGACGTGCTACTGCCGTGTCAACGAGATACGTGCTACTGTCGTGTCGACAAGAGACGTGTTACTGCCGTGTAGGAAAGTGTTACTGCCGTGTTGACATGAGACGTGCTACTGCCGTGTTAACGGGAGGCGTGTTACTGCCGTGTTAACGGGAGGCGTGTTACTGCCATGTTAACGGAGACGTGCTACTATCGTGTTAACGGGAGGCGTGTTACTGCCGTGTTAACAGGAGGCGTGTTACTACCGTGTCAACGGAAGAAGACATGCTACTGCCGTGTCGACCGAAAACGTGCAACCGTCGTGTAGGAAGGTGTTACTACCGTGTTAACAGACGTGCTACTGTCATGTCGACCGGAGACGTGTTACTACCGTGTAGGAAGGTGCTACTATCGTTTTGACGATAGACGTGCTACTGCCGTGTAGGAAGGTGCTACTGCCGTGTCGAGAAGAGACGTGCTACTATAGTGTCGACGAGAGACGTGCTACTATAGTGTCGACGAGAGACGTGCTACTGTCGTGTCGACGAGAGACGTGCTACTATCGTGTCGAGGAAAGACGTGCTACTGTCGTGTCGATGAGCGACGTGCTAGTCTTGACGAGCGATGTGCTACTGTCGTGTTAAAAAGATATGCTACTGTTGTTTCATTTTGGGTAAACTTATTTGAACAAATAGGTATTTTAGTCATTTTGCCTATGAAAGTCTAGATAAGATCTAGTACCATTAGTTTGGGCCTGGGCTTATGTCCTAATATGTACAGAAAATATTGAAAGTGGGGTTTTTATGTTTTTAAATTTGTTCATGTGTTATTATGTAATTTTCCTTACCTGAAAGGCCCAAATTGTCACATCCCGACCCTAAAATATTTACCTTATTTACTAGCTTGATTATAATAAGAATTTTACCGTCTCCGTCATTGAGGTTATAGTTTAATTGGTCCCTAGAGGGGTTTTGGGGACGGTTATTTTCGGAGGATTATTCGTAGAAGAAAAATATGACGACGGTAAAAATGATAAATTTTAGCTAGTAAAATGTAATTTTTATTAAGGTATTTATTTTTGGGGTGTTTTAATAGTGGAGTTGGGTTTAATTGTGGTGTTGGGCCGGGTTGGTGTGAGGCCCAAACCCCATTTTCTCATATCTTTTTCTTCTCTTCTTCTCCTCTTTTTCTCCTTCTCTCTTTTCTTTCCTCTGTTCTTCTTCTCCCAAGCTCTCTCTCACTTCGCCGGAAGACCAGCGCCCGCCGCCGTCGTCCGGCCAAGCAGGGACGCTGCACCACTCCAGCACGGTCTGTCGTCCTCCCCGCCGCCTTCCTGGGCTGGTGAGCGGCGTTGCAACCCCGCCGAACGGAGGAAGTCCTCCTTGGAAGCCGGTTGTCCTCTCGCCGGAGCTCTCTCCTCCGACCGCCATAGCCGACAAGTCTTGGCTCGTTGTGAAGCTCTCCTCCTGTGTAGCAATCCCTCCAAAGAGCTCGCCCTTTCGTGGTCTAGGTAAGGAGAACCGGTGAGTGGAAGCTCTAGGGTTTTCTAGTGTGTTTTCACTCGATTGGCCTAGTTTGGAATTGGGTGTTGTGCTAGTTAGGAAAGTTGTAGAGCATGATGAGGAGATTATTCTGTCAAAATTTCATAGGCATTGGAGGTCGCCGGAATCGGCCTCCGGCCGCCGCCGGTTGGGAGATTTTAATGTTTTTAAATGTGGAATATTAAGAGGAGTATATTGATGTAAATTATGGAATTTTCGGATGAGTTTTGAATAGGTTTGTGATTTTCCAAAGTTTGGTATTTTTGGCGGTTAATTAATATCATCTAGGACCACCATCTAAGACCAATTCCGGATACTTACCTTGCATTACAATTTCTAATTCCCATGTAACTTACACCACTTTGGATCCATTTTCTTCTTCTTCCTCGTTCAAAGCATACAATCGGCCTTGAGTGGAACCTCGTTCTCCAGTTGGTGCCTTTGGCCTAATAGGATTTCCTGGTCGTGGTGCTTGTTGAGGAACAATTGGCCTTTGCCAATTCTGTTATGGTTGAAAAGTTGCTCGATACTGTTGTGGAGCATATCCTTGTTGCAGTTGAGGGCGAAACTGTGGTTGTGGCACATGAAACTGAGCTTGCTGATTTGGACGAAATTGTGCTAGTGGAGGTTGGTTTGCTTGTCTAAGTGGGCAATCCCTCTGAAGATGTCCAAATTCTCTACAATAATAGCAAACTTTTGTATATGGGGCTGCCTCAACAGATTTTGAAGACCTCTGAAAATTGTTTCTCATGGGGCCAAAGTCTTGGTGCTTTTATTGTCCAGAAGTATTTCCAAAATTGAAACTGCCCTTTGTTTCTTGAATACTACGCTCGGCAATAAGTGCTCGATCCACTACTTCACTATATTTTTGTAACTTCAGAATAGATACCATTTCTCTAATCTCAGGATTCAGCCATTCTTCAAACTTCATTGCTTTAGCAGCCTCATTAGGAATAATACCCGGGGCAAATCGCATCAGTTCTTCAAATTTACCTTGATATTCAGCCACTGTCATATTCCCTTTAGATAGAAACATAAACTCTTTAGCCTTGGCCTGTCTGACTATGTCTGGAAAGTACTTTTCAAGAAAGACTACTTCAAATGCATTCCAGGTTGTAATTTCAATATCTGGAGTAGCAAGAACTGATTCCCACCAGTGATAAGCTGCACTTTCTAGATATGTACAAGCAACAATAACTTTCAAGTCTTCTGGCACCTTTTGATTATTCAAAGTTCTCTTCATTTGTCTCAGCCATTCTTCAGCTACCATGGGGTCTAAAATACCCTTGAATATTGGAGGGCGAGCTTTACGAAATTCACCTTGTATCCTCATAACCCGCTCTTCATTACCCTCTTGATGATTACCATTGCGATTTTCTCTTATCGCACTGGCCATTTCCTGAATAGCAGCTATGACATCTAAATTACTACTGACCTCACCCTTGTGTTGCTCTTCAGCCATTCTATGTTCTTAGTTTTGGAAAAACAAAATAGTTTAATTAATGATAATAGTCAGTATAAATAACACATAGTTTGGTGATAACAAAACGAAATGAAAAAGCCAAAAGAAAGTACTTGGTTCAAACTTAAGCTAAATACAATACTAACTTACTAAATTGAGCAGCAGTTAAATATGACTAAAATCTACAAACATGATCAAATGTAAAGAAAACACTCATGGAAATTAAGTACAAGACTAACCAGCTAACTATGCATATAAATACTCATAGAAACCAAATTCCAAATAGAAGAACATAAGTCAACTAGCTAACTATGCAAATTCAGAAATCAAACATACCCTAGAAGAAACATATTAATAAAAACAGAACAGTAGCAAAACCAAAACCATAGAAATCCCAAAAAGCATGGCAGCAAAACACATAACTTAACCAAATAAATATCACTTCAATATTTCACTGTCCAAAACTTTTACTGTTTCCAACTTCATATAATGACCCAAAATAGACTGGTTACTCTATATTAACTCTTCTAGGAATTCCTAAACATACTAATCTACACAGATCCTGGGGTTTCTAATCCCTATGCTCTGAAACCAACTTGTCACACCCCAATTTGTGGAAATTTTTTTTTTTTGAGGTGTAACTCATATTCTAACTATGAAATAGAATTTCCATAATTGGAATATGAAAGAAATTGGAAAAGAACAACTCAACAATAAACTGAAATTTATTCTTTATTACAAGATACTCCAAAAAGTAATATTACAAAGGTAGACTAAAGTCAACGTGTTATTCTAAGGGAAACAACAACAACACATATATTACAATATGATAACATCCTTGCAAGAAACCAACTTCAAACTATTTATTTTTCATTTGCAAAATATTTAAAGGGGTGAGCATAATAAGCCCAGTAGGTGGCAAAAACCTCTTCAAACAAGAGAACATGAACAACTTTAGTAAAATAAACAAATGCATATACAATTACTCCATGTAGTTCATATAACCGAATAGACTAAGTCTACATGTCCCATACCATGTATTTTACCACAATGGTGACTTAGGCTACTCATTTATATGAACTACCTCCCACTCAATTTCACATTCCCTTTGCTAGTTATCTTGTCCATTCCTCTTTCGCCAATCCCGCCCTTTTCACCTATACTAATTACGCCATTCTTACGTACGCATTTACACGGGCATTGTAGGATGTGGTACCTCCAAGGACAATGACTCAACTACACAAAAGTTTAATCCTAACTTCTTTACCCCCAAAGTGCTTTATGCATAGCACTTCCATTCCCTTATATGATAACATGTACATCCAAACAAATCCTACATATATAAATAGCAGCAAGGAAACTAGAATTTCATACAAGCATGTAACCCAATGAAACAACAATTAGAGCAAGCACAGAGGTTCCCCAAGTTTTCCCCCTACCTTTGTCGATACTCACACCAAGTTCCTAATAAAAAGATACAATCATTAGTTGAATAATCTTATACTAAATCCATTTCATTTAGAACTTAAATTAGGAATTAGGTAACATGCTAAAACAAGAGCTAAAGTACCAAAACAGTTTCTTTCATAAACAGGCTTTTCTGAACCAGTTACAAACAGACTGAAAACTGTACAAAACCGTTCATATTTTGACTTCAAAGTCTTCTAATGACTTATAGTAGGCAAACAGAAGAAACTATGAGAGTTGGAATCACCCCAAAACGATTTTTCTATAATTAGTTATGCAATTTCAAAGTTCAGATACAGTTCAGCAAATTTTCTGCAAATTTGCTGATATATGCCTACTTGTACTTGAAAGCATAATAAACACTATTATGTAACTAAAACTATTGATTACTGAATAATAACACTTCAATGTTCAAAAAAAAGAAAACACACAAAGAATGCACTCAAAAAGCCTAAAATTACCACAAAGATAGCTAACAGAAAAATATGCAATAATCTAACTTCTAAATTTGTGAGCAACTTTAAGCAATCTAAAATCATGGTTTCTACTTTCAATTGTAGGAACTAATAACATGTATAGGAACTTCATAATCTAATCATTACATATGTACAATCTCATATCAAAACAACAAAAATTCAAAAGCAAAGAGTGCAATTAAAAACAGAAATCTGAAATCACAAAACAACTTCCTGACTTCCTGACCAGTAAACTTTATGGCTAAAAACGACATAGCTTGGCTGGGAATTTACAGTTGGTGTCTTCGTAACTATTGTAACAGACATCCTAAAGATCAATTAGAAACTGGAATCGCAGCAAAAGGAATTTTCTTCAAATACTTATGATTTTCGAAAGTAGAAGACCAGAATCAGAAAATTACAGCTTTTAACTCAAATCAAGTTTCCCTTTTCAAAGATGATTCCCAGTAGGTAACAACAAAGAAAAACCCAATCCTAATGCTTTACTTCATACCAAGATGATCCTCTATAACAAGAAGCATATATACATAAGTCACAACATGGTTCACAGAGGAATAACAAATTGATCAAGAACATAAATAAAATACAAAACCTGAATTCTTCTGCCAATTCCTACAACACCAATTCTTCTCTCTCTCTCTCTCTCTCTCTAAGTAGGAAAGACTACTACAAACCCAGAAAAATTCTACAGAATTCAGTCCTATTTATAGTGTCCAGAAAGAGAGAAGAACGTGGAGTCCAAGATAAGAACAGAGGAAGCAAAATTGAATTGTGCATCTGAAATCTTACCCGTTTAGGTGCTAGACTAGACCCCTAGGGTTCTAGCTCCTATGGTATAGCTTCAAAGATTCAGCAGCTAGTCTCCAGGCAACTGACACGTCCTGCTTGTTCATGGCGGTAGCCGTGAAAATTAACTTTTCTTAAGAAGGTTCTGGGTTTCTTTGAGGCGGTTGAACGATGTTTTCAGACTGTAAAGAATTGAGGAAGAAGGAGGCCGGGGTCGATGAAGATGAAGGCGGAAGAAGAAGGGGACTGTCGTTCTACAAATCTACGACAACAAGCTTTCTTTTGTTTTTCTTTTCCTATGTTGTTTTGGGCTCGGGTTTGGGTTTCTGGGTATTGGATCAAGGCTTTCGGTTATGGGCTACAAACTCTTTACTTAAACCAAAATAACAATAACAATAACTAGATAAATTTCAGCATGTTAATACTATATGTAAATATACACACACACGAAATACTAAATACCAACAGTATAGAGTAAAAAAAAATATATATTAATATATATATATACTAGTTTAGGTATTATTATTTTTATTTTTAAAAATTTTGAGTCGTCACATCAATGCTCTTTAAGATGTCTTCAAATGTGGCATTAGGCAATGATTAACTAAATCATGCCGTATTGTCCTCAAATGATCTTTTACATTTAGATCTTGAGGAGAAGGCTGCTTGTGAACTCAAAACATAAGTTCATGCAGGAAATTAGATTTCCGCGTAGCATGTCCTTCAGTTACTAGAACAGTCGTAACTTCCTCTAAGAAATACATATAAATGAACCGTAAACGGTTTTGGAAACTAGACTCATAGAGCTTTCCAACCGTGTATTACACACATTCCGGTTCGTCAGGAGCTATTCATAAAGTCCTGTCGAAGTTGACTGTTTTGCCAAAATCAAATTCTCAGACAGATTCATCATACTTTACGAAAACGGCCATAACTCACTCAATATGATAGATATGATCAAATGGTTGGTGTCCCTGGAAAGTAGACACATAGACCTTTCCAATGGTACCAATTTCACCATTTTCCAGGGAGTGAGATTTCCTGTAGGTCCCGTGGAAATTGACATATGAAACTTGGCAGATTCTGATTTCGCTATTGATGTATCTTTCTTATGTAAGGATAGAATAAGCCTCAACCTTCCATACCATTAAGTATTGAAAAAAAAGGGTTAATGCCATTACATTGGCATTGCGTGGGCGCATAGCTATACTTCGTTTTACAAACTTTCATAACGAATGAGATGTCAAGTCTTTCGTATTGTGTTGAGTACATTGATGCGTCTTATTGTACTTAGATGAGAACTTCATCTCTTAACACATATTTGTCATCTTGCTTTAGACAAAACAACGAATCTCTCATTAGAGCAAAGACCATGACTAATCATGGGAGTATACGTAGGTCTCACTAGTTATAGAGTGTCTAAACCGATTGATGGAAAATCATCATCAATACAGTCATCGAGTGCCTTATTGAGACCGTGTCTTTCCAAGATCTTTTTCTTCGGATGTTGATATATATTGACATCTCTTGATCTATCAAGAGTCCATGTAAATCCGGAATAAACACGCAAAGGCATAATTCACCATATCCCTTCCAAATCAAGTAGAGTCAATGTGCGTTTCAATACATTTAGCAAACGCATGATCCTGTGGTCTAGAGCCACTTGATTTGGATGAATGAAGTCTATTTAAGATCTTTATGTATATCTCTGATCCCTTAGAGATGTTATTATGACCACATTTATAGGCTGCATGTTCAGTTATTCGGAAACTACCAAACTGACAAAGTAGTGGAGTGCAATGACATCCATTACGAGAGCATATCTCATTGTAGTCGATCTCAATGCGTGTTAGTGAGAGACCTTGCGCCATAAGGTGAGTCTAAGCTCTTGTTCTCACTACGCTATCTAACAAAGACATAGTTGATAGGGTTTAGCTTGCAGTGTCGGCATCACCTGCCCAAGGACTTATCTCTTTGTTAATGCTGGATCGCATCTTTCCATTAGGCCAATCAACTAAGTTGATATCCATCAAGGAATGATGGTTCGATAGTAGACTCATTATCTCACGTCCTCATGTACACTAGTGTAATACTTTGTAGAGATCTCTATATGGATTGGATTTGAGATTGAGGCGTCCCCCAACGATAATCACAATTCAGACTTCATGAGATGAATTTGAGTATCACTGATCAATGTATCAGCTTATGCCAAGCTCGCTTGCAGACATATTTGCAGTATGTGATCTCGTCACTTTAACACTTTAAACATTTGAGATCAAGATGAGACTTAGTGGGGACAAACCACGACCATTCACGTCGTTCCACTTGAACATTTGTGTTCTTATCTCCCCCTAACGGCGGGAATATTGTCTCATCAAAGTGACAATCCGCAATTTAGCATTGAATGAGATCGCCTGACAAGGTTTCTACATATGCGGATTATAGGTGGAGGTTCATATCCAACCTAAATATAAGTACTTATTCATCTCAAATGACTCATCATTGTATGCAGTGGCAATGCGATTTGGCACCTAGAAATAACATCTAGCCGACCTCAAAGATTGGAGATCCGTTTCAATCTTGTTTGAGCTCAAGGATTGCAATTTTGTGTCAATCCTGGTACACAGTCACGAGCTGTAGTACAAAAAATATTCAATGATGGTCGGTCGTAGATGAATAGTAAAGCTGCATGCAAATATTGCATATCCCCAAGACGCAATAGAAAGATTTGGTGCGCATCAATAATGTTCGAGCGACAAGCTAAAGTTGCTTAGTCGTAGCCTCGATGAGACCGTATTGAGTGTGAACATGAGGTACAGGACACTTCAACTTATATCCCAATAAACTTCTTTAAATAATGGGTAGTGAGCCCGTAAAAATATAAGCAGCATAAACAGTAGATAATAGTGTAACACGTGACCAGTGTGTTAACACTTCAACCAACACCATAAAGCATAAAAAGGCGTCCGCAAGTTGGATGTATCTATCTACATAATTTGATGTAAGAAGTGAATGTTCACTTTTGTATCATTTAGCATAGGAGGGTCTCACTCCTAATTAGCTAAAGAATAGGCTTTCAAAACGAGCAATGAGCATTGCAGGGGGCCAATGCGATATCGAGGGAAGGCCGGTGCACCTCAATTGCTTGAGGAATTGACCGGACGACCTCCAGGAAGTTGGAGTCGTGTTCGGGTGACGTCAATGTCCCCCGGGTGCCGCCATTTACAACCATGGCATCACCATCATGCTTCATGGAGAAGCTAGATCCCGAATGTCTTCGTTTTTAGCAGAAGAATGGATGTCCATGAGAATTTCTCAAAATTTGGACCATTATATCTCTTCTAGGTTGACCAATTTGGTCAAACCAAAGCTTATATGAGTCGGTGTCCCAAATATCATGTTTGGCGACAACATGAGATTCGATATTTGAATCGTATTGACATACAGTCCACTAGATTGACTCATGAATTTCTCCAAGATGCGCTTCAATCCTCATTCATGAGAAGGTATACACAAAAGAATTCTTGTTCATTCTCACAATATGTTTTCAAATGAAAACTATTTGCAGGAATGTCTTTAAAGCTCAATATGGTTCGATTGCCTCTCACTGCATAGAGGGTATCTGTGACTTTGATCATGGTGCCATGAGGCATCAAGATTCAAGCTAAACCGTGTCCCTAAATGACCGGTATGATTCAATCATTGTAGTCACAGGAGATTTACAAAGGCACAAAATTCAAAGATAGTTGCTGATTCCTTAGAATGTTGTGGATAGTTCCACTATCTTTGAAGTACTCAATGTCTCGATGAAAAATATCTACAAGAAGGGGTAGATAGGCAAGTTAATAGTTCCACTTGAACCATTTAGAAGGATTGAAAGAAGCTACGAAAAGCTGCAATCCCGAGAGTGCATAAAAATTTCCACGTAGAGTGACCTTTGCGCACTAAAACAGCCATAACTTCTTCGTTAAAATAGATATGGATGAACCGCAAAATTTTCAAAAAACTAGACTCATAGAGCTTTCCAATGATATAAAGCTCACTGCCTGTATCGTCCGGATCTATTCACAAAGCTCAAACGAAGTTGACTGTCCAGAAGGGACAGATTGCTGTTTTTCACAGAATTGGAATGTGCGAAGCTGTGAAGCTTGCAGGTGGCGTGTAGGCTTTTGCCTTAGCCACAAGTGACGTGTGTATGATCAAAACCATGTCCTTTCGATCATTTTAAGGTCATAAACCACATGACTAGTTAGCAAAATCTCCCTAACATGAACATAAACTAACTCAGAGGACCTAGATGATTCGATCATGATGATAATTTTCTGGTTTTGATAAGTCTTCAACGTACTTCAACGTCTTTTGCAAGACGGCAATTGGTTTAATAGCGTAGGAGGATCCAAAATCAAAAGCTTTCGGTAACTCCAAGTCAGTATGACCAGGCATGTTCGTGGAGGGTCGGTAGTGCGAGGCACACTTGAAACCACTATCTCATTAATTTCGGACATTTCTAAGACATCACACTGAGCTTGGATGAGCCTAGTTGAACAATTGATGATGGAAAATCCGCTATAGGGTAGAAGACTTAACCGGAAACACGTGGGTGATCCTCTTTGAGGATGCAGTGCCATGAGTCACCTTCAAAGGAATAGACCAAAATCCGCAAAATATGCCATGTCTCTAAGGACGATGTAAGAATATACATCTTTTTTGTAAATCAATATGAACCATAAGAGGAGAATAGTTTCACTCCAAAAAAATTCCCAAGGCATTCATTATTGCTAATGTGAGTATATATCGAGGTCTCGAATAAAAAAAGAACATCAATACGACGTCTTATTACATATAGCTTGGAAAGAAAATCAATGTCTAGCCAATGACATCAAAGTCAGGGGTTGCTAGAGCTGTTGATTTTTCGTACTTTTTGTATGCATTCATAATTTGAAGGAGCTTGACAATTTTGAACCAGTGATTCGAAGATCCACAACGGTTACATTGTCATGAGCTGACGTGAGTAGTTTTGACAAAATAGTGTCTAGACCGGGAGTGTCGCTATTAGAGCCGGCAACACCTCCCCCTCTTTTCTAAACATCGACACGATGTTTTCTGTTATTGCCATGACCCATATTGTTATCCCCACATTAGGGGATAATCCCAAATAAGTTTATCACATTAGCGTATATACAATTCCCGTTTGTATGATCAAAATCAAGTCTCGTTGGTAATTCCAAACCAACTTGGAGGACCTAGAGAACTTGATGATGATCGAATCCGCTAAAGATTATGGATCATGATGCCACAAAAGATCATCGACAATATGTAGTCAATTAAGGTGGTAAGCAATCCACTTGACCAATAATTCAACAAGTAGAGTTATATGACCGTTTCGAGAAACACTCCATGAGTGCATTCCACAATACTTTGTGGTCATTACTTTTTGCACAGATTGCCATTGAAGGCTTTAGTCGATGTGGCGCTTCAAAGGCTTTGAGCGCATGTGATGTGAAATCTCGGCATCTAGGCTTGTTAGCCTGGGGGTCAAAACATGTGGTTTAATCCTTTCCAATGAAAGGTTCCACAGATACCAAGCGAAGATCCGCCTTTTGCATCTAGTGCGTCAAAACTCAAAGGAGCAGAATGTTACATTGCTCTTGCATACAAAACCAAGCTGTTATGAGACTCGATAGAGGTCACAAACAATGCTTTTAATGGTTTGTTCTTCGGATTGATCACACACAATCCGGAAAAGCCGCGAATTGATCAAACACAATTCGGAAAAAAGCCTCGGATTGATAAAACACAATCCGGTGATAGGTTGGGGTTGATCATACACAACCCAGATAAGGAAATAAGAGTGATCAAACACACTCTTGACCCGCGAATAAAATTCCGGGATTTTTGGTACCTGCAAATACACCGACCCAAGCATAGAATGGAATAGAAGAAGGGGAGAAAACACTTTATCTCCCCCGAGGTTATTGAACTTGGAAGAGTTTTAGGGTTGTAAAATAAACATACCGTAAACACTTGGATGCTTGATCGGATGAAAAGAAAGCAGCGGAGCGGACGGCCGAGAGGAGAAACGACGTTTCGCCTACTTTTACTTCAAATTTGGGGCTGAAAATTTGATAGGAGGAGCAGCTCTAGATGAGGAAGATGCTATCAAAAATTCAGGTTGATCGGAGCAAGGGAAGGTGGTGAACTGGTGGTCAGTAGTGGCAGCAGTCTGGAATCTTCCGGAGGCCGGTTCGAAGACTTTTCGGCTGTTCTCAGGGTGAGGTCAGCGGCGTTGGATCCGGGATGGAGAGAGCTTTCTAGGGATATAAACTTCCGGCAGAGGGCAGTTGGAATTTTGGTTGGAAATCGGGAAAAACAAGGCTGCCCGATTTTAGGGTTTGGAAAACAAATTGTGGGCTATTGGCTCTAGGGTTAGAACAAAGTGCATGATAACGTGATGAAGTATAAAGTGTAGAGATAAAGAGATAGCAAGAGAATCATCATCTTATTCATTGATATGAGCCCTTTATATAAGGAATTACACAATACCAATATGGTAAGGATATTAATACATAGATCTAGTCTAACTACATATCCTATTGGCATAAGGCCAAGACACACATATTGATATGAGCCCTTTATATAGGGAATTACACAATACCAATATGGTAAGGATATGAATACATAGATCTAGTTTAACTACATATCCTATTGGCATAAGGCCAAGACACACATAAAGAATATCTAGAAAGAGACATAATATCCTAGAACACATAAGGCTTTTTTGACTTTGTCAACGGTTAATTAAAACTTTAAAAATATGTTTTCTGACATAGAAAGACAAATTAATAATTGCAAATGTTGGAAACAAGAAAAAAAGAAAAAAAGAAAGAAATAAGCTTAAAACGTGGGAGGTGAGAGAGAAAAGTGGGGGTGAGCAGTTTAGTCCAAGAAGGAAAAGAGAACGCGCTTGCACGAGCTTGAGAGAAAAGTTGGGTTTGCTCTTGTCCGGCGGCGGGCTTTCTAGCCGTCGTCGGACGGGACGTTGTCGATTCCAAGTAGGTATAGAGAAGCTGGGATTCTCGACTCCCTTGTTTCTGTCGAGAGATCGCAGTGGATGGTTGGGAGGTGAGGAAGGGGGAGATTAGGATGGCTAGTAGGTGTTGGCTTTCTCTGCAATGGTGTCGTCGCTGGAAGAGGTGGCAGATCCGGAGCGAGGTTGTGTCGGTGGTGGCGCGATCTGGGTGTTGGTATTCAGATTTAGCACAGCGTCACTCAACCGTACTCATCGTTGGAGCAGCAAAGACGGCGTCGGAATCTCTCTTGGAGAGTTTCTGGAATGGTGTTTCTCTAGGAGCACTAGGCAGATCAAGGATGACGGACCGACCACAGCTACTAGGCGGCGAGATGAGAGATGCAGCAACGGCGACTTTGACGGGATTGGGCCGGGCTTGGTGGCTTGTTTGGGATCTCCCTCTTTCTGGTAGTGCCGCTCGGGCTTGGGCTCTCTTATTGGGCCTGGCCTGGGTTGGTTTTATTTTAAATGCTTTTATTTATTTATGTTTTTTAGTTTTTTTGCGCCTTTGGCAAGCAATTAGTCCTTACATTGGTAGTGTAGGGCTAGTCGGGCTTAGTGCCTATTTGTGCACTCTTAGTGCCTTGTCTGCTCTAGGTAGGCGACGAGTTGTTTGCTTTGTCAAATGGTCGTTGTCACCTAGTGGCAGGGTGAAGTTAAGTGTCGTTGGATTTATCCTCCGGCGGCAACATAGTGAGAAAGCTGTGTTTGTGGTAATTATGCTTCGCAATAGTCGAGTTAACTTTCTGTTATGTCACCACTATGTTAAAGCAAATAGAGTAGCCAATATAGCACTCTTTGCTAGTCGGTGCTTAGTTGAGTAAATGTTTATAGAGACTACTGATATTAGTTCAAGTCTTTATAATCAAGGGTTTAGGCTCAACGTCCCCCCTTGTATTCGACAATTTCATTAATCAAGGCTTGAGGGCAGCCGCACGAGCCCTTTACTCAAGAAAAAGAAAGAAAAATGGGGAGGAAAATCAGACTTTGAGCATAACTGTAATAATAAAAAATAAAATAAAATAAAATAAAAAATTACACACGAACGTAGTGCGGGTCAAGATGCTAGTAGGAAATAAAGCCATCGGATTTGAACATTAACCAATAACGGAAAAAAAAAACACAATTGTCAATAGGGATAGAAGACACGCGTGAGCACATATAAACTTTCAAGTAAGTGATCAATCTCACTTTAAAGATGTGGATTTCTTTGGTAGATAGAGGGAGCTAATGTGAAGTAGCGGGTAAAGGATATTATAAAAGATTTTTGGAATTGAAATTGTTTAGGATAATTGCAACACAAATTGACAATAGGGAAGATTATTAGTCTCCAATATGAAACTTTAGAAGTTTTTAACGAGGGTTTTTCTGTCTAAATTCTAGAGAGAGAAAACAAATATGAGAAATAACATCCCCTCCCTTTTAGATTATCAGCATAAGAACCCGACACATCTTTGTCTGCTTCTCACGCCATTATAGAGACGAAATTGGAAACCTCCAAGTCGTCTCTATTATCCATCTTGTCAAGCTAGCAATACGATCCTATTACCCATCGAGTAAGACCGACCCTCTATCCAATTTCCATCCATGGTCGCCCCATAATTCTTGATGCAGTCTTCATGTCCTATCAAATAGGAAGACAATGACCCTCTCCAAGCTCATCCTCCTAGTTTAGGCAACACCTACTGACTAGAGATCTCATTTGACGACACCAACATCGCGGTGCAACCAGATGAGAGATAAATCCAATTGTTTACCTTGAAGCCCTAGTTCCTACTTTTGCGGAGCAAAAGCTTTTCTTCAATATGAATAAATAGAAAATGGAACAAACTCGTTTTCATGTGTAGACGTAATATTTCGCTCGAAATACTTGATGTGTAGACCCCGACACATCTTTGTTTGCTTCTCACGCCATTACAGAGACGAAATTGGAAACCTCCAAGTCGTCTCTGTTATCCATCTCGTCAAGCCAATCCTATTACCCATCGAGTAAGACCAACCCTCTATCCAATTTCCATCCATGGTCGCCCCATAATTCTTCCTATCAAAGAGGTAGACAACCACCCTCTCCAAGCCCATCTTCCAAGCTTAGGCAACACCTACTGACTAGAGATCTCGTTTGACGACACCAACACCGCGGTGCAATCAGATGAGAGATAAATCCAATTGTTTACCTTGAAGCCCTAGTTCCTACTTTTGCGGAGCAAAAGCTTTTCTTCAATATGACTAAATAGAAAATGGAATAAAACTCGTTTTCATGTGTAGACGTAATATTTCGCTCGAAATACTTGATTTGTCTTGATGTGTAGACCCCGACACATCTTTGTCTGCTTCTCACACCATTATAGAGATGAAATTAGAAACCTCCAAGCCATCTCTGTTATCCATCTCGTCAAGCCAGTAGTACGATCCTATTACCCATCGAGCAAGACCGGCCTTCTATCCAATTTCCATCCATGGTCGCCCCACAATTCTTAATGCAGTCGTCACCTCGTATCAAATAGGCAAACAACGACCCTCTCGAAGCCCATCCTCCTAGCTTAGGCAACACCTACTGACTAGAGATCTCGTTTGACTACACCAACACCGCGGTGCAACCGGATGAGAGATAAATCCAATTGTTTACCTCGAAGCCCTAATTCCTACTTTTGCGGAGCAAAAGTTTTTCTTCAATATGAATAAATAGAAAATGGAACAAAACTCGTTTTCTAATCAGTATAATATAACAAATAATGTTATACGTATAACTACTTTTACGTATAACATGTATACGTAATATTTCGTTCGAAATACTTGATTTGTCTTCTAATCAGTATAATATAACAAATAATGTTAATAATATATCTCATGTATGTCTCTCTTTCGATAAGCAAGTATCATGAGACAACATGTGATTAGCTATTACACACTTTTCTCCGTTTGCTTTCACTTCGTGTCTCCTTCACCCGTTTAATTGTTTATTCTAATATATCTTAAGAGCAAATATATTCGCTCAAACAATTTCAACATCTGTTTCTTTATTACTGTGAAGCTTATAGGTTGGGGTTTAGAGTCCGTGGTAAAGGCGATACGTCGCCAGTCATTGCGAGAATTTAAAATCCTATCGTCCGAAAATCCATCGGAACGGAGAGCATCCTCGAGTTCGCGATCGCACTTTAATTGTAAAGTTACCAAGTTCTCGCGCTCAGTATCAGAAAGAGTTTTTTTTATAAACATTATGTTCAATTAAGTGTTCTAACTCACTCTCTAACTCTATGCGGCGCTGGGTGTCAGAAAGTAATGGAACCTCCGCCGACAACGAAGGCGAGCCCCTCCGCTCACCCTGGTGGGAGCTTTCGCCTTCGAGCGGGTACGAAAAAAGGCCAAAATTCTCAAAGGGGCCGGGAGGTGTAGGTGTACCAGGACCTCCAGCCATTCCCCCCGGATAGAATTGAGCAACCGCCCGGGATAGGTCCTCCATAAAGACATATCCCAGTTTGACGGCTACGCTCGCCAGAAGAAGAGAAAAGAGCGCTCTCCCAATACAAAATACAACGCTTTGAACTTCTTGTCGGAATCTTCCTAAACCCGGGTATCCGACATAAGAACC
>NC_020492.1:23755736-23756796 GCF_000184155.1 Fragaria vesca subsp. vesca | reverse complement strand
TTCTCCTTTTTATCACTGTATCGAATAGTGTTACAGGCTAAGAAGCTTGATAAGAGTACATTTTTTAATTTTTACCAACCAGTTATCGACGTAGGTCGAACATATTCACGGGTGTGTTCCCTTAAAGAACTGTTTCGACGCTACGCGCCTTGGCACCAATATATTCCCCTTAATCAAGGGATCCCTTGGGAGCCAACTTGGATGGAAGACGGTATCAACCAAAACACAGTCCATGGAAATTTTGTAAACCAGCGCTTACTTAAACCAGTACATGACTGGCTAATGGCTGTCTTACGTAAATTACCGACCGATGGTACGTTTAAGAGGCACCCTTGCCCGATTGGTCAAACGTGTTGCCATTGTTTTGACTTAAAGTCGGCAACGGATAGGTGGCCCCTATGCCTCATGTTTGAGGTCATGTGTCACCTGTTTGATCGGTCATTTGCATCCGAAATGGTTAATTCGGCTCTTGAAACTCACATTTTTTGTGTTCCTTTAGTGTCCCTACTTTTTAGTGTTTTTACTGAATCTGAAATGGTATGCATCCTCCGGCTCCTTCGGTGCCACACTTCTTCTACCCTTATAACTGTTTTTTGTCTACTTCTTGTCATCAAGAGTGCATGATTTCTACCTCCGAAAGGAACAACCACTTCCCTTGCGTTCAGGGTCTGGTCTTTCCGAGAGGGCCTTTTTCTACAGGTATTGGGGTCTTCCAAAGATAAGATTAACAGTGAAAACTGCCTTTCTGAAGAAAGCCCTTCAATTGACATACTACTTAATGCCACCCCGTGGATTCTTCCTCATGGAAATTTCATCCATGCACTTCTTTCTTTCACACGAATAGCTTTATCACCATAGGACTTATACGAGATGCCCTGAGGTAAGCATTCGCTCAGAAAGAAGACTAGCTATATGCTTAACAAGCGAAGACTACAATTATATCAAGCTACTTCCAGTTGACTGACTTCCTTACTATTCAAAGCATCTAGAAAGAAATGTATGAATAAAGAAAGAACGCATACTCTTACGGCGTTACGACTGCTCCCGATTGAGGGGGAAG
>NC_020492.1:23726774-23755636 GCF_000184155.1 Fragaria vesca subsp. vesca | reverse complement strand
TGCCTTGCCTCTGGCCTCGGAGTATTCCTTTCTTTCTGGCCTGACCTCGATTCCCTGCACAATAAGACCACTCTTCCAACACAGATTTTTATACTCCGCACACATCATTTCCAACTCTCCATCTTCTTCTGCTTGGCATAGAAACTCACCCAGCTCCATCTCCAACCAGCCGTCCGCTCTTTCATTTGGACGTCGAGCTCCATCCATAATTTTCAGACTTGGATCGAGATACACTGTCTGCTTATTTTCATCTTTACACTTAAATTAATATTTTACTGGACAGTAATTGTCTAAAGTGAATGTTAATTAAATTCATGATCACACCGACGAGCCTGAATAATATTGAGTTTAAAGGCGGGTCGCCTCGTCTGCAATAAAGAAGCATGTATAATTAAGGAGTGCGGTGACCACTTGAGGAAACAGAGGTGGAAGACTTCGCATAGGAGAATTAGAGAGGCGGGCTCCGCTTGGTGGTATATATATGCATATATATCAATTGAGAGAGCTAGCAAGGAAAGAGGCGGACTCCGCCTACAATACCTCTATTGGATAAGAAAGCAATATATATCCTTAGTTAAGCATGATTGCATGGGGAGGGGTTCATTAAGGATCCTTATCTTTATTCAACCATGTTTGCATGGGGAGCTCAGGTCCACATCTTCATGAGTTTGGTTGTATTGGTGGTTAAGGACTCTACTCCTTAATTGTATTTGCATGGGTGAACAGTGGTGCACGTCCAGGTCTTCATGGGATTGGTTCTACTCCTCTACATAGTAGGCAGTTAGTTACTTCGCCAAGGCTTAATCACGTCCAGCAAGTGATTTACATCGCCTACACCGTATTTATCGTTGAAGACTTCTACGAGTCTTTGACATGCTTTGGGCCAATACTAGTGGCCCTAAATAACTCTATATAAGAGAGTTTAAGGATCTGGTTGACACTCTACACAACAAACAAAAATCAACAACTCAACAAAAATACAATACAACTATCGACCAAGTCGAACCCAGACGCTAAAGCATCTCGCCTTAGCAACCTTTTTCCTTTCACGCTCCCCGGAGCTCTGTCTCTTTACTTTCCCGGCTCCCCGAAGTCATTGCACCTTTTACTTTTCAAGCTCCCCGGAGTTCCCTTGTGTTCTCGTTTTCTTTTCCTTTGGTTGCGCTGCTCGCTACAACCGCGAGTATCGATATTGGTGGCGAATAAGCGACTGTAATTCCTCGTCCGTGAGGTGGCACCGGAGCCTTGCTTTCGTTTGATTAGAAGTACAGGTCAGCGCACTACAACAACAACTCTACTACATTCCGCGTCCGCGCGGTGACACGCCCCGCATCCCTAAAAGCATTGACTGCTACTGTCTCTCTCTCCCTGCTGAGGATTGTGGCCAAAACAGGGAGAATCCATTTCAGCTTTAATAGATACATTACTTCTCTCCCAGAGAAATAGTACGAAATGGGTTCAGATATTCAAAACCAAATTCCGAGCATAGAGGTCTCACTCGATTCAATAGAAATAGACCGATCGAGGAATTGACAAGTGGTACCAATTGTGGAGGAGAATTCGAGAGGCATGTGAAAGTTATGGTTCTTTTGAGATATATAGTGTATGATAAAATACCTCTGCAGTTAAGAGCTGAGACCTTCTCTATGATAAGGCACCTTCTCAGCCTTCCTGTTGAGACAAAGCAGAAGAATTTGAATCCAAAGCCTTACCATGGTTACTTTGGACAGTATGCAAAAATTCCCTTATATGAGAGTTTTGGACTTAA
This sequence comes from Fragaria vesca subsp. vesca, assembly GCF_000184155.1. Classification (NCBI taxonomy): domain Eukaryota; kingdom Viridiplantae; phylum Streptophyta; class Magnoliopsida; order Rosales; family Rosaceae; genus Fragaria; species Fragaria vesca. The sequence goes on along the minus strand of NC_020492.1, from coordinate 23,753,868 downwards.
AATGCCTCCAGCTATGACTCTCTAAGAAGCTTCGCTGCACTAATGTGGCCTAATGGTCATCACCAATTTTGGTAATTGTACATTGTTTTCATTGTCTAGCCTATTTCAATGTGGTGACCTTCAATTTCTCCTTCAATTAATTTATGGTTATGTGTGCATGCTATATATTTCTTTTATTTTTGATGCAGCTAGACTGTAGTTGCTATGATGAAGTATATATCTGGATGGATTCGGCTTTTCTAAAGTGAGGAGTCTGTAAATTTAGATGAAGTTTATAAAATCTCGGCTCTTTGTCTAATCTAAGGGCTCTGAATATTAACATGTCATTATTGCATAATTTTGTTCTTTTGGTATAAACCGTGGTTCACTTGCCCCGTTAACTCCAGCAACAACAAGAAGAAACTTTGGGATTTCTTATCGAACCCTGTTTCTTTTACCGAACTTGCTGCTTTTTTTATGTTTGTGATTGCTCACCATCAATTAGGCTGTTGGATTCTTGGAGATGAAAAACCTTCTGTACGTCTATCTTCTCACCATCAATTGGAGAAAAGCTTAGTCGTCTGAGGTGAATGGGGATTAATTTAGGAGAAATTAGAGATTGGGAGATGAAGTTTTTTTGCGGCAGAAGATTGAAATGGACGATTAATGGAGAAAAGGAGATGAAATGAGGAAACCCAAACATGATTTTTCATTTTGTTGGACGTGCGCAAGACAATAAGACCCAGATTTTAGCTCTGGTGACCTAACAATTAATAATGGTGGCAACCGTTTTTTCTAGATCAATGGAGAAGGAGCAAAACCCAGAAGGGATTATATCTGGGTTTTCTAATTGATGTATCTATCTCTGGCCATGTTGATGTGCGTAGAGGGCCTTGGGCTCTTGGTTGCAGTCATGCAGATATGAGATATGGCAGCAGATCAGTATGAGAAAGGAGGTGAGGAAGAAGAAGATAGACGACGCTTTGGTTGCGATGGTGGTGTTAATATTTTGATTAACGTTAACGTCCGTTTGAGAGAAAACATCTAAATGTGATATTAGATGATGTGGCAACTATATGACCATAAGATTAGACGAAGGATTAAGATTTTATGAACTTTATATAAAGTTACTGCTGGATGAACTGAAGGCTATGATTGATCCTATGATTCCTATCTGGAGTTAACGGGGCTAGTGAACCACGGTTCATCCTATCTGGATGAACTGAAGGCTATGATTGAACTGATGATTCTTGATAGTTATGGTTTGGGAGAGCAATCAGACTCAATCATGCCATGTAAAACACTGCTTCGGATAATGAAATACAGCTCACCTCCATCTGGGGAGTACATGCAGCGGCTCCATGCTCACCTGACATATATATTTCCACTAGTGATGTTAGCTTATTTGAAATACTAGCTAGATAGCATATTATCTTTTTGATTCTGTTCTACAGTATTGCTTGTGTAAGCTGATGCATATATGATAAGGGGGAGAGGAAGCTTGGGAAATGTAGCAGTCTGAGTCTCTTTCACTTCCGGTGGTGCAAAGTTAAGATTGATATGTCATTAGGTATTTGGGACCAGGAGAAGGGTCCCTTCTTTGCCCTACATTGAAAGTGAACACCGTATTATATGATCTCTTAGTGTACTCGGAGCTTCCAAAGTCCAAACAGACTCCAAGTCTAATGTCCTTTTGTTCATAAGAACCCAAGATCATAGTATAATAGTATATGTATGATCTAAGCTTCCAGCTCTGCCTATCAGTTTCAAGTTTAAATATTAGATGTATGTCCTTTTGGATTGGGAGGTTTTGGATTTTGGTTCCCCTCCTTTGTATTCTTTTAACCATAGTAAAAGAAATCAAGGACACCTCTTCTATGAGTTGATTGAGTTCTATCTCCCTCATCAATCATTAACCCTTAAAAAAAAAAAAAACATAATTTAGCCCCAGCCTCTGAAATGGTCATTGATCCCAGATTGGGATCTGTTAGACAACTTGGAAATTAGCTGTTTATTTTATCTCATTGTCAATTTAAGAACTATGCAATATAAACTAAACTCTCTAGCAAAGAAGCAATCATTCATCAGAAAATGGGTTCAGACTCTCATTACGAGATTCCAGCCATAGAATTCTCAACCTGTTCAGCTAAACTGGACCGCGGAACTGAAAAGTGGTTCAGTTTGTGCAAGAGGGTAAGAGAGGCTTGTGAAAACTATGGTTTTTTTGAAGTAGTATATGATAAAATACCTGTAGAGTTTAGAGCAGAGGTCTTCTCTGTGACGAGGGAATTTTACAGCCTTCCACTTGAGACAAAGAAAAAGAATGTCAATCCAAAGTCTTTCCATGGTTACTATGGACAGTTCCCCCAGGCTCCTTTGTACGAGAGCTTTGCCATTGAAGATGCCTCCAACTATGAATCCCTTACAAGCTTCACACACCAAATGTGGTCTGATGGTCATGACCAGTTTAGGTAATAAGTTATGTTGTAGTATTCTCTCTTACTTTATGCATGAGCAATATATGTAAGTTAGCATTATGTTTCTTCTTATTTTGTGGTTTAAACTTTAAAGTACTCCATGCTTCTTCGATTTTTGTTTCGTTACGACAGCAACACTATGAGTGGCATGGTGAACAAGCTGGATGAGCTGAAGGAAATGATTGACTTGATGATTCGTGATAGCTATGGTTTGGGAGAGAATCCAGATTCGATCATGCCAAGCAAGACGAAGATACGAGTACAGAAATACAGTGCACCTCCATCAGGGGAGTATATGAATGGGCTCAATGCTCACACTGACAAACAATGGACTGCAATCCTTTGTGATAATCAAGTTTCAGGGCTTGAATTTGAAACTAAAGACAGATCACAATGGCTCAAGTTGTATCTGCCTCCTACTTCCTTTGTCTTTATTGTTGGAGATTCTCTTATGGTACATTTCTAACATACTTAGATATGAACATATTCAAAGCTAGAGTTATACTTAATGAACTAACATGTCTGTTTTTTTTTTTTCCCCCTGAAATGGGGCTGGTGTGGCTGCCCTCAACATGTCTGCTTATATATGGAAATTTTTTTTTTTTTTTTTTTGTTCGATTAGTATAAATATAGACTGAACTCTGAAGCTTAGTTATGAAGACTAATTAGCTATGGACAATCATCTTATTTACTTGCAGGCATGGAGTAATGGAAGGATGCATTCTGTAAAGCATCGAGTCATGATGTGTGGAGAAAAAGAACGATATTCGTTTGGAGTATTTGGAATTCCAGTAGAGGGTACCATCATCAAGGCACCAAAGGAGTTAGTAGATGAAGAACATCCACAACTCTTTAAAGACTTTGAGTATATGGATTTTACCAAGTTTAGCACTTCGAAGGAAACAATGGCTTCAATGGAGTCAGCTGTGCATATTTGGGCTTTTGCAGGAATCAGTAGCTGACTAGCTATCTAGCTCTTTACAACTTTATATATATCTGCAACAAATAATGATGCATAAGGAATCAGTACCTAGCTAAAAACCCTCTTAGGAGGTGTTATGTTGTTGGTGTTATTTGATGTTTTGTGTGGCTTTGAGATTTTGTTGATGATGGGATCAACTTGAACGTTCTTGCAATTGGGTGATTTGGTTTCTTTCCGGGCTCATGTCGGAAAGCCGGTGATCAAGAACTGCCGCTGGCTATCGGCGATGTCAACAACTGCCGCTGGCTACTACTATAGTTGGGCTTGTTTTGCTTTTCTTTTCAATTTGTTTGTAATTTTGGCCCAAAGTCTATTTGGTTTTTTTCTTCTTCAAAATGAACATATGTATGCCCTTTTGTTCTTGGTAAACAAGCCAATGTTTGAATATATTCAATATTTGAATTAGATGATCGAATGACTTGAATCAAAGGTGTTGTGAATAGAAAGAACAATCAAATAGCCACAAGGATCATGCAATAGTTTGTTTAAGTGAAGAATGTAGACCAGATAGAGGTGTAGTTAGTTTTCTTTGATATCTAATAAACTATAATCAGTCCATGCCACCATATTTGAGATAGTGAATGATCCCTATTGATAAATGTTTCATGCCTATGTTATGTCACCAGTGATGTTAATTCTCCTCTTTGTCCGGAAAGAAGTCCAAAAAAATTTGTTCAAAAGTTTCTGAAGATAGGAGACTTTGTAGTAACTTCTTGGATATTCTGAACTGCCAAGCACAAGTCGATCTAAGTAATCTTATCTCTCCTATCCTCAAAATCCCAGATTGGAAATTCAAACTACGACAGTAGTTGTCAATAATCTAATATATCTATCTTTCTCGATCTATCTTATAAAGTTTGAAAATTTTAACCTCTATATTCCAATCGTCATTGATTCTAGAGAGCTTGAAAAAAAGATGTTTAGTCGTATACATACAGATATTTCTAATATTATTACTCAAGAACCATGCAATATAAATAGAATAACCCTAGCCTCTTAGCTAGCTCACAAACAAGCAACTCATCAAGAAACACAAAGCTTGAAACTCCAGAATACGAAAGATTAATAGGAGAAAATGGGTTCTGATTCTCATTACCAGATTCCGGCCATTGATTTCTCAATCATTTCTACGGAACTGGATCGAGGAACTCAAGGGTGGTACAATTTGTGCAAGAGGGTTAGAGAGGCTTGTGAAAATTATGGTTGCTTTGAGATAGTGTATGATAAGATACCTCTGGAGTTAAAGACAGAAACCTTCTCTATGTTAAGGCAACTTTTCAACCTTCCAGTGGAGACAAAGGAGAAGAATGTTGATCCAAAGCCTTTCCATGGTTACTATGGACGATATCCCGCAACTCCTTTCTACGAGAGCTTTGGCATTGAAGATTCCTCCAACTATGAGTCATTTAAAAGCTTCACTCGGTTGATGTGGCCAAATGGTCATGACCAGTTTTGGTAAATTAAGTTTCATTTTAACTTCCATACGTAGTATATACTATATATCGTTCTTTCTTCTTCAATAGGGGCGGTTTTGAGTACCTAGATTCAGTATATAACACTCCAACATAACATGTCAGATCTTTATGCCATCACGTAGGATTCTTTTGTTTTGTTTGATTTGATGATGATGTCAGTTGTGTTCCTACAGCAACACTGTAGTTACTATGATGAAGAAGCTGGATGAGCTGAAGGAAATGATCGAGATGATGATCCTTGATAGTTATGGTTTGGGAGAGAAACTGAATTCCATCATTGCTTGTAAGACGTTGCTACGTGTGATGAAATACGATGCACCTCCGTCGGGAAAGTACGCAAATGGGCACTATGGGCTCACTCCTCACACTGACAAACTAGTGAGCACGATCCTTTGTGACGATCAAGTTTCAGGTCTTGAATTTGAAACCAAGGATGGAAAATGGATCAAGTTGTCTCTATCTCCCACCTCCTACCTCTTTATTGTTGGGGTTCCTCTTATGGTACAAATGATATATAGTTAGCTACTTAGCTTCTTAACTCATAATCGATACAAGTTAAAGATGAACACACTAATGTCGCAATGATTTGCAGGCATGGAGTAATGGAAGAATGCTTCCCCTTGATAGTCGCATATTTGTGCGACTTTTATCATGCTAATTATTCTTATTACTTATTTATTTTGTGATGTTTTCCTATTTTTAATTAACTTTATTTGTTTTTAGGTGTTTTGAAGTCAAACAAAGAAAAGGAGATAATTGGGCTTAATTAGGATCCCTAATCCTAGTTGGATTGGTGATGGACGTGAGATATAGGTTAACTAACCTATTTATACAAGGGAGCAGCCAAACAAGAGGAAAAAAAAAGAAGAACTAGAGAGAAAAAGAAAAGAAAGGAAGGGAAGAAAAAGAGGGAGGCCGAACCAGAAAAAGAGAAGAAAGAAAGGGAAGAAAGAAAGAGAAGAAAAAGAGAGAGAAGGAGAAGAAAGAAAGGAGAGGAAAAAGAACTCGATCGGCAAAGATCTTCTTCAATCAAGTTTTCTTCTTCTCACCCTTATTTCATCTTCCATGTATTCTCTGATGTTCTTAATCAAGATTATGTGTAACTAAACTCCTTAGTAGTTAGGGGCTGATCAAAGCCCTAGATATGTCTTCGATTTCGAACCCCAATTGATTTATATAATTTTAGATGAGAATTTCTTCACTGATTGTTCATTGATAATTCTATTGCATGTTTCATTGAGTCGACACTTTGATGCATGTTTTAGGGTTTATTATTTTGAATATGTTTATGACTGACATATCGTTGCATATTCTATGAGAGATAACAAGTTCTTTCCAGGTACTTGTGTGAAGTGATTTCTTGGTAATCTAAGGCTACCGACATTGACCTTAGATTCTTTGTTGCTACTCAAACGTTCTTAGATCTTTATGATTTCAGTTATTTTGGTCTAGATACCGACATTTCATAGATCAATTAATTGGAAATATAGTTAAGTCGATACCGACATTTCACTTAACATGGCAAGTAAGAGAACGTAAAACTGTTAATGACCTAACGACATTGGCTTAACTGTGAGTGCATTCATCTTTAGTCATTGACATTGTTTTGGGGTGATTGAAGCGTATCTAGTGGTGGAGAGAAGTTCCTAGCTATTGTTTCTCTCATATTTACATCCATATTCACTTTTTAATATTCTGTTTTCAGCAGTACTTCTGTTTTATCTATTTTTTGTTCATCAATCAAACCAACTCCGAATACCCTCAAAATTTTTGTGGTAGTCCGCCACTGTGTCTAGTTACTGTGTACTTAATTTCATAATTTTTGGTTGAGTCTAGATTAGCTAATTAATTAGGTTTCTGCTCCTAGGTCGAGTCTGCCTGATTTCTGGTTTACGCGTCTGTTTGTGTTTCTTGTGTGTTTAAGTCTTAGTATCACCAATCCTCTGCGGGTAATGACCCCTATTTGCCGTTTACTACATTGATATAATTGATTTGATAATAGGGTATCTTTGTAGGTGCTTTTGCGCCTATCACCCCTTAAGCACAGGGTGATGATTTCTGGAGAAAAAGAACGGTATTCTTTGGGAGCATTTGGAAGTCCGCTAGAAGGTACCATCATCAAGGCAGCAAAGGAGCTAGTTGACGAAGAACATCCCCGAATTCTCAAAGACTTCGACTATAAGGACTTCAGTAAGTTCACCTTTACACAGGAAGGAAGCATCATAGACTCAGAAAAGCAAGTTTTCGCATTTGGTGGAGTAGCAGTACCTGAGACTTGAGAGAATGGTTGAGAAGCAGCTCTTTACCCAGTAATATTGTGACTATAAACTTGTCTTGTAAAAAAATAGATAAAGCTAAGAGCAATTTGAATAATGTTACATTTTTTTTTTGAATGGAAGAGGGGGGGGTGGTGGGGGGTGTGTGTGGAGCAATTTGAATAGTGTTATATCGATACATTTTACTCTATCCAAATCAAATGTGCTTGTAAGATATCTTTTATGATGTTTGAAGATCAAACCCTAGAGCTAGCTTGGTCATTTTCATTAACTTATATAGAAAGTAAATCAAATAAATTGAACCACTATATAGACCACCCACAACAACCAGCTAGCTATAGTGGGAGATTGCTAGATTATAATAACTTTAACATATTGTTCACATTGTATAGAACTCTCATACTGCAAAACATGACAAATTTGGAAGCTGAGAAGTTCTTGTTGGTTTTGAATAGACTCGTTGATGCAAAAGAAACGAATACGACCAGCGATGAGGAGATTTGAGCTCAAGGGAATCGATCTCTTTAACTTGACGTGCAAGGAAACTAATAACAAATAAGTGCATGATGGACAGAAAAAGGATGTATACGAGTCTGAACAGCTATAAACTGGGACAAACTAAGTAAAGCTTCCAAACTGGAATGTATGCCGGTGCAGAAAGCGCGCGCTCAAAAGTAGAGTTCAGTATAAAAGGGTTTGGTGTTTTTCTTTTTTCAACGCATAGATTATGCTTCTATAGTGTCACTATGACTACTGGGTAACTTGGTCCATAGAAACCAGATCAGATTGCTTAAAAGGGAAGATATAAGGAGGAAAAGAGAGACGACTAAGAAGAGGAAAGAATCTTTTGCAATCCAAAGAGAGAACAAACACGATAGTTACCAAATGCATGTCTCTCTTTTTGTAATCCACTAATCCTACAAGTCTCTCGCACTCGATTGATCATCTCTCAACATTATAACTTGTATGATATTTGACTAAACTGGCGTGTACCCGATAGCAGGGGCAAAGCCGCAAAGAGTTCTCGAAGTTGATCATCAACCCCTACCATGTCTATGAGGACCATATCCTAATAACCCGGCCCTTTAGAATTTTTGCCTCTTATGGTTTGTTTAATTGAGGTCAAAGAAAGCAAAACGAATCTGGGTTTTATAAAGAAAAATTGTCAAATCAGAAACGGACTTGATCATCCATCTATATATGTGTAGCGAAAAAAGACAAAAGAAAAAAAAGAGTTAATTTTGATATTTTTAATTGCTTTATATCCATGGTATGACAACAATTATATTTCACAGTTGAAAACATAGAACAAGGAACCACATCACAACTATGCGGAGGCTAGGGGAAATTGCACCTGAGAAACCTTAATTAGTATAATATAGCTTATTAATTAGCTTAAGTAAAAACTTCATATGAGGAAATAAACTGTAGTACCTAAATTTGGACACTGTTCTATTTTGAGCTCATGGTTTGAAGAAGTGTATAATGCTCCTTACTATGTCTATATATATGGAATGGACAGCACATGGTGGTTGAACCGACTTGCAAACAAATTAATGATGTCAAATTAGCCTTAATTTGTAGAGCAATTTTTGTGACATACACCGTACATGTGGCTTGCCGACTGGTCTAGTACTCAATTAAGCAAAATATATAGTTCTTGGTGCAAAATAGACTAGAGAATCGAAGAGTAGGTGTAACTCGATCAAATTTCAATTTGCACAAATAATTTGCGGGTATGGCATATCTGTAATGCACAATCCATCAATGCAAATGTTTTTTTTGTTCTAAATGTAACAAAAATGATTCTTCTGACATGTACGTGTAGTATAGTCCTCCGTTCATTTTTCTTATTTCCAATTCAAGGGAAAAAGAAAAATGGGAAACTCAATTTCCAGATCAATTTTCTTTTTGTCTTTTTGGGGTTACAAATTTTGGACATCGTTCTATGGAGGTAAGCTAGCTTCATATATATAGCATTGAGACGAGCTGTGTATGTATGAAAGAGAGATAGAGAGAGACGTAGAGAGAGAGAGAGATAGAGAAAGAGAGAGATGGGTGAGGAGGTTGATCATGATCAAGCACTACTAGTACCAGTTCTTGAATTTTCGAAGGAGTGTTTGGTCCCAAAGCAAGAGAGGAGTGAGGAATGGGGAGCTATGAGCACCAAAGTGAGAGAGGCATGTGAGAGTCATGGCTGCTTTCTGCTGTTGGTGCAGGAAGAGGTGATGCCGATGCGCTTACGTGAAGACATGGTGATGGCCATGAAAGCTTTGTTTGATCTCCCTGAAGAGACCAAGCAGAAGCACACAAGCCCCAGGGCTTACCAGAGCTACCAAGGCAAGTGCCCCATCATTCCCTTGAACGAAAGCTTCGGGATCGACAATGCATGCCAGCCTGATGCAGCCGAGTCCTTCACCAACCTCATGTGGCTTCAAGGGAACTCTTCTTTTTGGTGATTTCACTTCTCTAATAAATTTACACTCACATTTGAAGTAGTTAATTTCCCCATTTATATATGTATCTGTTCTCTTTTTGGTCCAAGTTTCTCCGTTTCTATGCCAAGATAATAGCTAAATTAATAGCTATAGTAATGTTGTTTTGCGAGTTATTTGAGATCTAATCAAGCTTCTAACTGGGAATCTAAATTATATAATATATTTATGAAAGAATTCACATACATACCAGACCGACATCTAAATTGAGAATAATCTCGCAATTTAGGTTATTAATTTGTGTTCAAACATGCTCTATCAGCTATTTCAGCTCTTGCTTTTCAAAACTGAAAATATTGAAGATCACATTTCCTGGATTTTCAAAGATTTTCTTTTAAAATTTTTCTTTTTGCATAAGGACTTTTTAATGCATTTGAGTAAGGAAGGTTACTAGTTGTGTTTAAGGTTTGGAGGGTATAGGAAGTAAGAGACTATTTTCCTTAATTTGTGCCCACATCCAAAACCTTAAGGCATTGCAAAAATGTGGACTTGACATCCTACTTTGCTCCATATATGCTGTTAATATTATGAGCATCTTGACATGCCAATGGCTGCTTACCCAACACCCTGACTACCTGCCAATGCCTCATTTATTAAGTCTTATCTCATTGAAACAGATTGAAATTAAGAGTGCCAGCTTTATGTGACTGTTATATGTATAGATATTGGTCCTTGCTGCTAAGCTCTATCATTCTTAGCACATGTCCTTGTTGAACTGCTGCACTGGAAATGATAGTCAGTTCCTCATGAAGTCTAACTGTCTCATTTATACCGGCTAGCTGCTCTCCTTTTCAGGAATTAATATGCAGAACAGTCAATACCATATATACCATATATGATGTACCTCAATTCAATATGTAACCCACCACAAGGGTCCATATCCAATAATGTAGTAACTGAGAGCTTTGAGATTTTGTGATTGTCTTAATTAACAATGTAGTTATTCTCTGTTCTTATATGACAGTGAGACAATGAAATCCATGAGCTCAAAGATGATGGAGTTGAACTTCACCGTCCTCGAAATGGTTTTGGAGAGTTTAGGCGTGGGAAAGCACTACACCTCGCACGTAGAGAACACCACCGCCGTGATGCGTTTCATGAAGTACAAAATCCCTCCGATCAGCAACGACGTCAGGGACACATCCGTTGGTTTGGTGCCTCACACAGACAAGAGTAGCTTAACAATTCTATGCCAGAACGAAGTGCAGGGTCTGGAGATCCTCACCAAACAAGGCCAATGGGTTCAAGTCCCGGTCCCCGAAAGAGCCGTCGTGGTCTTCGTTGGGGATGCACTCAAGGCTTGGAGCAACGGGAGGCTTCATGCAGTGACTCACAGGGTGATGATGAGTAAAGACATTAAGGAAGAAAGGTACTCTTTTGCGATGTTTGGGTTGCCGAAGGAGGAGTTCATGATCGAAGTGCCGGATGAGCTTATCGACGATGAGCATCCTCTGCTGTACCGGCCGTTCAACTTTGCCGAGTACTACAACTATTTTACGGCCAATGTTCGTGACGATGCACTGGAAGTCTATGCTGGAGTTTGAAGATACCGTTTAATATATATTCATCAGTGTTTAATTTGCGTGTTTTTAATTATAAATAATTTGCTATAATAGTACTATAGTTTCATTCCAAGAAAAACACAGAATGTTTGCCTAACTACAGATCGAGTGGTGAGCAGACAGATTTCATTGACTCTTTCATTGGCTCTGGGCATTGCATTACTCATGATTGTGATCAAGCGCATTTGGTTGCGCGGCGTTTCTTTTGTTTTGCTTGTGAATTCATGCAAAGCTTTCGTTCATAATTAGGTCAATACATACAGTGATCGATCATGGTTTCTTCTTTTGTCTCCCTATCCAGAGACACCGGCTTTCATCTTTTCTTTCTTTTGATCTGGTTAATTAGACCGACCTCAAAGTCTAATTTCAATGATGGTATTATTTTGAAATTTACCACAGATTATGATGAGTTGATTAGTGCTCATCAGCAGCTAGTCCAGCTCGCAACTTACAAATTCGGAAACATATGTATAGTAGACAACAGTTCTAAAGTTCTTTTAAATGTTATTTCATTAATAATACACGTCCATTAACTTCAGCTATAAAGCACATAGTAGATTCATGAAGGGCCTCTACGTACATGGACTAAAATATTGCCAATCCATCCTCCTACGTACAAGATCCATCTAAACCGTATTTCAGTACTAAGATAAAAGCATACTCACATTATCTCTTAATTAGACTCTAACCAGCACAGGTGGGAGTTGGTAAGAGCACTGCAAGTTCAATCCCGCCGACCCTGATTGAAGCTGCTAGTTAAATCTTAATTTATTATTGGTTACTAGCAAAAAAAAGATGAATGATTTGGACAAGATCTTGATTATAGAAAATACTCTTATCATCTCTGCAAAATGCAAACTATTAAATATACAAATCAGGATGGATGCACACATTATACTACTTGAAACAACAGACTTGTTACTCTCGAACCGTGAGCAATTTAGGTAATATTGTTTATGTTTTTTTAGGTCACTCAACAAAAGATGAAAAGAACATACAAGCAAACAGAAAGAAAGAAAAAACTCGAAAGCCCAAGTTTTTGAGCCCAGAAAGCAGCTCTACAAGAAACGTTTCTTGTAAACTCAGCCCACACTCGACAAGTAAAACAGAACCGACGGCGACGGTGGAAGTCATCGGAACCCAGTTTGACACTGCTCGCATCCCTTTCAACGCACAACACCAAATCGTCGTCGTTTCCAGCATCTCTGTTGATGCAGTGAAGCTGAACCAGTTGTAAGATCAACAATGCTACAAGACAACCTCAATGAATTGGTTAGTAAACAGCTCTGACTATATGCATCAAGATTTGTAGCAAAAAGATGGTTTCTTTTCGTTTTCTACTTGAAAAAGTTAAAGTCTTTTGATACTAATGATGTGGGTTGTATGCCAGAATGAGAGAAAGGTCATTGTTATGAATGAATTGCAAAGCTTAAGAGAGAGAATCGATAATGAAGGTGTTAAAGCTGTTGTGGACAAGTTGGTATTGCTTAAGAAGTCATTGAAGGTTTGGTTTTTTTCTTATGTCTGTGTTTATTGTCTGAGTTTGGTCTTTTTTGGGTACTGGGTTTTGATTTTCTGGTTGTTTACAGGAGCTTGAGAGGGAAGAAAATGAAGTTGAGTCTGTAAGTAATTCTGAATTGGAAGATGAGATTCATGATTTGGAGGAGCAGATAGAAAATGGGAGTGATAGACAGTCACTCTCTGATAGATTGAGTTGGTTGTTGAGTGAATCAGAGGAGAAAATTAATTCAGCTAAACAGGTAGCTTGTTTTTCTTCACAAAACAATGACTGATTGGTTGTTAAAACATGGTTTAAATTTTAGTGATGTAAATGGTAATATGTGTAGGAACTTGCATCTAGATTGAGGGCAGTGCTGGCAGTACAGCGCAAGATTGATGATATTCCGTGCCAATCAGAACTTGTCCAGTAAGTCTTCCTTTTCTCCTGTTAGAAGTTGATCTAGCATTTAGGTTATTGGTGTTTTTGGACTATTAAGAAGTTCTTAGAATGTAGATGGATTGAGTGGATTTAAAAAACATCGATTAAAAGTATATATACTGACTTAACCTTTGTTCTGAAGGTATGATCACCGATTGTCAGAGTTGAATGCTCAAATTCAAGGAAAACTTCGACAAACTCGTAAATACTATGCCACGTACAACGCACTTTTGGAGATAAAGGAAATGATGCTAAAGGAAGCATCTTTGCTGAATTCAATAAGTTCACAGGTATGGAGGACTTCACTACACATTTACCTATTACATCCTGTGTTACCTGCGCTGTTTTTTCAGTAGATGTAGATGTCAGGACCTTTTGTGGTTATTTTTGAGTGTCTTTGAAACTTTGGGTACAGTTTCAAGATGCAATCACTAGTACAGATGGTCGCATGAAACTCATTAATTCAATGGAGGGAATTATGAAGGGCAGTCAACAGGTAATGTCAAAGTATCATCAACTTGTGTGCATGTTTTCTTTTGAAAAGCACCCAAACTGTGTCTTGAATGCATTTTTACAATTATAGTAGAGATATAATTTAGTTCCTGAGATGTGTGTCATCCCTAGCTTACAATAAGCATAGAACCCAACAGTCTAACCCGTTAAGAATAAACAAGATAAAACGCCAGTTCTAAAAGTCTCCCAACAACAAGACAAAACCCCATAATGAGCTATCAGAGATAAGCAAACATAATTCAGTATGTATGCAGTGATATAGGGCTAAGTGGATCTTAAATGTGCTTATACATTCATTTTTAGGTCTACTTCACGTAGATGCGCAAATACACACAAATTCATAAAAGATAAGGATTCGAAAGGAATGATTCTCTTTCTCTCAAACTCAACTCAGCCAAGCCTCACTGATTCCATTAACTTTTTCTGCTATATGTGAATATGATTTCTTACCTATTATTACATGCTTCGACATACTTGCGTTGATGGGCGTTTCTAGTTAGTCAATATGTTTGCATTGCTGAATCCATTTTACAGAAGCTAAAAAAGGTAGAACAAGGGCTTCAAGAAGAGCAAAAAGTTTGTGATTCTCTCAAAGCTAGGCATGTTGCAGCAACTGCAGAGCAAAGACGCTGTTATTCCCTCTTAAAAGCTTTTCAGGTAAACACTTTAATCATGGCATCACAAATAATAGATATGCTTTTGACACCGAACAGTACTCAGTATATATGCCATTTTCTGTCTCATATAAATTATTTCCGGTATTGATTATAACAATTTATGGAGTGCGTCTAGTTGAAAAATTCCTCGTAGGCAAACTCTTGACATCGTAGATAATAAAATCAACTGTTTTTCCATCTCTTACTGGGTGGTCTAGATATTGCAGTATCTTGGTATTTATAATTGTGCAGCTTGGTCACTTTCATTACTCTCTACTATGAAACTTGTTGAGTGTTGGTTTGCGGTTGGCAGAAATTAGTTGTGATTGTCCTGACTTTACCAAATCAGCTATAAGCAACTCTAGTTTATATCGTTTGACTATAGATTTCTGAAAATAGATCTTTCTATTTCCAGGAGGAATGTGCAAAGAATGAGCTACTTCGAAAAAGTTCCAAATAGAACATCTGGAGCATGTGAATGGAGGCGTCCAACCCGCCCTCGCCATCTCTCATCAACGGAATGCTTACTCATGAAACTGATACAACAGGCTAGAAATTGTTGTAGATCAAAATACAATTCGTATCAAATAACTTCGCTGTTGAGCTTCAGTCATTCTGTTGTGATCTATGAAGTTGTATGTGTTCTCTGATATTAGTAAAATGATGTGCAGTATCCAAGAGATGCATGCTTTGACTCGGCACTTCCTACATGAGTAAATCTGAACATAACCTGACTGTAAACCATGTTGTCATGTTCTAATCTCACTATTGGTAAATGAGTATGTTCTTATAGTTCAGTAGTATAAACTATAAAGAGTGAAATTGTTATGTTCTTTGATTCGGTATTTTTGAGTAGCAACTAGCGAGGGTCAATCGAACACTACACATTCAATCAATAACATGATTACTGTTGTCTTATTCTTTAGATCACAACGATAGTAAATTGAAATCCAAGCTTTCTTCATATCGTTGTTGTTTATGAAGTTGTCGATCTTCACTTCTGTCAATACAGTAAACGATTATTCATTGCTGGTTGAGATATATCATATATACAAACAATGAAGTAGCAAAACAAGCTTTGATCTCCCACTTTAACTTTGTTCGATCCTATTCTATACTGACGTGACCAATTGTGTCTGATTCGTTGGAAGATATTCTACAAAAAGTCAGGGTGAAAGCATGTTCTTGACTTCAATCGAATATGGATCAAATAAGGTTGATTATAAGTTGTACTAATCTCTTTTTCAAACACTAAGAAGACGTAGCAACAATGACATTTTTGTTTTCATCGATGATCGGTCATGTTTATACAACTGAAGACATATTATGCCTACTCCTCTGATTATGACATGCTACGACTGATCGACAAAACACATCCTTCAATGTATAGCCTCACGCAAAACATAAGTTTCTAATTATCAATTTATAAATCTTCTTAATCAATCGTGTACCCTCTTTTGGATCACCACTGTGGACGGCCATGGGGTTTTTGAAGAAGACACGTTCTGGTGGTAATGGAATAAGCATATATAGTGAAAGACCTGGACATGATCTATGCTATATATATTAATCCGCCATCTTTGATAACTACAACTTAATTGTCATTGACGACGAGATCGATATTTCTTCTTAATCAAAGAAGGGATGGACAAAACTGATTGAACTCATATCCATATGCCAATCTAGCTGGTTTATATTTTACAGTTAATCAATCAGGTTATATATACATGCATGAGCATGCTATTTTATGCTACTGTAGTTATAAATCAGCACGCAACTACTCAACTAAACTAACCTACACAGATTCGAAAAAAACTAACCTACACAAAACAGCTGGTTCAAACCATCCAAGCTAGGCGGTCCCAGATAAAAATCTACGATATATCCGATATATCTCCCGATATCTTTTTTTTTAAAGAACTGATATATCTAGAGGGTTCAATATCTTATCTTCCACCGTATCTCTGATATTTCTCCGATATTGTCAAATATCTCCGATATTTAAGATATTTACGATATATCTCCGATATATTAAAAAAATATCTGTAAAAAAACTTAGAGTGATATCTGGAAGAGAAGTAATTCCCTCGAGATATATCTCAATAAAGAGTGAGGGTATCGAGTGATATCTGGGATAAAAGTAATTCCCTCGAGGTATATCCCAATGAAGAGTGAGGGTCTCGAGTGATATCCGGAAGAAAAGTAATTCCAATGAAGAGTGGGGGTCTCGAGGAGAGCATGATTCCCTTCGAGGGATATCTGGATGCAGATCAATCTATTACACAATTATCAAACTTGGAGATAAGTGGAGGAATATTTGCACTTGAGAAAGAGAATGAGTACAGTTAATGCTGAAAAGGTGGTGGAAATATCAGGTTTGAATATGGACAATCTTCTACAGTTGGTGGATTGAACAATTTTTCATCCAAAGAAAAATACGATCATGCCTCCCATGATCATGATCATGGCTTTAGAAGTACTAGGTATGGAGTGCAAGAAGATATCATGTATGGGAGGAGGACTAGAGGTGAAAATGATGATCAAGATGTTGTTTCAGTTGCGTTAAGTTTTGAGTCTATCAGTTTAGATAGTGAGACTTGAACCTCAAATGAATCCTAAGAAGGCAATAATCAATATGCATGGCTATAATATTTATAGTTATAATCAATGCGCGGAAGTCAGTGATCAGTCATCCAGTTAGATTCATCCTTACTATCCACTTATAAGAGAAACAGTCGGTTGCTCCAAAGATATATATGATTATCATATTCAACACTACAATTTGTATTATATAAATCATATGCCTTGGTCTGATTATTTTACTTTTGTGAACCAACGTGCGTCTTATTAACAACCTAGATTCTCATTCTGGATGTAGATGAAGTTGATATTTGTAATATTTATATGTAAATCTAATAAATTAAATATGTCAGAAAAAAAAAATTTACTTCCCAAAATCCTAATATTTTTTCCCGGATATCCCGATATATCCGATATTATCTTTTTTTTAAATACCGATAGATACACTTATACAGATATTTTAATCCTTAGGCGGTCCTTACGCGGGTTTAGGCGGGTCTAGGTGGTCCCTACGCGGGTCTAGACGGCCCCTAGGCGATCTATAGGTGGCCACTAGGCGGTCCTAAGCGGCCTTGAGGCAAGACTCTATGCGGATCTAGGATGCCCTTGTGCGGGTCAAGGCGACCCATAGTAAACCCTAGGCGGGTCTCGGAGGCCTCATGGCGAGTCTTGGTGGCCCCTAAGCTGGTCAGGGCTGTCCCTACGCACGTCTAGGCGGCCCTAAAATGGTATAGGCGACCACTAGGCGGGTCTAGGCGGCCTTGAATCAGGTCCAAGCAGGTTAAGGCGACCTCTAGGCGGGTCTAGGCGGGTCCAAGAAAGTCTATGCGGGTCAAAGCGGGTCTAAGCGAGTCTAGGTGGCCTTTATGCGGGTCTATGCAGCCTCTAGGCGAGTCTAAACTACCTCTTAGCAGGTAAATACGGCCTATAGGCATGTCTATTAGTAAATAATGATAAATATGTACTTCTTGAACTGACAAAACTCGAAAACCTCAATCAGATTAGTGTATACGAGTTTCGTTTGATAAATATGTACTTCTCGAACTGACGAAACTCAAAAATCTCAATCGAATTAGTGTATAGAGTTTTGCTTCATTTCAGCTAAAATCCCCTTAGCGGGTCTCGACAGCCTCGTGGTGGGTCTAGGTGGCCCATCAGCAGACCCTTGGCAGGTCTAGGCTGCCCTAAGTGGGATAATATTTAGCCTATCGGCGGCACTAGGCCGGTCTCGGCAGCCCTTAGGTGGGTCAAGGTAGCCCTAGTCAGGTCTCGGCGGGCTTTAGGGAGGTCAAAGCGACCCTAGGCATGTCAAGGCAACACCTTCGACTGCCTAGGCTAGTCTCAACAACCCCTTAGCGGGTCTAGGTTGCCCTTAAGAGGGTGTAAGGTTGCCCCTAAGAGGGTGTAGGTGGTCCCTACACAGGTCTAGGCCTGGAGGCGGGTCCAAGCGGGTTAAGGCGGCCTTTATGCAGATCTAGGCTGCCCTTGTGTGAGTCAAGGCGGCCCCTTGGCTGCCCTAGGCGAGTCTCAGCCTTGGCGAGTCTTGGCGTCCCCTTGGCGGGTCTAGGCGGCCCCTAAGCGGGTCTGGGCGGTTCCTACGTGAGTCTAGGTGGGCCCCTACGTGGGTCTAGGCGGCCCCTAGGCGATCTAGGTGGCCACTAGGCAGTCCTAAGCGGCCTTGAGGCGAGTCTAAGCGGGTTAAGGTGGCCTCTGTACAGATCTAGGCTGCCCTTGTGCGGGTCAAGGTGGCCCTAAGCGGGTCTCGGTGGCCCCCTAAGCGGGTCTAGGCAGCCCCTAAGCAGTCTCTAAGCGGATCAGCAGCCCCTTGGCGGGTATAGGTGGCCCTAAGTGGGTGTAGGTGGCCCCTAAACAGGTCTAGGTGGCCCATTGGCGGCCTCTAAGTGGGTTAAGGCAGCCTCTTGGCGGCTCTGAGCGGTCTCGGCGGATCTAGGCAGACCTTTGGCGGGTCTAAGCAAACCTTTGGCGGGTCAAGGCTACCCCTAAGCGAATCTAGGCAGTCCCTACGCGGGTCCAGGTGTCTCGTAGGCGGGTCTACGTGGCCTTAAGCATGTCTAGGCGGCTCATCAGCGGCCCCTTAGCCGCCCTAGGCAGGTCAAGGCTCCCCCTTGGCGGCCCTAAATGGGTTTCGGTAGCCCCTTGACGGCCCTAGACGTGTCTCGGCAGCCCCTTGACGGCCCGAGGCGGGTCAAGGCAGCTCATCGGCGGCTCCTTGGCTGCCCTAGGCGGGTCTCGCCAGTCCCGTGACGGTCCTAGATGTGTCTCGGCAGCTCTTTGGTGGGTCTAGGTTGTCCGTACGCGGGTTTAGGAGGGTCAAGGCAGTCCCTTGGTAGGTCATAGCTGCCCATTGGCACACGATTTTTCAGTCAAAATTGAATATTCTTATTTTTTAACAAAAAAAATTCTAGTATGAAATCATGACAAATAAGTACTTCTCAATTGACATAAATCGAAAATCTCAATCAGATTACTGTATACGAGTTTCACTTGATTTCAGTTAAAATCCCTAGCTTACTATAACACACGATTTTTCCGTCAGAATTGAATATTCTTATTTTTCAACCAAACCTTTGCTAGTATGAAATCATGCCAAATAAGTACTTTTCGAGCTGACGAAACTCGATATACGATAGCTTTTAGGATAGCAACAAAGTGTTGATACAGTCGATATTTATAAATTGAATAGAAGTTAGTCAATAAAATAGAACAAAGTAGTAATGTTGATAGCAAAGAAAAGATAACTATTACATTTTTCTTAAGCAAAACAGAGTATTACGTGAATTTAGCTCTTTATTGCTGTCTAGAAATGTACAGAGCACAGCCACAAAGAAAAACATATAGACTATAGAGCACTCATAATTCTGAAGAAAAACTAACGATATATGGAAACCAATATATGAACGATGTTATTTGAATTAAATTATAGATCACGACATCATTTTAGAAAGGTTTCTAGATGTTTATTGCACTCAGAGGTCAGGCTTAAATTTCTTCCTCTGTATTCGACAGTTTCAATATCCAGAGCTTTTGAGTGCAACCGCACCAGCTATTTTATTTCAAACATAAAGAAAGTTCTCTCATGAAATTTAAATTTTAACAACAGAAAGAGTATCTCGAGAATGCTTAGCCTTTAGGACATGGTACTCCTTCGATGTGACCGATCGATACTTAGGAACTTGTTTAGAGTCAGCAAAGTTCTTGGAGAGGAGGGGGGAGACGGTGCAGTCCAGTGGAGACCAATAGAAGTAGGCGACCGAGATCCGATGTTTCTTTTGGACAACCGCAGCTCGATGAAAAACACTAACGAATCGACCATTGGACAGAATGTGGAGTAAATCACCAACATTAACAATGAGTGATTCAGGATTAGGCTGCACAGTAATCCATCCAACTCCTTTGAAGACTTGAAGACCCTCGGTTCGGGAGTGGAGTATGGTAAGCAAGGAACTGTCTGTGTGTGGTGGTAGACCTAAAACTCGAGTCGGGTCAGGGCAAGGAGGAAAAGAATTTAGCTGAAGAGCAGCCTGGCACATAGTCGGATCATCAAACCAGTTCACTTTAATTGTCAAGAATATGAAGATGGTGCGGATTAGTTGCTCTGCTAAGCCCCTTGCTTGCTTCTGGTAATCATCCATTATATCACTGCAAATTAACACACAGAAGCACTTCAAGAATTCTTCTGAAGATCACAGCTTTGCTGATGAAAAATATATATACTAAAATATCAAATGTCTAAAAAATAATAACACATGCAGAATCGATATTGAAATATAAACCCAGCAATTTCCATAACGTATAAAACTAAATCCACTAAAATTTACTGAAGAAAAACTTCACAAACCTATTCCAACATTTCCATGTAATATCAATTCTTGTAGCAAAACAAATATTTCAAAGTAATTATTATTTTTATTTTTTTGAGATTTGCAGCTCTTGGTCTTTTGAAACTTACCAAAACCCTTGATGATCATTAGGCCAAAGCACCTTAGCCTGATCAGCTGGAGACCCCATGATGGTAAACCCTTCCTGCCATAGTTTCCGGGGAAGCAGGGCCTGCGACGGCGGGTTACCGTATCCGGTACTGACCTTGCCGGGAGTCCGTAAAGTCTTCAACTTTTGTTCAGCTGGGAGAGCAAACAACCTATGAGTCTGAGACTCCACATCCTCCACAAGCTTTTGAGGAATTCCATGATTTATCAACTGGAAAACCCCCCATGTCTCACACGCCTGGATAATGAGTTGTGTCGCATTCGGATCCATGAGGTCGATGACTGGAATAGACTGCTGGTCGGTACCGGAATAGAGGTCATCGGATTCAGGCCACACGTAAGAATCAGGCAATGTCTTGGCTGAGGTAAAGTCGAGGGGAATAACATCCTTGTAGGCTTGATCTGGTGGTGTAGCCATTACCAATTCTTATGATGAAAAAGAGTCTATGTCTAGGGGTTCACTTACTCGGGATATATATGGTTATAAACAGAGTGGTAATCCTTATAAAGAATCTTATCCCCCAAATGAAATTAATTGAATCCGATTTCTTGTATATATGACTATATGCATTTCTATAAATGTGGGTACAATTTGAATTTCTGGAGGCTCTCCAGCACAGGAAGAACACAAAAAGTTGCATCAGTTTCCTTGAAAATTTAAACCTAGAAACCGCATCATTTAAGCCCAGTTGTTCTTACTTGCGCGTGTCCTTAAGATACCTAGCTTAATCTGTTGTCACCTACAACTAGCCTCATTGAAACTTCTTTGTTTGTTTTCGTTTAAGAATGGTAATTTTTATTGAATGTATAGGCCAGGATTGACCAACCATGTTCGCATGGTGACTAATGCAGGATTGACCCCCCGGGTGAATTCAAAATTGTCTCCTAATTATAATATAGTACGTTTAAGAGAATTTGGTATATATTTGTCCTTCAGGTATATAATGACATATAGTTTCAAAATTTCCCCTTGCCTATATATTGTGCTCTTGTAGTCTTGTCAATAAATGGTGAATAATCTTCCCTTACTGAATTAGTTTCTATACACAAATTATATATCAGACACATGCTTAATTGTTTATTCATGAATCATGATATGGTGGAGTTAATTTCTTGCTCAAGCCCGGGACTGTGAACATCGTCTATGTGAAGAGAAGTGCCAACAATGTTGCGCATTTGATAATCCCAATGTTATGTTTTCTTCTTTTTTATCAGCTCGTGTTGCAGGCTCGCAGCTGAGTTGAGTATTGTGTATTCTTTTCTATTCTAATTTGACCTCATTTCATAAAAAAGAAAGAAAAAAAAGTGTCAAATTCTTAACATGTTACTCTAATCGGTAATTCACTAAATATTTTGTAGGTTTCGGAAATTATAAATCAAAAACCCTTTCCATAAGTCATATAGAGAGAGAGAAATACAACACTGCGTACATCAAATGTAAAGATTTATTCATAAGTTCATGCATGCAATATGCTTATTGCATTTATATAGAATATACTATATATAAGTCGGGGCATCTAATTTTCGATGAGAGAAAATGCTTTCTCATAATGCTTGCAATTGGCCTTCAGTTCATGATACTCCTTTGCTATGATTGAACGATACCGAGGAACTTCTCCCGGACCCAGATCCTTCGACAAAAGTGGTGACACAACAAAATCCTTCGGAGGCCGATAGAAGTATCCCATTGAGTAGCGTTGGATCGGTTTCACCACCACACGATGAAGAACACTGATGAATCGACCATTGGATAGAAGATGAGTGAAATCACCAAGGTTCACGATGATTGCTTCAGGTTCTGGTTCCACCGGAATCCACCCAACTCCGTCTTTGAAGACTTGGAGACCGCTGGTTTTAGCTTGAAGTATGGTCACAATGGAGGTGTCAGTGTGCGGGGCTAGACCCAAGGTTCGGGTCGGTTCGGGGCATGGAGGGTAAGAGTTCAACTGTAAAGCCAAGTTGCACCCACTTCTGTTCGTTGGATCATCAAACCAATTCAAATCTTCCACAGGAATGCTCAAGGCTCTGAAGAGGATGCCCGTTACTTTCTCGGCTAATGCCTTCATTTGACTCTGATATTCATCTATTGTATCACTACAAAACAGAAAAGGTTATTACTAGTGACACATGACACATTCATAAATACTTACCACTTGAATAACTACGGTGTAAGCTTCCCATCAAAAAACCCTACGGTGTAAGCTAATTTCATATAGTAATTTGGACATAAGACTTCTAATTCAAACCCTGTCAATTATTTCAACCGTGTAATAGAACATCATCAAATCCTTATAATTATTTGTTACCGAATGAGTTATGTGAGGAAAGTAGAAAATGGTTTAGACTAAGGGAAGTACTAACAATACCTAAATTGTTGATAGTCATGAGGCCACAGCGCCTTAGCATGATCAATTGCAGAGCCAAAGAGGGTAAGCCCTTCATGCCACATAAAGGTGGAAAACAAGGACTGAATTGGGACGATTCCGTATCCGCTCAACCCATCAGGAGATCGTACAGCCTTCAATTTTTGGTCGATGGGGAGATCAAACAACTTTCGAGCCTCAGACTCGATGTCCTCCATAATCTTTGTACGAACACCATGGTTTTTCAATTGGAAAACACCCCATGTCTCACATGCCTCGACTATGAGCTTCGGGGCATTTGAATCCATGAGGTCGATAATGGGTATAAATAACCCGTTATCTGGTTGAATGACATCGGATTGAGACCATACAAATGAGTCAGGCACCGAATTTACTGAGTTAAAATCAAGGGGGATGATGTGCTTGTAGGCTTGATCCCATGGGGTTGCCATGAGCAATACTTGGGAGGAAAAGAAACCTACGCTAAGCAAATTAGATCAAGCAAAAGAAAGAGGCTGGCTTCCTAATTCACTCGGAGTGCATTTACATGTGAACTTGGTTAGAATATATACACATTTTGAGGGCAACCGGACAATCTCCCTTTAAGTTCGATGAGGCTTTATCCCTCGAAACAGGTTGAGTTCATGCTTAATGTCATGTCCTAGCTAAGCATATATTGCATGCATAGCACTTGTCCTCGTAGGTCAAAAGGCTCCAAGCACAGGGAAGAACCAAAATAATAATCAACTTCTAACTGCCTCATTTAAACCTCCTTGTTCTTTCTTAGCAATTATCAAAAGAGAAATTTTATTCACACATCTTAAATTACTTGATACACATCCTAATTTTTTTTGTAATCATCTTTTCTCACAATTACCCACTTTACCCTTATTTTATTGTAAGCCAATATCGTCTTCCTCGAGTCTCCAACACGGTTCATCGCCATCGTCATCTCACACTACATTATGTATAATCATATTTCAATAATTTGAATTTCTTGAAGAGATTTCAACCTTCTAGCTTTGTTGCCAAGCTACGAAAAAGAAGAAACCCCAAGCTTCAAAACAAAAATACAATCGACCTCATGTCAACTATGTTTTAAGTTTTAATATTGAAATTATTTTTTAGGTGATTCAGACATTCAGTAGTTTGGTTTGGAGGCAACCTAAATAGTTGACATGCATCTTAGTTTGTTATTATATATGATCCAATTTTACAGTTGCAATGTTATACATTTACCTCTATGTATATAGACTTTTAAGATTATGATTATGCTGGACACACGATGAGAATAACAAAATCAAAGAAACCTTCATCTTCTGGGTTTAAGGTTTAGAATTGAACAATTTTTTTTTCTTTATCTCAAATTAGTTATGAGGGTAAATGTGTAATTAAAAAACTTTCAAAAAAAAGGAATGTGCATTTAGTGTTAAGGGATGTGTGAATAAAATTTCTCTTATCAAAATCCCCTAAAAAATACCTGTCAAAAAAATTATAAATGTTGATGACATCAAGTAATTAAAAAGACTCGGAGCCTCATTAACACCTGAATTTGTTAATTAGACGCTTATCAATCTGATATAAAAATAAATAAATTTGATTTTGCATGTCTTAGAAAAAAGTTACATTAATTTTGAAATAAGAGTTTGGAGTCTGTGAAACTCCAAACATTTTCATGAGTTTCAAAGACACAGAGAAATGGAAAACAAATTAAAGCTTCAACCCTGGCCTGCTGCTAAGAGCAACTCGCTAAGCTTTCTTCATGTTCATACAGAATGCTTAATTATTTGCCCTAATGAAGAAAAATCTAAAATCTCTTTTAATTTTCAATGAAAGATAATGCATTTTCAAGATGTTTCCCCTTGAGATCAAGATACTCCTTTACTGTGACTGAACGATACCGAGGAACTTCTCCCGGACCCAAATCCTTCGACAAAAGTGGTGACGCAACAAAATCCGTCGGAGGCCTAAAGAAGTATGCCATTGAGTAGCGTTGGATCGGTTTCACCACAACACGATGCAGAACACTGATGAATTGACCATTGGATAGAATACGACTGAAATCACCAAGGTTCACGAAGAGTGCATCGGGTTCCAGTTCCACCAGAATCCACCCAACTCCGTCTTTGAAGACTTGGAGACCGCTGGTTTTAGCTTGGAGTATGGTTACAATGGAGGTGTCTGTGTGGGGGGCTAGACCTAAGGTCCGGGACGGTTCGGGGCATGGAGGGTAAGAGTTCAGCTGTAAAGACAGACTGCAGCCACTGCTGTTAGTTGGATCATCGAGCCAATTGAGTTCTTCTACAGAAATGCTCAAGGCTTTGAAGAGGATGCGCATCAGTTGCTCTGCCAAGGCCTTCATCTGCTTCTGATAATCATCTATTGTGTCACTACAAAATCATTCAAATCAAGAAGAATTAGTTCCACTTTCTCAATCTCAAACTAAAAGCACATCATATTCTTATTTTACAAGTACGGAAATATGCATTCATAACTATAATTTTGGTCTCATTTCGGGGACATTTTCCAGTATTTGCCTCTATTACTTTAAACTTCAGCAATATCAATCTCATTTGTCATATTAAGATTATAAATGTTGATGACAATAACAAAATTTATGACGCTTTCTCTACGTGCATGCTCATGGAGTACGTACTTACCAAAAACCTTGATAATCATTAGGCCAAAGCAGCCTAGCATGATCAATTGCAGACCCGACGATGGTAAACCCTTCATGCCACATAGTGGTGGAAAACAAGGACTGGATATGGGCGATACCATATCCTGTAATCCTGCCTGGAGATCTCACGGCCTTCATTTTCTGGTCAGTTGGGAGACTAAACAGTCTTTCACACTCAGACTCCATGTCCTCCAGAAGCTTAGTTGGAATTCCATGTCCTTTCACTTGGAGAATACCCCATGTCTTACATGCCTCGGTTATGAGTTGCGGGGCATTCGGATCCGTGAGGTCGATAACCGGTATGGTTAACCCGTCACCGGAGTGGACCTCATCGGATGCTTGAGGCCACACGAAAGAGTCTGGAACTGACTTGGCTGAGCCAAAATCAAGAGGAACGAGACGCTTAATGTAGGCTTCGTCAGGAGTAGACGTCATTAGTAAATCTTAGTAGCAAGAAGAGTTCGTGCAGAAGCAAATTAAGATCAACCTTTGCAATGTTCACTTGCTTTGCTAATTGCTGTGATATATATGTATCTGAGCACCTTGATGTGCATGGAATGTGATACATACATGTAACGCTATCCAATGTCTGACGCAAATTCAAGGAATGTGATCCATGAGGGGATATCATTCCATATATGTTTATATGCATATCGATACGTAAAGAGCCAGAGAGGTTAATATATCTGCGAACTCTCTACAGATTCATATAATATATTCGTATAAGGTATGTTATTCATGTATAGCCGTATAGGGATCTCCAATATATGGATTGTATTATGATTTATGCACTCATACAACAATGAAATCTAGAATAGATGGATAAAATCGGGTTTCTTTGATTAATCGATATATACATTTACTATGTATGAAAAATAAGGTTCATTCACTTAGTTTTAGAAGCAAGCCTCACTTGCATTACGTTTTTTTTTTTTTGTACTAATGAATTTATTTGCGCGCTCTTTGTGTACAAAACAATTCATAGTTAAAAGGTCCTTGACGGACGAACTTAATTAATTTAGAGTTATCTTAAGAAGAAACATTTGACAAATATTAACGACAAGGAACTTTAAATTATAGTGCATAATAATTTAGCTCTCTCTCTCTCTC